>NC_069781.1:141368361-141679298 GCF_027406575.1 Nycticebus coucang
TGGGATAATCTTACTGGGGTTAGACGATATCTCAGAGTGGTTTTTATTTAAATTTCTCTGATAATTAAGGACAATGAGCATTTTTTATTGTATTTGTTGGCCATTCATCTGTCATCTTCAGAGAAGTTTCTGTTCGTGTCTCTTGCCCACATAGAAATTGGGTTGTTTGGTCTTTTCTTTTTGATTGATTTCAGTTCTCTGTAGATTTAGTTATCAGGCCTTTGCCAGATTCATAGTATGTGAAAATATTCTCCTATTCTGAAGGCTGTCTGTTTGCTTTGTTTGTGGTTCCCTTAGCTGTGCAAAAGCTTTTTAGCTAGATCAAATCCCAGTTATTTATTTTTGATGTTTCTGCAATTGTCGGGGGGGGGGGTCTTCCTCATAAAATCTTTTGTCAGGCCAATATTTTCAAATGTTTTCCCCACACTCTCTTGTAGAATTTTCATTGCTTAATGTCTTATATTTAAATCTTTTCTCTAGTGAGAATCAATTTTTGTCAATGGTGAGAGATGTGGGTCCAGCTTCAGTCTACTACATGTGGCTAACCTTTTCTCCCAGCACCATTTGTTAAATAGGGATTCTTTTCCCCATGAATGTTTTTGTTAGGCTTATCAAAGTTCAAATGATGATATGTGATTGGGTTCATCTCTAGATTCTCTATTCTATTCCATAGATCTGCATCTCAATTTTGGGGCCAGTACCATGCTATTTTCATTACTATAGATGCTTCCAGATTTGTTTTTATTTCTTAGAATTGTATTGGCTATTTGGTTTTTTTCTGGTTCCATATGAAACAAAGTACTATTTTTTCAAGTTCTTCAAAGTATAAGGTTGGTGCTTTGGTGGAAATTGCATTAAATTTGTAGATTGCTTGACTAATATGAACATTTCAACAATCAACATTCTTCCCAGTCAAGAGCATGAGGTATTTTCTTCCATTTGTTAACATCTATTCTTTCTTTTCTCAGGATTTCGTAGTTCTCTTTATAGAGATCTTTCATGTCCTTTGTTAGATATATTCCCAGGTATTTCATATTTTTTGGCACTACTGTAAAGGAATAATCTTTGATTTTATTATTAGCTTGACTGGTGTTGGCATATATGAAGGATGCTGATTTGTGGGTATTGATTTTGTATCCTGAGACATTGCTATATTCCTTGATCACTTCTAAGAGCTTTGTAGTTGAGTCCCTGGGATTTTTCAGGTATAAGATCATGTCATCCTCAAAGAGTGAGAGTTTGACCTCCTCTGTTCCCATTTGAATGCCTTTAATTTACTTCTCTTGCATGATTACAATGGCTAGGACTTCTGGCACTATGTTGAATAGCAGTGGTGACAGTGGGTATCCTTGTCTAGTTTCACCTCTGAGTGGAAATGCTTCAGTTTTACTCCATTCAATATGATCTTGGCTGTGGGGTTTATGTAGATGGCCTCTATCAATTTAAAAAATGTCCCACCTAAGCCTACTTTCTTAAGTGTTCTTATCATGAAAGGATGCTGGATATTATCAAAAGCCTTTTCTGCATCAATTGAGAGAATCATATGGTCTTTGTTTTTGATTTTATTTATGTGGTGAATTATATTTATGGATTTATGTATGTTGAACCAAACCTGCATCCCTGGGATAAAACCTACTTTATTATGATATATAAATTTTTTAATTGTCACTGTATTCTGCTTGCTAAGATCTTATTGAAAATATTTGCATTGATATTAATTAATGATATTATCCTATAGTTTTTTGTTGTTGTTGGATCCTTTGCTGGTTTGGGGATCAGGGCGGTATTTGCTTTGTACAATGTATTGGGAGAGGATTCCTTCCTTCTCTATGTTTCATAATAGATGATGCAATATAAGAACTGATTCCTCTTTGAAGGTTTGAAACCATCTGGCCTGGCCCAGGGTTTTTCTTTTTTGGAAGATTTTGTATAGTTGATACTATTTCACTGCTTGATATAGGTTTATTCAAAATTTCTAATTCTTTCCGATTGAGTTTAGGAAGATGGCATGCTTCCAAACATTGGTCCATTTCCTCTACATTTTCATATTTCTGGGAGTAAAACTTTTTGTTATAATGATTGAGGATCTTTTGTATTTTTGTGGTTCCTGCTATTATTGTCCCTTTATCATTTCTGACTAAAGTTATTAGAGATCTTATTTTTCTGTTTCTGGTTTGTCTGGCAAAGAGTTTATCAATTTTATTAATCTTTTCAAAGAACCAACTTTTTGTTTCATCAATCTGCCAAATGATTCTTTTGTTTTCAATTTCATATAATTCTTCTCTAATTTTTGTTATTTCTTTTCATCTGCTGTGTTTGGGGTTGAATCGTTCTTCCTTTTCTAGTTGCTTGAGATGGCCCATTAGTTTGCTGAATTGCTCTCTTTCTGTTTTCTTGATGAAGGCATCTAATGCTATAAATTTTCCTCTTAGGACTTCTTTTGTGGTATCCCACTAGTTTTGATAGTTTGTACTTCATTATCATTTTATTCCAAAAATATGATGATTTCCTTCTTAATCTCATCTTGGACCCAGCTATCATTTAGCCTAAGGTTATTTGGTTTTCATGACTTTTTTTTTGAGTATGAATATTTCTGTCGTTGTTGAGTTCAACTTATATTCCATGATGGTTCAAGCAGATACAAAAGATAATTTGTATGTTTACGAATTTTTTGAGGTTATACGTGTGTCCTAGAATATGATAAATTTTAAAGGATGATTGTGGGTCAATGAGAAGAATGTGTATTCAGTTTTGTTAGGATGAAATGTTCTGCATATGTCTGTTAGGCCCATTTGTTCTAGGGTGAAATTTAAGTCCATTATTTCTTTGTTTAGTTTCTGCTTGGAGGATCTGCCCAGTACTGCCAAAAGAGTGTTAAAATCTCCAGTTATTATACTGCAGGAAGATATCATATTGTTCAGGTGAGATAGGGTTTGTTTTATAAATTGAGAAGCATTCAGATGGGGTGCATAAATGTTATTTATTGAAATCTCTTCATTTTGTGTGCTTTCCTTGACAAGTGTCTAGTATCCATCTTTGGCTTTCCTTATTTTTATTGGTTTAAATCCAACTGTATCTGCAAATAAGATTGCAACCCCTGCTTTTTTCTGATTTCTATTTACCTGGATTACTGTTTTCCATCTCTACACCCTGAATTTTGTTTTATCTTTTGAGCTAATCTGTGTTTCTTGGAGGCAACAGATATCTGTCCTAAGTTTTTTTATCCAGTCAGCCAGCCTGTCCCTCTTTAGAGTAGAATTCGAGCCATTCACACTTTTTGAGAGAATTGATAGGTTTGGTGGAGTTTGGGTCATTTTGTTCTTCAAAGGTTCAGAGCTTACTTTTTGTCACTTTCACCATTGTGGAAGCTATGCTTTGTGTTCTTTAATTTCTGGATGAATTTACTTTGGTGGTGGACCATAGTGCTGGTCAATATGAAGAATGGGTCTAAATGCTTCCTATAGAGCTGTTCTAATGATAGCTGATCTAATTATAATTTTTTCAACATATGGATATCAGTAAAGTATTTCATTTCTCCATCACAAATGAAACTCATTTTAATGGACTGAAAATTTTGTTTAAGAAGGTTAAAGGCCGATGACTATCCTCTTCAGGCTTTAAAAGTTTCAGCTGAAAGTGTGGTCATCGTGATATTTTTCCATTTGAAGCTAATAATTTTCTTACACCTGAATACTTGCAGGATATTCTCCTTCATATAACTTTGGTAAAGTTAATTACAATGTGTCTAGAAGATGCTTTGTGCTTTATATGGATTGAGTAGTGCTGAGGTTCTGAAACTATCTACTATCTGAATTTCCGTGTCTCTCACAATGCTTGGGAAATTATCCTCCATAATGTCTTGGAGTAGAGCCTCTGTGCCTTTAGGATCATCCTCTTTTCCTTCAAGAATCCCTAGATTTCAGATGTTTGATCTTTTGGAATGATCCCATTACTCTCTCCTATTCTCCTTTCTCTGTCCTTGTTCTCCTTTTCCCCCCTGCCTCTTTGAATGCTTGGTATAGTTCAAAAGTCTTGTCTTCAGTTTCTGAAATTCTTCTCCCTGTTCAACTTTATTACTGAGGGTCTCTACTGTGTTTCAAAGCTCCTTGAACACTTTTTTCAATTCCTTAAACTCTGCTTTATCTTTCCTTGTATGTCCATATCCTTGGTGAGTTTGTCTTTGAATTCATTAATTTCTTGAGACAACTTGTGAACTATTTTTTTATTTCTATTTTCAACTTTTCCTTTATTTCTATTTTCATCTTTTCCATTCTAATCACTCTGTTTTCCATCCATATTCTGAATTCTATTTCTGACATTTAAGCAATTTCTCTATGGGTGGTATTTTCTGTTGTATCTCCTTTGTAATCCCTTGGGGAGTTGATCTGCTCTGATTTTTCATGTGGCCAGAGTTGTTCTGCTGGTTCCTCTGCATGTGTATTTTCAGCTTTTTAAAAAATATATATTAATTATACTTTTTTACATGAAATGAAAGGTTGTCTCTGAATAATTGTCAAGAGATAATCTAATTGGGGACCCTTAGGAAACATTGTACTAACCTACTTGTCAATTAACTCCAGTAAGGTAAGACTGGCTTGGGAGGCCCCAAGAACTGGAGCTAACCATCTCTTTTCCAATGAGCTAGGGCTTGTGATTGTGGCTTTCCCTCTACAGCCTTGCAAAGATTTCTCTCAGGGCTATAGCCAGAGATTGTGAGGGCCAGCTTAGTGAAATAGTGCAACCTGGCTCTGTCTTGATGTCAGCCTGCCTACTACCCAATCCCAAAGAGTTATGATATCATTAAAATTTCTTCTCAGCAAAGATACAAACTCCTGTGGCCCCTCACCCACCAGAGATATCTGGAGGAGTGGAGTCTGCAGACAGACCTACTGAATCTGTCCCTCACTGTTTAAATACCACAACCTCTCAAACAAAGGCAAACAAGTAGTGAAACTGCAGCCCCAGGCAGTGGTTCTAGGAGAACAAAATTTTGTGGATAGCATTGGCAGAGAGTTCTAGTCAAACTAACTCAAGCAGGGTGAGCAATGCCCACCTAAAAGAGTTCAAAGTGTTGCCAGGCAGCCAGAAATCCATGGGCAGATCTGTCTGAGAATTTCCCTGGAGCTGGAGAAGGGCTTTTTCTATTGTGAAAGGGAGTCAGGAGAGTTCACCCCCTCCCTGCCAAAGAACTTTGCCACCACTGTTTCCCCACTGCATCTCAGTAGCCCACACCATGCCCCAGCCTCTCAGCAAACTCTCCAAACACTGTAGTCTCTGCAGGGGGCAGTCTTTCAGACAACCAGGATCAGGAAAGGATGATCTGTGTGCTTAGGATTGCAGAGAAAATATTTGTTCACTTTTGTGCTACACAGGATGGAGTTTAGGCTCAGAGGTGGGACTTCCCTGGTGTAGGAGGACAATGGGATTAAGCAGCTCTCTTCCATGGGGTAATGTAAGAGGTCCATTGTTTCCTGCAGGAAGCCCGCTGTGGACCTCCAGTTTCAGGGAGGGGCATCCTGTCCTCTTGGTGCTTGGCTCTGTCCCTGATCTTTGTTGTCTTTCTTCCTCTTTCTTGGACCCCCTGCTTGTCTCAGCGGGAATGATGTGCACCTCACTTTTTTCTCTTGTGTCTAGCTCCCCACCTTTGGCTTCTCTGAGTCCATTTCAGTCTAGTATCTCTCCCTCTGAACAGGAGCCTCTGGCAAAAGCTGCTTCTATTCTACCATCTTGACTCCCCCACAAAAGATTTTTCTTTTCTTTTCTTTTTTTTGTTTCTTTCACTGTTCATACAGATTTCTTTCACCAGGAAAATTGAATTCTGTGCAATGATGTTCTTGTTATTACATTAAAGTTATTTTCTGGAATCAGGTAAAACTGATGCCAGAAGCAAGACTAGAGGTTGCTCTCAACATCAGTAGTTAGAGGGGAACATGTTTCCTACCATGGCATTGCCTGAATCAACTAGTTTTTAAAAGTTATAAGGAATTTTGTGTCTTTATCTGTATATCTTTTCTTCTTTAATGCTCAGAAGAGGAGTTTCCTTACCTTTTAGGATATTTTAAGAAAATGATCTTTATTCTTCACTGCTCCCTAGAAAGCAGGAATGTGTCAGATGCCACACTTGCCCGCTCTTGTTTTTCCATCCAGAAGGGGAGAAAGGTCAATATGGAGATAGAGCTCAGCGAGTCTCCCAGAGGGCAAGGGACAGTGCTGAGGGATCCAAGGATAGGGAGAACCAGATCCTACTGAGGGCATGATAAGAAGCCTGGTGGAAGAGACAGAACCTGAAGACTGAGAAAGGTTTTGGCAGACTGAAAAGACAAGCTAGAAAACCCAGAGGAAGTCTGTATTGGCAGAAACTCAGTGTGAGACAGCCTGCTTTCTGCTTGGTCCTCCATAAAAATGCATGTTCTTCACAGAGAGGGCAGAGCAGAGCCAAGAGGCCAGGCTGTGGGCCGAGCCATGGAGGGCCTGGAATGTGGGGTTTAAATTGTGAAAAATGCTGGGCCATCAACAGATTTTAAGACATTCCAGTCCCTGAAGGAGATGTTTCTTGTGGACCAGGCATTGCCAATAGTACAGTGCTACTCCTGCTCACTCAGGTCTCCTGATGACAATGGAGTGGGATTCGGGGAAGATATTAAAGGTCCACCTACCCAAGGACAGCTAAGCTGACACCCAAGGTTGTTGAGAAAGAGAAGGGTGAAGTTGGGTTGGAGGAGATAGGGCAGTGGGTGCAAGTGCTGATGGGGCATGTGGGGAGCCAGAGACAGTTTAGGGAGGAATGAGGATGAGTGTGACAGGGAGGAGCAAGAAGTGTGGCCCCCAGGGGGAAATGAGGTCCAGATGCCACTGTGTGACTATTGCCAGAGCAAAGATTTGTGGCTGAAATGTCTTTGATTTCAGAAAGTATTGGTTTTAAGAAGGACAGTGATAGAAGATCAGCTCTGTGTTTCTCAACACTGGCTATTACATGGAGAAAATCTCTGTATCTCTGTTGGGACCACTGTGGAGGGGCCTAAAGATATGTGGATCATGAAACTGAGGCTCAGGATGCCTGTGAAGACCTAAGGCTGGAGGAAAGAATGTGGTCACAGAAGCAGGAAGAAACCCAAGGTCAGTTGGGTAGACAAAGCAGGTGGGCACTCTCTATCTCCACTTCGCCCTGTGTCCAGTGTGAGAAACTGGGAAAAGAAGCAAACAAGTAGAAATATTTTCCAGATGCCCTTACAGCTAAGGAGGGAGATGATAATGAGCTTCTGCAGTTAGTGGAAGTGGACAGGTTCAGGGAGACAAAGGCTGCCTTTCTCCTGCTGGTACTATGGGCAAATTTGCGGTTGAGCCCCAGGCATTGGGGAAGTTGGATTCACCTCTCCAGCATGAGGTCCTCAGCTGTGTATATATGGAGCAGCAGGTGTGGAGGGCACAAGTGTGGCTGCAGCATCAGCTTCCTAGCCTCTTGATTAAGCTTTCTTGATATGCCTTTCAACTCTGCATCTCAGTGGAAGCCTGGAAGCCCACTAATTTTTTCTTTTTTAGTTCTTCCAGTGATTTTTTTTCAAATGACTAATTTCCTGCATTAAAATCTCTTTCTTTCCTCCTTGAAATACCTAGACTTTCTGTTTTCTTACATGGAACTGATAAAGAAACTTTAAGGAAGCAGAGAAGAGAATATTTCAACAAGGAGGGTGTTGCCAAGAAGAACTAACAAAGGTAAGAAGCAAATTCCGTCTGCTGGACTTGGATGTGTTCTCCACAAGTGGTCTCAGGATATGATGAGGCAGGTAGTAGCTGCCTTTTGTGCAAGCTGGGGACTTGGTGCTTTGTCATTGTGCCTTAATTAATTGTTTAACAACTACTGATAGATACCATAAATTCTGTTATGTCCATAGCCCATATTTCAGATATCCCCTAAGTTTATTTATTAAGCTCTTACAAAACAAGACTCTCTGTCTGGCAACATGAATACTTGAGTTAATTAGTATGGCACTTGGTTATGATGGTTAATGTTTCCTTATAAGTAAATGCATAACGGAGAGAAAATAAAAATTGTTGGTATGTGGGGGTCAAAGAACAAAGAGACTGGCTATGGGTTGGGTCGTCTATGAGAATGGTGATGGTGTCCAGAGTGATACAATGTTGTGGATGGAGAGGAAGTGGTGACCAAGACCTGATGCGATCGATGAACAAGAAGGAGAGGAAGGGCAGGTCATGCACTCAGAGGGACAGGTGGTAGTGGAGGAAGCCTTCCAGGGGATTGCAGAGGCGTGACACATACTATAAAAGTGGCCTTGGGGAGGAAGACCCTCACTAGACTAAGGTTTGGGAGCATAAAGTTTACTATGTAGAAGAATGAGACGCAAGGCTTGGCGGGAAGCTAACTCAATAGTCCAGAAATGAAAGGAGGGATTTAGCAAAGTCAGGGAGGGTTTGAGTGGAAATGGAGGCTGGGTTAGGGCTGCTTCTATGAAGTGCCATCAGGGCAGTGAGATTTGGAAAGGGAGCCAGGGTGAGACAGGATGTGCCACAGTGATGAGTGCTGAGAGCTCAGGGAGGAGCACATTGCAAGGGGAGTGGAAGCTTCGCACAAAGCCCAGGGCTGGCCAGGGCCACTCCACAGTGAGCCTGGCCAGGCTTACTCTGTCCTGCAGTACAGCTGCCATCCCAGTATGTTTTTGTGGGTCATGGCAAAACATAGGACAGTAAATTGTGTGAGCGCACTGTTGCATGCAGAGAAAGTAAGAGAGAATATGAGAAAATATCAAAAGACAAAAGAAAATGATTAGCTGTGGAGTGTGGCTGGCAACAGAGTACAGGGGATAGGGTTGGGAGAGAGACCTTTTTTAGGACACTTTTTGAGATCAATTTGAGCCTTTGAGCCAGAAATGCCATTTTCCAGTAATTCACCAAAATGACAAATGCAGAGGGAAAGAGAGGTTGTCTGAGCCTTTTAGAAAACATGGAGTCATTCTTTTGGCCACATATATATGAATCTACAAAAAAAGATGATACTGTAGACTTCAAGGGAATGGGTACTGCTCAAAAAGGCATGCCACACAGATGTTACCATTGCAGAACTGAAGAGTCTACGGTGTCCCCCACATGCTGTTTTCATTGCTATAAACAAACAAGGGAAAGATTCTTGCCAAGAGGATTAATGTTCGTATTGATCATATTAAGCACTCTAAGAGATAGCTTCCTAAAACTTGTGAAGGAAAATGATCAGAAAAAGAAGGAAGCCAAAGAGAAAGGCACCTGGGTTCAACTGAAGTGCCAGCCTGCTCCACCCAGAGAAGCACACTGTGAGAACCAGTGGAAAGGAGCGTGAGCTCCTGAAACCCATGCCCTGTAAATTCATGGCCTAATAGGCATACAGCATAGCACACAGGAGAACCAGGTGAGCAGAAGCATAAGGTGCTGGGACTTATTCCCCATGAATTCATGGCACAATAGGCATAGCAAGCCTTGTCACATTCCATGGAAAGGTGCCTCCCAAGCTGCTGAAAGATTTTTCACTATGAATTCATGGCATAATAGGTATCAAAAATAAAAGCCTACTGTAAAAAAAAAAAAAAGACATGTTTGACTTTGAACTGTATATGTGTGTGTATGTATGTGCATTTATATATACATATAAAATCTCTAAAAATTAAATCAGAGAGTACAACTCTAATGTTGAACACAAATAGAAAAAAATCTAAATTTATACAAAATTGATAACCTAAAGATGTAGAGAAAAACTTATTTTAAGTAACCTTTAAATGCACATATAGTTCTCTGAATATTTTAGGAGGCTATGTTTGAAAGGCAATAAGAACTGAAAATAAAATTTAAAGGTCACTCTAGTTTGTTAATAAAAATTTTGGTGTTGTAATTTTAAAAATTTTAGATGAACATTTAATCTTAACATTATTAGGAACCAGGATTTTAATGTAAGACTAAATAAAGAAAAAAAAAGTTTTATGATATTAAATTTTCTTTCTTTCTTTTTTTTTTTTTTTGAGACCGAGTCTTACTATGTTGCCCTTGGTAGAGTGCTTTGGTGTCACAGCTCACAGCAACTTCAAACTCTTGGGCTTAAGCGATTCTTTTGCCTCAGCCTCCCAAGTAGCTGGGGCTACAGGTGCCCACCACAATGCCAAGCCATATTTTGTTGCAGTTGTCATTGTTGTTTAGCAGGCCCAGGCTGGGTTTGAACCTGCTACCCTTTGTGCACATGGCCAGCACTGTAACCACTGTGCTACAGGCGCCAAGCCAGTATGATATTAAATTTTAATTGAGAATACCAGTATGAACTCATGACTTAAAAACAATTTTTTTTCCCTAGCTGTGTCCTTAGAAGTTAGAAGCAAAGCACCCCAGTAGCAGTGAATACATACAGTGTCTGGATTTCTGACGTAAAGGGAACCAGCCTCCTTTGATAAGTGCTGAGACCAGATTGGGCAGGCAAAGGGCAAAATGAACCTGAGATTCCATGTTGAGCCAGAAATGACTCACAGAGTGATGTCAACACAGACACCATATTTGAAAGGGCCACCCTGGCAGTATATGAGACAATTTGAGAAATACAGAGAAGAATGAATGTTCTTGATAGTTGCACCTTATGGCTGGTCCATCATATATTCCATGATGGCTGTGCTTGTTTGTGTGTGCACACATTTGAGCATGGGCCTTTCTGCTGTTACTGCAATGTGACTAGAAGCCCTGCTGAGATGGAGGCTCTCGGTATTCTCCTTGAATCCAGGTCTGTGCTTGTGGCTACTCCAACCTAGAGAGAATAGCAGTGATGCAGTGTGCCTTCCACAGCCCCGTCATCTGCAGCCAGGTCACAAGAAGGGTAGACTTCTGACTCAGTCTCTCTATTTCCCTCCCTCCTCTCCTTCTCAACAAGAGCATGTATATAGAGATGGCCTGTTGCAGAGGATCGGAGGACCCCCCACCTCAGAACCACCTGCAGATCATTCCTGCTCCTGTCCTTCAGATCTTCAAGGACAAACACAGCTCAGCCACCCCCACCGCTGACTCTGACCGCTGATCCACTCCTGAACACAATAAATGGGAGTTTTATGCAACTATATTTTGAGATGATTTTATTTTATTATTTTCTGAAATTCCAGTAAAAACATACATAACATAAAATTTACCATCTTTACCATTTGTTATGTAAGGTTCCAGGGTTTGAAGCACATTCACAAAGTTCAATTATCACCATCATCCAACTCCAGAACCTTGTCATCTTCCCAAACAGAAACTCATTAAACCATAACTCCTCATTCCCCTCCTGTACCCCCTGTTCTGTCCTTGAACATGACTCCTCTGGTCCCTTATGTGAGTGGGTTCATGCAGCATTTGTCCTTCTGTAGCTGGCTTGCTTCACTTAGCATGACATCTACAAGGTTCATCGTGTTCTAACATGTGTTAGAATTTTCCTCCTTTTTAAGGTTGAATAATATCATTCCCTTGTACTCCCTTGTATGCACAGGGTGTACCAGAAGTCATCATATATATGAAAATTAACAAATTCATATTTTATAATTTATTATATTTTATATTTTTAATATTTATATGTCAACATGTAGAGAATTATTTTGTAATCATTTTCTAAAATTTTGTCATGTGCATTTGGTAAATAAAAATACATTTAACTACAATTTTCCATTTTAACTGTGAATGTATGTATGGTGACCTCTGGTACACCCTGTATACATCATATTTTGTTTATCCATTGGGATAATTTTTACCCAGCCATAATACTAAAACACATATGGCATGAATAGGAATTCATGAGTTCAGAGGGATATTGCAACAAAAGAGAGAAACAAGCTCTTCTTTATATAAAATTTCACCTAATTAACATACAAAGGATAATATAATGTGAAGACCGTTTTACAAACCCCAGATTAACAACTGATTCTGGCAAGAATTATCAAAGGAGGCTAAAATCATTCTGTGAAAGATTTTTGTGAAACAAGATATTTACATGGTGACAAAGTACTACCCCTCCAATTCCTTACCAATTTCAGAGGAAAATGTAATGTTAAAGTAAAGAGATTAAGCGGTCCCGACTTTAACCAAATGATCACACTTAGCATTACCTATGATAGTAAAAGCTGACATCAGCGCACCTGCAGGCAGTACCATAGCGAGTGCCCCATGCTACCCCTGTAGTATTTCTTCCAAAATGTTTAATCAGAAGTATCAAGTCTCTAGATGCTAATGTATTGGTGATAAGAAAAATAAAGGAGGCTGAGCATGATGGCTCAGGAGTGTAATCCCAGTACTCTGGGAGGCTGAGGCAAGTAGGTTGCTTGAGCTCAGGAGTTAAAGATCAGTCTGAGCAAGAGCAAGATCCCAGCTCTACTAAAAATGGAAAAACTAGCCAGGTGTTGTGGCACACACCAGTAGGCCCAGCTATTCGGGAGGCTGAGGCAGGAGGATCACTTGAGCCCAGTAGTTTGAGGTTGCTGGGAGCTAGGCTGATGCCACTGCAGTCCAGCCTGCATGACAGAGTGAGACTCTTTCTCAAAAAACAAAAAACGAAAAGAAAAAGAAAGGTTACAGGAATGGGTTAAATGACACGGTGAAGATTCAGTCAGATAATCCAGAATATGGAACTATCTACAAGACAGCTGCCTGGACTCTGCAGAAAATTCACATCATGGCATAGGTAGGGGACAGTTACAGTTATAAGAACACTATGGAGGTTTCTGAAGCCATGCCTAATCTTTGACTGTATTCTTAGGGGAGGTTAAGAGAAAAAAAAACCCTGTAAATTCTGGGAATTACTTGGAAAATCTGAAAATAAAATGCATGTGAGATGATTTGAGAGAATTACCTTATTCTCACACGCCAAGAAGTATTTGGAGACAAAGCATTACAACAGCTGCAGTGTAGTTGCTGATGACTCAGAGCACACACAGTTGCACAGGCATTCAGAGAGAAAGCATTGATGGCAAAGCATCCAGATGAAGAGTCTTGGGTGTTCATCATACTCACCTCCCAAATCTTTTGTATAAATTTGAATGGTTTCATAATAAAAATCAGAAGAAACAGCAGCTAAATTCAGGGGCATTAAGCAAGCCCATCGTATGTTGAGGGAAATTCTGTTTATTTGGTGGATCTGAAATCTTACTGGCTTAATGCTAGTCTTTAGTGCTATCTTGTGAAATGACCTGCTATCCAGCCATGGTCATAAGGTACCCTATGTTAGACTTTATAGAAAATAAAATTTTATAGCAGTCCTACCCCTGACCCACTACACACACACTTTCTAGAACAGAGCATTGGGAAACGTGAATTTCTTTTTGGGGTGACCTTCTGATCTGGTAATTTCGACGTTCAGCCTACTTTGTTTACTTTCTAACCTTCTACTATAGTGAAGAGCAGCTGTGTCGCTCAGTCACGCGCTTTACCTCGTTATCATTATGACATGCTTAATATCACACAAAAGCATCTGCACTGCAACACAGTCTCCAGCAATTGCTATTAACTTCTTTGACATCTGACAACGGGAAATAAATTCCAGCTGCTTGATTTTTTTGTGGTTTTTGGCCGGGGCTAGGTTTGAACCTGCCACCTCTGGCATATGGGACCAGCGCCCTACTCCTTGAGCCACAGGCACCGCCCTCCAGCTGCTTGATTTTTAAACTCAATGTGGTTTTTCCTGTACAAATTCTGATTCTCAGGATCTTCATCCAGAGATCTGGTTCAGCAGGTCTGGGCTGAACTTTCCACTTTTAGGCTTTGCACTTTGAGAGATACGATGTCATTTTAGGCCAAGAGGGAACCTAGACCAAACCCAGAGAGGCAGCTACAGGTGTACTGATTAGCAGGAGCCAAGCATCAGGAGCCCATGAAACCAGGGAGCAGAGGCAGGAGGCCTTGGTCAGGAGACTTGTGCCACCAGGATGGAGAGCAGATCTGGGGAAGTTCAGTAAGCCTCGGCTGTGGCTAGAGAAGGCATTTTTGGAATGTGTGGCAGGGTTTGGGGACCACAGGCAGTTGCCGAGGCAGAGTGGTGACTGTGTCCCTGCAGGAGAAGGAAAGGAAAGATTTGAGGATCTCATGTAGGTCAGGTGCTTCTACCAAGGATATTTCAGTTAATCTTCATTGCAGTTTACTCAGATAAATGTAATTTTTCCTATTTACAGATGGAAATCCCCAGGCTTACAGGCATTCAGTAGCATTTTCAGGGTTACAGCACTTTCACCTGGGCCATGTTAGCCAGGATCAAGTCCAGTGGACCCTGTAAAGCCAGGGTGTGTGTCTGGCTGTCGCTTGGACACCAGGGTTAGAACCAGGGCAGACTTGAGTCCTGTGCTTTCCTCATTAGAAAACAGAACCTATAACACCTCCTTCATGTGGTCATTGCGGAAATAAAATCCAACAGTGTTTATGAAGCCTTGGTATCCTGGCATATCACAAATGTTCAGTAAATAAGAGTTATTGCTATTACACAGATAAAAACTCTGGTTATGACAATGGGAGGAGTGGTGGAGGTCAGAGATCTTTTGTTCTTTCATCATCCTTTCACAGCTGAGATTCTTGCCATTATCTCTGGAATTAAAAAGTGGAAAGTCTCAGGTGGTGCCTGTGGCTCAAAAGGAGTAGGGTGCCAGCCCCATATGCCAGAGGTGGTGGGTTCAAACCCAGCCCCAGCCAAAAACTGCAAAAAAAAAATAATAAATAATAATAATAATAATAAAAATGGTGGAAAGTCTCCTTTCTATCAAGCCTTTGAACACAGAGTTCAATGTTAAGAAAAATGTATCAGTCAAGCTAATCCTTTCACTGTGCATCCATCATGTCTGTGGCACGCAGGGCCCCTGTAAGCTGCCTTTGCCACCTTGTGCGGCTCCTGGGGCTCTGGGAAAGTCTTGTCATGCTCAGGTCTGAAGGGGTGATGTCTGAGCTGGTTACCTCAAAGTAAAGAGCAGCCTCTCGAGCCTCCCCCCACATCTTCCTCTGCTGCTGGTTCATTCTTACTCACTTCACTCCCTTCCCGGGAGCCTACTTTTGACTATTTACTATGCTGAAACTCATTTTTGCTTCCACTTTTATGCCTCATTTGAAAATTGCCCCCAACCTCTACCACTACCATAGCCAGATAAAGCTGATTACAAAACAATGTTAGAATCATGTATCATGTTTGACTGCATTTTAAGTCTGTTTATAGAAAATAAATAGGGTCTGCATGGACTTGAATATCCTTAAATCTCAGTAGCTCCATCCAGGAAAAGTAATAAAAATAGTTATTAATTTGGAAAGTTGAGTCCTGAAGGAGAAATACAAGTAGTAACTTATTATAAGGAAATGATTCTCCACTGGCATTTTCACTGGCAGCTACAGCTCCAATTTGGCATGTCTTTCTGAGTCCATCTTAATAAAATCAATAGCACTTCACTAGCATAATTTTAGTTTTGCATTCATTCGACCTAATGTTACTTTATCCCTTTTATTACTTCATTTTAGTCTCCCTGTGCTTTGCCATCATTATGGCACATTAGTTACCATGGCAATGAGGGTGTAAGAGGTGGGGAAGGAGCTCCGTATCACCCCCAGCTGTAAACGAGGCATTTCCGTACCTGGTGAACACGCATAGGACAGAAAGAATGAAAAAACTGATTTCTACAAATTTCCTCTGTGGCCATTTCACTCAGGTATCTGTTAAATAAATTTACATCAGACTATTCTTACCTAACACTCATCGCATGAGGGAATATCTCAGAATGTTCTATATTTTACTGCGAGACCTCAGTCTGCAGCAGCGTCTCCATTGTAACCCTCCATTATCTTTTGATGACGTTCTGAGAGCTCCTCCTCTGGCTGAGATTTATGATGTTCACTCAAGCAAATGCTAAATCCTTGTGCGTCCAAGACGTTCACATGGATTTTATGGTGTAGAAAATGTTAGCTTCATAGTCATTGCAGCAATGGTGGCAGGGAGGTTTAAATTTTTCCCATGAACTTTTGATAATTTGCATCAATAAAACAAACTGATAATAGGTTAACAGGAAAAAAAGGCATATAAATGTATTAACATGCACATGTGCATAGAAACTCAAAGGCAAGATGCATGTCTGTAAATGTGATAAATACATATATGGTCTTCACTGGGGTGAGGGGTCTGGGTGCAGGAGTCAGTGATTTTCAGGGGAAATGAAAGAACCTAAAGAACAAGGGCCTGGGGACCAGGTTTCTGAGACCCCGTGGTCACAGGTTAGGGAGTTTGAATTGAGGGAAGCCTGCAAAGCCAGGGCCATTTTGTCACCGAGGTGGACATATCTCAGGTAATCTCAAGAAGAACAGAGGGAAGCCTATGGTTGAATTAGTCATTCCTAGATCCAGACAAGGGAGGGGCTTCAGAGAGTGCCTGGCTATCCACTTCACCGACTAAACAACTACACACCCACACAAGAGACCACAAGAGAAAAATATAATTGAATTCAAGAAGGGAGGAGGGGGGAAGAGGGGAAAGGGATTCAGTAACCCAGCACAGTGCAGGGGTATATGGTACACCTCTTGGGTGAAGAACTCCACTCCAACTGGGACTTTACCTAACAAACACAAACAATGTTGCCCAATCGTTTGTACCGTAATGATTATCCAAAATAACAACTCAAAAAAGAGTTTTCTCTACACATGCAAATCTCTTGAAAAGGCCCTCTGAACAGCTATTTGGAAAGATCAAACAAGTATGTTTTGGGGTGAAATAGTTTTGATTTCCTTTCAAATTAACACATCAATGGTGAATTCAGAAGAAACAATCTACTATAGGTAAAGGGGGTGGAGGGCACTGGGTGTGGCAGTGAGATCAGATTTTTCTTCTCCAACAAGAAACCTCAGCACCTGCACCACCCAAGGTGTTGAGACCCTGCACTGCAGAGAAGGACCAACTCTGACAAAGTGTGAAATGTGCTCTTTCAAACCCAGTATCCCTCTCTGTCTCTCCCACCGACACAACCTGGCAACCAAAGGCAGCACTGAGGGTGGGAATGGGGGTGACCGAAGACTGCTCCCCTTTTCAGCAGGCTGCCTCCCAGCAGCAAACTCATAGTAAAGCCACAGGGATCCCAAAATTGTGAATTTCTTGGAGCTGTGTTCAGTTTTTCCCAGGTTGGACTTCATTCTTCATTTGACTATTTCAGAGCCTTGCCTGACTACCAGTTGTTTTTTTCATCTGAGTGTGTTCATGATACTGCAACTTCCATTGTTGTAAATGTCCATTTGTCTGGGACTGCAAAGGTGCACACAAATATAGGACCATTTTGGTTATCTGGAGTTCAACTCCAGAGAAAGAATGGAGAAGGAAGAGTGCTTTGAATAACAAAAAAATTCACTTTTTTTTTTTTTTTTGGAGACTGTGTCACCCTGGTAGAGTGCTGGCACATCATCACAACTCACAGCAACCTCAAGCTCTTGGGCTCAAGCAATCCTCTTACCTCAGCCTCCCTAGTAGCTAAGACTATAGGTGTGAGCCACCACTTGGCTAGTTTTTCTATTTTTAGTAGAGACAGGGTCTTGCTTGTGCTTTGGCTGGTCTTAAACTCCTGAACTCAAGCAATCCACCTGCCTCGGCCTTGCAAGGACCCATATTTCTTATAGGAACAAAGATAATTTTGGAGTGAGTAAGTGAATGACCAGAAAGAGTTTAGGCACAAGACAGACACTTACCATGTAGAGGCCCTTCGGGTTGGGGTCTTCAAGGGGTCTTGGGGGATTTCCCAGACGAGCCCCCAAATGTTGTGCCCAGATCTCAAAATCCCCCACAAAGACCACCAGGGAGTTGAGTCTGATGCAAAAGCAAAAGGGCCTTTTATTGTAAGCTCGAGCTTATGAGACTATGTTATTCTAAAGCAGGTGAGGAAAATGCAGGTTAACAGTAACTTACATAGAGCCATCCACATTTAAATGTCTCTACATTTAGTGGTGAAAAATTAGAAGACATGGGAAATGTTAAGTAGAAAAGTAAGAGAGTAACACAGGAGAACAGTGGCCTGTGAATGTGTTCACAGGAGAAAAAATCTACAGTCAGTACCATGGGTAGAACAGGCTGTGGGACAGGTCGTGTAATTTTCCTCCAAAATAAATGCTCTTTATTGTCATAACGTCCCCTCTGAGATGTAGAACTCGTATCCTAGGTGCCTAAAACAGGATACTACCCTCTGAGTTAAAGGTAACATTTATTTTATTGCCTGTATCAAGTTACTTTATTCTGTTTTTGCATTTCCATTTAGAGTTTGTTTATACAAATACCAAAATGGGTAGGTGTTACTTATTTCTGTCCTTAGTAAGTTCTCTTCCAACCTTGAGCTTTCCATGAATTTCAGGAGTATATTTCTAGTGAATTCACTACTGGCCAACCATTCATTGAAATTTGATTTGGAGAAGTCTGGTGTCCAGTCACAACAACAGATGGCAAGTCATATTTGGTTACCAGCTGTTTCCATAACCAGCTCCTCGATACCCAGATGTGGCTGGGTACATGTCATTCTGCTTGATTCATATTAAATGTGTCAAGTTTGTGGTGTGAGAGGGCCATAAGCTCATTCTAATTTGGGGTTTTTAATACTGGAGACAGAAGAATGTCAAAGTTAAAGTGGGTCCTTCTGAAAACAAAGGTGAGTACTTTGGGTGTACTTGGTGACCACCAGCCCAGAGAAATAAATAAGGCAAGCTCCAAGCAGATGGCACTTACCATCTGTTCTGAGGAGGATGCCATTTTATTACTGTAATTATTATTCACTGTACTGGAAAAAGGAAAATTTCACTGAAAGTTTTCATAAAAGGTTTGCTGAAAATCAACTGACAAAAGGCAGATTAATAGGAAAAAAGACAGACATGCATAGGAAAAAAATCACAAAGTGATTACCCAGCAACCCAGTGAGGAAAGACACACCCTTTTCCATGAAGAAAGGGGCAGGTAGGGATGGCAGACAGTCCTTTAGAGGGCAGTAAATCACTAGGGAGAATGAATGGACTGAGAAGCCAGGAGGTAGACATTAGGTGAAGGTGAGGGACAGAGCCACAAAGGAACAGACATGGACTCATCATGCAGGTGAGGTCTCCCAGGTGACTCACAGGAACAGGGGTGGTCTCATCACTCAGGTGAGGTCTTCCAGGTGACTCAAAGAGACAGGAGTGGTCTCATCACTCAGGTGAGGTCTCCCGGGTGACTCAAAGGGACAGGAGTGGCCTCATCACTCAGGTGAGGTCTCCAGAGTGACTCACAGGAACAGGGGTGGTCTCATCACTCAGGTGAGGTCTCCGGGGTGACTCACAGGAACAGGGGTGGTATCATCACTCAGGTGAGGTCTCCAGGGTGACTCATAGGAACAGGGGTGGTATCATCACTCAGGTGAGGTCTCCTGGGTGACTCACAGGAACAGGGGTGTTCTCATCACTCAGGTGAGGTCTCCGGGGTGAGTCAAAGGAAGAGGGGTGATCTCATCACTCAGGTGAGGTCTCCAGGGTGACTCACAGGAACAGAAGTGGTCTCATCACACAGGTGATGTCTTTCAGGTGACTCACAGGAATAGGAGTGGTCTCATCAGTCAGGTGAGGTCTCCTGAAAGAACCAGACCAGTGCCATCTTAGGAGTTAAGTTTTGCTTTCCCTGCCATTTCACTCAGTAAGTTTCACTTTCCAGATAAGCCTAGGCAATTTCCTGAAATCATGAGACAACTGCCCACCAATCAGGGACCCCCACCTAACCAATCCAGAAGCACCCCCTTTGTTTCAAGCTGTGCACACCCACCCACTGTGCCAGACCATAAGAACCCCCTGCTCTAGAACTGGAGGCTCCTGGCTCAGATCAATTGCAGTGGAGCCCCCAGGAGCCCAAGCTCGAGCTTACAATAAAAGGCCCTTTTGCTTTTGCATCGGACTCAACTCCCTGGTGGTCTTTGTGGGGGATTTTGAGATCTGGGCACAACATTTGGGGGCTCATCTGGGAAATCCCCCAAGACCCCTTGAAGACCCCAACCCAAAGGGCCTCTACGTGGTAAGTGTCTGTCTTGTCTGCCGTGGTTGCTTTTGGAAATCTGGGTCTGTAAAGGTGGTCAGCGTGAAGTCAAAGTGGATGCTCTGGAGGCTGCTGGCCAGGGGTGCTGAGGAGACATCTGGCCCTTTCTGGAAGGGACCTTGCCCCCCCCCCCACTGAGACGTGGAATCCTCAGGGCGTGGTGTGGGTGCAGTCCCTCTTGTGGTTTTTCTGGGTGAATGTAGCAGGTCGCTTCCGCAGCATGGTCAGAGACCATCGTCCTATTGTTTCTGTGGACCATCGATTTTGTATGTCCTCAGTGTGTTGTGTGCATTGTGTGTTTTGTGTTATGTTGGTATCTTAGTGTGGCTGAACTCAGAGCTCAAAATTTGGGACTTGTGGTGAAAAGAAAAAAAAGCTAAATTGATTACTTTTTGTAGGGGCGAGGCCAACCTTCAATGTTGGCTGGCCTCCAGACGGAACTTTTCATCTCCCCCTCCCCAGCTGAAAGCACTTCCCGAGCAATTCGGTTCTGGCAGTGCATGAGAAATTTCTTAACTCCCCTAAGAAACCCCACAAACCTTCTGCACTGCTTTACCCCATTTTGCAGGATAGTGCAGACCAAAATCTACTTTGCCCTCTTCCATATCACCCATCGCTGAATCCCCCACAGGGCGAACACCCACCTCCTGGTGAAGTGGCGGAGGGGGAGCCTGTTGCTGCAAGTCTGCCATCGGTGGCCAGGCAAGCTCTCCGAAAGGAAGCAGACAACTTGACTGCTGTTCTACCCTTGAGGGCCATGGACCCCCGGGGCCAAGAAAGTGAGACCCATTGCCGCACTCTCCCCCCTCCCTTGTGGGGGTTGCACCAGTGCTCTCCCAGGGAGTCAGGCCACCCCTCCCACTGTGCGACTGCTCCTCCATCCCCTCCACGTTAGCCCTCCATCCTGGCGATGGGGTGGGGATGCAGCGTGGGTGGGGGCAGGGGCAGGGCGGACAGTCCCCATTGCGCCCAGGGTGGGTTGTGGAGTCAGCCGGGGAACTGTTTTCTTCTCTCTAAGGCCACATGAGAAAAAAAGCCAAGCGAGTGCACGGGGTCCGCAGCGACATCGGCTACCCACCCGACCCATCTTGAAACACGGACCAAGGAGTCTAACACATGGGCGAGTCAGGGACTCACATGAAAACTGTGGTGGGGGACTGCCCCCTGGCCAGTGACCGACCGCCGCTGGGTGCATTTCCACCATGGCGGTGCACTGCGACCGGCTCCGGGACGGCTGGGCAGGCCCAGAGGGGAAGGTGGCTCCGGGGACCCATGCCCTTCATGGGGCAGGCCCGCCTCCCCAGTGTTACAGCCCCCCGGCAGCAGCACTCGCTGAATCCCAGGACCAGGGTGAGGCTCAGAACCTTTATTATTGGCCCTTTGCCACTAGTGATTTGTATAAATGGAAAAATACTTTTACAAACTGAATAGGTATTCTAACACATGAGTGAATGCAGCCCCGCACCTTGGACAAAGTTATTAATTCTTTGCAGTTTTTATCTGGGAGAAAATTAGGGTGTGTGCTCCCTACTCAAGGTGGAGTCATCCAAAAGATTTAAAACTGCTTTATTCCTCAGAAAGTGTGGCTTGTGACATGTTTGTGCCTAGAGATGGGAGTCTGACGTCTGAGCTCACCTGAGCCTGAAAAATAGGGGTTCCCTGTCCAGCCTTGAGTAAGAAAATCCTGTATCAATGTTACATCTCATAAATGTCTCACATTTGTAAAATGTAATAATTTGGTTATTTAAATTGTTGGGGAAACTGAATCTTTATTAAAGGATATCCTGTTTTGTGGGAAGTGAGTTTTTGAGAGTAAGAGAAATTAGACAGAAAAGAGAATGGCATTACATAAAGAAAGAATCTTGTGTAATAAATTTTGTCCTGAAACAGAATGGTTGTGTAAGATAGTGGAAGGCAGGGCAAAAGTTAAAGAAAATTTAGAATGTTTGTAAATTGTTTGTGCAGGTTAAATGAAGCTCATAAAAGATTTTGTGGAAAAGTTTTACATGTGATCCAGTTAACTATATATTGCCTTTAAAATCTTTTAACTTGTAATCTTGTTTGAACAAATGTTTTAGGCCTTTAATATTTGACAAACCTTCCAAAATAAAAACCCTAAGTCTGGGGCTTAGTGCCCATAGGGCAGTGGTTGCAATGCTGGCCACATGTACTGAGGCTGACAGGTTCTGAACCTGAGAAGAAAAAAAAAGAAATATTAAGAGAGGCTTACAAATTCTTTCCAATTCAAATTTCTGATGTCTTTAAAATTTAATACCTTTGAACTAAAAAGCATATTTTTAGAACTTTCATTGAAAAGTTAACATGAGTATTGCTAACCTAACTTCAACAGAACAAAAATCAGTTACGTGGAACTGGGCTAGTTTATAATAACTTTTTGTTCAAAATATTATTGATTCTTTCTGTGTTCTGTTTTCCAGAAGTCAAGAAAATACTTTTCTGTCTTTTGAGCTATTTGTAGCTTTTCAAGCAATGTATATATTTTTCTCTCCGGAATTTGAAAGCCATTTGTAAGTATTCTTAATTTCTGACAATACAGTTATTTGCATAAGTTCAATAAGAATCTGTTTTGTTCCATAGGACATGATGAAGGCACTGGCTATTTTACCAAGGCTTTGGCTAGAATAGCATTTCCAGAGATGTCCAGACTGTGTTAAGGAATTAAGATTGACTTTATAAGGCCAATATAAAAGCCCTTTGGAAAACTAGCCAGATACCCATCAGTAACATTTCCTGATCTGTAGTAAGTAATGAAGGTCACTTGCTGATGGGTCCGGGAATCAAAATGTGCTTGGGGACCTCAAGAGAAGAGAGATTTACACAGTGCATACAGGTATCTAATGTCACAGATGAAACCTGGGCTCTGAACGGCTTTCAAGAAAGTCTAGCCTAAGATTCCTTATAAAAGGTTCCAGCAAAGCCAATTTTAAAAGAAAGAAGAGCCTGCATGGCTAATAATTATTCTTTTGCACTTTATGCAAATAATCAGACCCTGGATACTGAAGGAACACTTTATTTTGGCAAATAAGTTAGTTCTAATGTAATTTACCTTTAATAAAGAGAGAAATTGGCTCCCTGAGAGAAAAATAGTTTAAAAAAAAGAAAAAGAGGCTGTAATCCACCTGTCTTTAGATCCCCAGCCTTGTCTTTACTCATAAAATGAGATGTAACTGTTTTACTAAATTAATCTGTTAAATGAGACTAAAAAACTGGCCAAAGAGTATAGGCCTCAAAGCGTAGACAGGGTAAAGTGCATGAACAGGACCAGAAGAGCAGAAATTGGTAAACTCTGCCAGGAATCAAAGCTTAATGGGATGCAGGGCTTGCCACCAGTGTTGTTCAAAAAGGCCTCTGTCAATTCTCTGCAATTTAGTAGGAACTCCTAAAAAAAAAAAAAAAAAAAAAAAAAAACTAGAAAAGACTGAACTGAATAGACAAAAAACCCTAGAAAAAGTAACAAGAAAAATCTCCACTAGGATAATTAACTGTGTTCTGTTTAGTCCTTTTGTGCCTGTATATCTTTTCTCTCTGGAAGATCAAGGGACCAAGTTTAGGTCTGGACTCAGAACCTGGTCCCCCTCAAACCAAGATAAAAAGAACTTTACACCATCATCCTGACCACACGCACAGCAGTGAGGATGAGAAGAATCCTCGCCTGGAGTCATCACAGTTGGCTGAATAAAACTTCACTGCCCCTTGAGAAGTAAAGGTAACTTTTAAGGCATCCAACATGCCCTGCTCCAGCCACATACTGGGAGCTGGCTGGTCAACGCATGGCTGAAGCTTGAGGAAAATCCTCGAGGAACTTGCCTTAATTAAACTTTGGACTTTGGGGGGAATAAAAAAGAGGGTTGTGCGCTGCGCTAAGTGAAAAATGCTGTTTTTACACTGATCACTCGGGAATAATGAAGGAATCAATGGCCCTTGTGCGGGAGAGCTTATGCGAGCATAAATTAGACAGAGAAAGTAATCAGAACTGGTATAAGTCTCTCTTGGTTAACAACTCTGATATCAGTCCTGGCTGGTCCCCTAGTGTTATTACTCCTACTCCTGACTGTGAACCCTTGCATTATCAATAGGCTCATCACTTTTGTACAGGAATGTGTAGGAGCTGTACAACTGCTAGTCTTAAGAGGCCAATATCAGCCCCTTTCAGACAGAAAGGTAAAGATGACACACATGGTACTGGAGCCATGATTGGGCCCTTGAATTTAAAAGTAGAGGGGGGAATGAAAGAACCAGACCACCGCCATCTTAGGAGTTAAGTTTCACTTTCCCTGTGATTTCACTCAGTAAGTTTCACTTTCCAGAAAAGCCCAGGCACACCCAGGAAATTCCCCAAAATCATGAGACAACCGCCCACCAATAGGGATCCCCACCTAACCAATCCAGAAGCGCCCCTTTGTTTCAAGCTGTGCATGCCCACCTGCTGCGCTGGACCATAAGAACCCCCTGCTCCAGAGCTCGAGGCTCCTGGATCGGATCGGTTGCAGCGGAGCCCCCAAGAACCCAAGCTCGAGCTTGCAATAAAAGGCCCTTTTTCTTTTGCATCAGATTTGGATCCCCGGTGGTCTTTGTGGGGGATTTTGTGATCTGGGCACAACACTCCTGGGTGACTCACAGGAACAGGGTGGGTCTAGTCACTCAGGTAAAATCTCCCGGGTGACTCACAGGAACAGAGGTGGTCTCATCACATGGGTGAGGTCTCCCGGGTGACTTACAGGAACAGGGGTAGTCTCGTCACTCATGTGAGGTCTCCCAGGTCACTCACAGGAACAGGGGTGGTCTCATCACTCAGGTGAGGCCTCCAGGGAGACTCACAGGAACAGGGGTGGTCTCCTCACTCAGGTGAGGTCTCCCGGGTGACTCGCAGGAATGGGGTCGTCTCGTCACTCAGGTGAGGCCTCCTGGGTGAATAACAGGAACAGGGGTGGTCTCGTCACTCAGGTGAGGTCTCCCGGGTGACTCACATGAACAGGGGTGGTCTCATCACACAGGTTATGTCTTTCAGGTGACTCACAGTAACAGGGGTGGTCCTGTCAGTCAGGTGAGGCCTCCCAGGTGACTCACAGGAACAGGGGTGGTCTCTTCACTCAGGTGAGGCCTCCCGGGTGAATAACAGGAACAGGGGTGGTCTCATAACACAGGTGAGGTCTCCCAGGTGACTCAAGGTGCAGGGGTGGTCTCATCACTCAGGTGAGGTCTCCCAGGTGACTCACATGAACAGAGGTGGTCTCATCACACAGGTTATGTCTTTCAGGTGATTCACAGGAACAGGGGTGGTCCCGTCACTCAGGTGAGGTCTCCTAGGTGACTCTCAGGAACAGGGGTGGTCTCATCACTCAGGTGAGAACTCCTGGGTGACTCACAAGAACAGTGGTGGTCTCATCACTCAGGTGAGGTCTCCTGGGTAACTCATAGGAACGAGGGTGGTCTCATCACTCAGGTGAGGTATTTTGGGTAACTCACATGAACAGGGGTGGTCTCATCACACAGGTTATATCTTTCAGGTGACTCAAAGGAACAGGCGTGGTCTCATCACTCAGGTGAGGTCTGCCAGGTGACTCACAGAAACAGGGTGGTTTCTTCACTCAGGTGAGATCTCCCAGGTAACTCACAGGAACAGAGGTGATCTCAAACTCAGGTGAGGTCTCCTGGGTGACTCACAGGAACAGGGGTGGTCTCATAACTCAGGTGAGATCTCCCAGCTGACTCTCAGGAACAGGGGTGGTCTCGTTAACAGGTGAGGTCTCCCAGGTGACTCACAGGAACAGGGGTGGTCTCATCACTCAGGTGAGGCTTCCCGGGTGACTCACAGGAACAGAGGTGGTCTCCTCACTCAGGTGAGGTCTCCCAGGTAACTCACGGTAACAAGGGTGGTCTCAACACTCAGGTGAGGTCTCCTGCATGACTCACATGAACAGGGGTGTTCTCATCACTCAGGCGAGGTCTCCTGGGTGACTCACGTGAATAGGAGTGATCTCTTCACACAGTTGAGGTCTCCCGGGTGACTCACAGGAACAGGGGTGTTCTCACACTCTGGTGAGGTTTCCCAGGTGACGCACAGGAACAGGGGTGGTCTCATCACTCAGGTGAGATCTCCCAGGTGACTCACAGGAACAGGGGTGTTGTCACCACTCAGGTGAGGTCTCCCACGTGACTCACAGGAACAGGAGTGGTCTTTTCCTCAGGTGAGATCTCCTGGGTGACTCACAGGAACAGAGGTGGTCTCCTCACTCAGGTGAGGTCTCCCGGGTAACTCATAGGAACAGGGGTGGTCTCATCACTCAGGTGAGGTCTCCCAGGTGACTCATGTGAATAGGGGTGGTTTCTTCACACAGTTGAGGTCTCCCAGGTGACTCACAGGAACAGGGGTGGTGTCATCACTCAGATGAGGTCTCCCGGGTGATTCACAGGAACAGGGGATGTCTCATCATACAGGTTATGTCTTTCAGGTGACTCACAGGAGCAGGGGTGGTCTCATTACTCAGGTGAGATCTCCCAGGTGACTCACAGGAACAGGGGTGGTCTCATCACTCAGGTGAGATCTCCCCGGTGACTCACAGGAACAGGGGTGGTCTCATCATCACTCAGGTGAGGTTTCCCAGGTGACTCACTGGAACAGGGGTGCCCTCATCACTCAAGTGAGACCTCCCAGGTTTTCTCTTGGTGCTGTCCTTTGAGAAGAGAGGAACAGTGTGTCCAGGACAGTGAAGATGCCCAGCCTTGGCAGGGAGATTAAAGATGGCAGCCAAGTAACAGCTTTTCTGAAATTGGGCACAGTGAGTCTGGGTAGATAAGATTCCAGACATCTCTAGCTGGCGGGATCTGCCTATAATTATCCCTTTGAGGATACAGGGAGTCAGCAAGGGACTTCTGGACTCCTAGAGGAGGACAAAAACAGTGGGAAACTGGCGTGTGTTCAATCGACCTAATCACACTGGCAACCGTAAGTACAAGCAGCAGTGAGACTGAAAAACGGAAAGGCCTTACCTGTGAACTATTTCAGGCACTCAGTTTGAACTAGGCACTCAGTTGAACTGAGTGTTTTTGGACTAGGCACTCAGTTGAACTGCCTTGGGGAGAGCTTGAGCAGGAGTGCGGAGAACTTTGGGCATTGTCTAGGGCCCCAGACAGAGCCAATGAGCTGGGCTGCAGGGAGCCATTGTGTGAGAGAACTGCCCCAGCAAGCTCCGCCCTCAGGGTCCCAGAGCAAGGATTGGGCAGGACCTAGTAACCTAGTGACTGAGGAGCCTAAAGGTGGGGACTGAGCTGCCTTACAGCCTTAACCCTTAGGGGCAGAGTGAGACGGTTTTGGCACATTGGAGACTCGGGCTATTGCCCTGGGTAGAGTGCTGTGGTGTCACAGCTCATAGCAACCTCAAATTCCTGGGCGTGGCGCTGCCCGGACCTCCATAAGATCTGTGCCGTGACCCCGCACCAATCGGGCCTCCGTATGCCCTGACCAGGAACTATGGGACCCGTGCAACCCTGCATCCTCCCTGCTGTGTCCTCCCAGCCTCCACACTGGCCCACTCATCTGGCTAGGGATACTGGTAGCCGTGTGCCCTCTGGAGCCCTCCCTGCCTCTGTGCAGAGTCCTTCCTCTAGCCAGAGACTGCTAGAGCCTTGGGCTCTCTGTGCCAAAGTCACTAGGTGCCAGGCACTCCCAGAACTGTGCAGACCACCTCCAGCCCTGTTGCTGGATCCGGGTGTGTCACACTCCAGAGCTGCTTCCACAACCAGAACTCCCTAGCTAGAGCAGCCCCAGAGGAACTACACAGAGTCACTCCCTACAAAGATCAAGCAACAATAGATTGATCCTGCTGGGATCTAATCTTGGAGAGACACTTCCCCAACTCTGAGGATGGCCAGAGGCAATGGTGAAAAACAATCATGAGGCGAAATCGACAGGAAAAACTCTGGCAATATGAATAATCAGAGTAGATCAACTCCCCCAAGGATCAATGGGGCAGACACAGCACAAGATCTTATGCACAAACAAATAGCTGAGATGTCAGAAATCGAATTCAGAATCTCGATAGCAAATAAGATTGAATTAGAACTCCAAGCAGTAACCCAAAAGATATCTCAGGAATTCAACAAATTCAAAGACCAAATGACCAAAGATTTTGACACATTGAGACAAGAAGTTGCATCCCTCAAAGATCTGAGAAATGCAGTAGAATCCCTCAGTAACAGAATGGAGCAATCAGAAGACAGGATTTCTGACATTGAAGACAAAGTTTTCGAACACTCCCAAACTCTCAAAGAGGATGAGAAATGGAGGGCAATAACAAATCACTCACTCAGAGAGCTCTGGGATAATTTGAAACAAACCAATATTCATCTTATAGGGATCCCCAAAAGCGATGAAGTGGCTTCACAAGGCACAGAGTCTCTTATCCATGAGATTATGAAGGAGAACATTCCAGACATGCCAAGAGATTCTGAAATTCAGATAGCAGACAGTTTCAGAACTCCAGCACTACTCAACCCGAATAAGACATCCCTAGACACATCATAATCAATTTCACTAAAGTTAATATGAAGGAGAAAATTCTGAAAGCTGCCAGACGAAAGAAAACAATTACCTACAAGGGGAAGAATATTAGAATAACTGCAGATCTCTCTGCTGAAACCTTTCAAGCTAGAAGAGGATAGTCATCAACTTTTAATCTCCTAAAACAAAATAACTTTCAACCCAGGATCCTATACCCAGCTAAACTGAGTTTCATTTATGATGGAGAAATTAAATACTTCAATGACATTCACATGTTGAAGAAATTTGCCACAACTAAACCAGCTCTCCAGGATATTTTTAGACCTATCCTCCATAAAGACCAGCATAATCTTCCACCACAAAAGTAAACTCACCCAGAAAATTTTGATCAAATTCTAACTTCCACAGTTGCAAAAGGATTAAAAATGTCCACTCGACTCTCAAAAGGCTTATCAATATTCTCAATTAATGTGAATGGTTTAAACTGTCCTCTAAAGAGGCACAGGTTGGCTGACTAGATACAAAAACTCAAGCCAGATATCTGCTGCATACAAGAATCGCATCTTACATTAAAAGACAAATATAGACTCAAGGTGAAGGGATGGTCATCTATACTCCAGGCAAATGGAGAGCAGAAAAAAGCAGGCATTGCAATCCTGTTTGTGGACGCAATAGGCTTTAAACCAACCAAAATAATTAAGGATAAGGATGGACACTTCATATTTGTTAAAGGTAATACTCAGTATGATGAGATCCCTATTATTAATATATATGCACCCAACCACAACGCACCTCAATTTATAAGAGAAACTCTAACAGACATGAGCAACTCAATTTCCTCCAATTCCATAGTAGTTGGAGATTTTAACACCCCTTTGGCAGTGCTGGATAGATCCTCTAAAAAGAAGATAAGCAAAGAAATCATAGATTTACACTCAATCATTCAACATCTGGACTGAACAGACATTTACAAAACATTTCATCCCAACAAAACTGAATACACAGTCATCTCATCAGCCCATGAAACATACTCCAAAATTGACCACATCCTAGGCCAAAAATCTAACCTCAGCAAATTTTAAAAAACAGAAATTATTCCTTGCATCTTCTCAGACCATCATGGAATAAAAGTTGAACTCAATAACAACAGGAACCTGCATACCCATACAAAAACAAGGAAGCTAAACAACCTTATGCTGAACGATAGATGGGTTATAGATGAGATTAAGAAGGAAATCACCATATTTTTGGAACAAAACAACAATCAAGACACGAATTACCAGAACCTCTGGGATACTGCAAAGGCAGTCCTAAGAGGGAAATTTATAGCACTGCAAGCCTTCCTCAAGAAAACGGAAAGTGAGGAAGCGAATAACTTAATGGGACATCTCAAGCAACTGGAGAAGGAAGAACACTCCAACCCTAAACCCAGCAGAAGAAAAGAAATAACCAAAATAAGAGCATAACTAAATGAAATTGAAAACAAAAGAATTATACAACAGATCAATAAATCCAAAAGTTGGTTTTTTGAAAAGATCAATAAAATAGATAAACCTTTGGCCAACCCAACCAGGAAAAAAAGAGTAAAATCTCTAATTTCATCAATTAGAAATCGTAAAGATGAAATAACAACACACCCCACAGAAATTCAAAAAATCCTTAACGAATACTACAAGAAACTCTACTCTCAGAAATATGAAAATCTGAAAGAAATCGACCAATACCTGAAAGTATGCCACCTACCAAGACTTAGCCAGAACTAAGTGGAAATGTTGAACAGGACTATCAAGTTCTGAAATAGCATCAACTATACAAAATCTCCCGAAAAAGAAAAGCCCAGGACCACATGGCTTTACGTCAGAATTCTACCGAATCTTTAAAGAAGAACTAATACCTATACTACTGAACCTCTTCCAAAATATAGAAAAGGAAGGAATATTACCCAACACATTCTATGAAGCAAACATCACCTTGATCCCCAAACCAGGGAAAGACCCAACAAGAAAAGAAAATTATAGACCAATATCACTAATGAATATTGATGCAAAAATACTCAATAAGATCCTAACAAACAGAATCCAACAACACATCAAAAAAATTATACACCATGACCAAGTGGGATTTATCCCAGGGCCTCAAGGCTGGTTCAATATATGTAAATCTATAAATGTAATTCAACACATAAACAAACTAAAAAATAAGGACCATATGATTCTTTCAATTGATGCAGAAAAAGGTTTTGATAATATCCAGCATCCCTTCATGATCAGAACACTTAAGAAAATTGGTATAGAAGGGACATTTCTTAAACTAATAGAGGCTATCTACAGCAAACCCACAGCCAATATCGTATTGAATTGAGTTAAATTGAAATCATTTCCACTTAGATCACGAACAAGGCAAGGTTGCCCATTGTCTCCATTGCTCTTTAACATTGTAATGGAAGTTTTAGCCATTGCAATTAGGGAAGAAAAGGCGATCAAAGGTATCCACATAGGGTCAGAAAAGATCAAACTTTCACTCTTCGCAGATGATTGTATATCTGGAAAACACTAGGGATTCTACTACAAAACTTTTAGAAGTGCTCAAGGAATATAGCAATGTCTCAGGCTACAAAATCAACACCCATAAATCTGTAGCCTTTATATACACCAACAATAACCAAACTGAAAAAACAGTAAAGGACTCTATTCCTTTTACAGTAGTGCCAAAGAAGATGAAATATTTGTGAGTATACCTAACAAAGGATGTGAAAGATCTCTACAAAGAGAACTATGAAACTTTAAGAAAAGAAATAGCTGAAGATGTTAACAGATGGAAAAACATACCATGCTCATGGCTGGGAAGAATCAACATTGTTAAAATGTCCATACTACCCAAAGCAATATATAATTTTAATGCAATTTCTATTAAAGCTCCATTGTCATATTTTAAAGACCTTGAAAAAATAATACTTCATTTTATATGGAATAAGAAAAAACCTCAAATAGCCAAAACATTACTCAGCAATAAAAACAAAGCAGGAGGAATCATGCTACCAGACCTGAGACTGTATTATAAATCAATAGTGATCAAAACAGCATGGTACTGGCACAAAAGCAGAGAAGTAGATGTCTGGAACAGAATAGAGAACCAAGAGATGGATCCAGCTACTTACCGTTATTTGATCTTTGACAAGCCAATTCAAAACATTCAGTGGGGAAAAGATTCCCTATTTAATAAATGGTGCTGTGCAAACTGGCTGGCAACCTATAGAAGATTGAAACTGGACCCACACCTTTCACCATTAACTAAGATAGACTCTCACTGGATAAAAGATTTAAACTTAAGACATGAAACTATAAAAATACTTCAAGAAAGTGCAGGGAAAACTCTTGAAGGAATCGGCCTGGGTGAACATTTTATGAGGCGGACTCCCCAGGCAATTGAAGCAGTATCAAAAATACACTAGTGGGACCTGATCAAACTAAAAAGCTTCTGCACAGTCAAGAACATTGTAAGTAAACCAAGCAGACAGCCCTCAGAATGGGAGAAAATATTTGCAGGTTATACCTCTGATAAAGATCTAATAACCGGAATCCACAGAGAACTCAAACGTATTAGCAAGAAAAGAACACGTGACCCCATCTCAGGGTGGGAAAGGGACTTGAAGAGAAACTTCTCTAAAGACAGACACACAATCTACAAACACATGTAAAAAAGCTCATCATCCTTAATCATCAGAGAAGTGCAAATCAAATCTACTTTGAGATATCACCTAACTCCAGTAAGAGTAGCCCACTTAACAAAATCCCCAAACCAGAAATGTTGGCGTGGATGTGGAGAAAAGGGCACAATTCTACACTGCTGGTGGGAATGCACATTAATACATTCCTTCTGGAAGGATGTTAGGAGAATACTTAGAGACCTAAAGGTAGACCTGCCATTTGATCCTACAATTCGTTTACTAGGTTTATACCCAGAAGACCAAAAGTCACAATGTAACAAAGATATTTGTACCAGAATATTTATTGCAGCCCAATTCATAATCACTAAGTCATGGAAGAAGCCCAAGTGTCCATCGACCCACAAATGGACTAGCAAGTAGTGGTACATGTATACCATGGAATATTATACAGCCTTAAAGAAAGATAGAGATTTCACCTCTTTCATGTTTACGTGAATGGAGCTGGAACATATTCTTCTTAGCAAAGTATCTCAGGAATGGAAGAAAAAATATCCAATGTACTCAGCTCTACTATGAAGCTAAATTATAGCTTTCACATGAAGGCTATAACCCAACTATAGCACAAGACTATGGGGAAAGGGCCAAGGAAGGGGTAGGGAGGGGGGAGGTATTGGTGGAGGGAGGGTAATGGATGGGGCCTCATCCAAGGGTACAGGCGAAACTTACTAAATGCAGAATACAAATGCCTACATACAGTAACTAAGAATTGGTTATAATTCTTAGAATGGGTACAGGCGAAACTTACTAAATGCAGAATACAAATGCCTACATACAGTAACTAAGAAAATGCCATGAAGGGTACGTTGAACAGTTTGATGAGAATATTTCAGATTGTATATGAAACCCGCACATTGTACCCCTTGATTGCATTAATGTACACAGCTATGATTTAACAATAAAAATAAATAAATTAAAAAAAAAAAGATGCCCAGCCTCTTCTGTGGGGGGTATAAGTTGATCTTTTCTTGTCATTTCATGAATCCCTATGGAAGGGGAATAAGGTAATCACTGTGGGGGGAAAGAAACTTTCTTGCTAACATGAGGAAATCCCTGCGGGAGCCCCTCCCAGCACTGCGGGTGGGTGTGAACGAAGGAAGTTTCGAGGAACTTTGATTCTGAGGCAGCTTCTAAGGTTTCTCACTATTTCAGAGTGACAGTCTTGGGGCATCACTTTCTGAGCCCTAACACCAGATTCTTCAAAGAACCCATTCAATGTTATTTGGAACAATTTCCTAAAAAATCTGTAAGTATTTCAGCAGCCTATGCAAGCAGTGTGTGTGGCTCTTTCCTGAGCTGGCACTTGACAGTAACCGTCCACCTACCTCACATCAGGAGGAAGGAGCTTTGGGAATGCACACTTCTTAATTAATCTGTTCATTCTGGTTGTGCCAGTTACTTCAATGATTCCAGTTTCTTTTGTCTGCTCTTTCAAAAGTCCTCTACTCATCTCAATTCCTCCAGCAAAATCCATAACAATGTTCCTAACGTGTATACTCTGGAATATGAAAGGTGTCACGTGGTAAGTGAAGTTGGTCCCATGGTCAAGTGTGCCTGAGAAACCTCCAGTTAGAAAAGGACCTCTTGTTGAGGGACCCGGTGACTCACCACGTGCGGATGCCTTAAAAATCTCCAAAGGTGAGCGGAGGCGGCAGAGCGCAGCCCTCTGCCAAAGCTTCCTTAACCTGAGATCACCTCTCGTGGACAAACTGTTCTGGGCGAATTCTACTCTTTCTGTGTTCTTGACCCTTCTTACTCGGTGGCACTTGCAGGAGAAGGTACTATTTGTACAACACACTGGGACAGAAGGAGTGGGCCTCTTCTGTCTGGATGGCACGGGCTGGGGGTGGGGTGAGGTGCCCCAGACCCTGCCCGCCTCCCGCAGGGTGCGGTGATCCACACTGCGGACACACTGTGACTCGTTTCCAGCACGGGAGCTGTGCATGCGTGCAGCGCCTTGCTCATTTCAGTGTGGGTTCCCCAAAGCCAGTGAACCTGGGGGTGGGTGATGATGCCATTTCCTCCTGAGCACTAACCGTCCCCACCTGGTCTCAGGAGGCTTTATTACGGCTGCACAGAGACCACGGACTTCTGCCAGCTGGCACGCCAAGTCAAGCCACCACCATTCCTCTGAATAGATTCTATTCCCACCTCCTTCCAGCATCTTTGAAAGAGTGCCCCCTTTGAAACTTACAGGCTGTGGTAACCCCTGTACTGAACCCCTTGGCGAACTCTCCTTACCACCCAGCGCGCAGCAAAACTCTCCGCCAGCTTCGGGACTCACCTCCGCCCCACAGGCCTGTCCCAAGCTCTGGGAGGCCTGGGCTTTCTCACTTGCTCTTCCCTTATTCTGGGCACTTTGGGGTGTTTTCCTTTCTTGCTGCCTGGCTGACTGTTCTCGAAGGTCGGCTGCAACTGCTCCGGCGCATCAGATGGTGGGGACCCCCCCCCCGCTACCCCCACCCCTGGGCAGCCCCGGTCGCCACTGTCCTCTTTCTGAGATCCTTGGCTGGTCCTTGGCTGTGCCTTTCCCACCTGCGGTATGGAGCCGTCTATCCCGTGCAATGCCTGACCCCTGCGGGCTTGGTAGACATTTTTTTGGAATGGATGAAGGCCCGAAAGGAGTACGTGGAGATAAGTCAAACCTAGGCCTTAGCCACAGCCGCACCCCGGCCCGCCCAGACTGCAGCTGCGCACGGAAGTCAGATCCGCGCAGGACAGGGGCCTCCTCCCGACCACGGGCGCGCGACGTGGGCTCTGGTCAGTCCGGAGAGGGCAGCACAGAGGTCTCAGCCAGCGCCACCCCTTATATCCAGACAAGAATAAACATTCAGACTTCACTTAATGGATAACCAGCCCGTTGGAGGGTTTAAATACCATCCACATCCACACTCAAGTTCATAAAAACAGATTATAAGGGGTGGCACCTGTGGCTCAAAGAGTAGGGCGCCGGCCCCATATGCCGGAGGTGGCGGGTTCAAACCCAGCCCCGGCCAGAAAACTGCAAAAAAAAAAAAAAAAAAATCTATAAGAAAACACGTTTTCTGGTCCTGTGAATAAAAATCATCTGTCCCAGAGCTAAAGTGAATTTCACCGGCCTGCCCACCACAGCATGACGGCGCTCTGACATTTACCTTTTCAGCCATTTCTTTCCTTTCCTTTTCATCTGCTGTCCTTTGTTATTTATCAAACTAGACCCACCCCTTCTCCTGGTGTGGGGCTAGCTATTCCCATCAGGAGACACCCTCAAATAGTCCCCTGGCACCCGAATTTTTCCCACGCAGCGGGGTTGCCACCTGAGCCTGTGAGCCTGGAAACAAAGGCTGGGAGCTGGAGGTGGGTGGAGCCAACCTGAAAGGGGGCGGGGCTCAGTGAGCTGCCACCTTGATGAATATGATTATTAGAACCGTTCTGAAGGCAATTTTTGTTATTATGTAAAATGAGTTTTCAGGGAATTTAGGTAAAAAACAGAATTTGGGAATATGGTGGATTTTGTCCTTCATTTTTACATTTTGTTTTTAATTGACAAATAATTGACAGATATTGATTGTGGATATTTATGGGTCAAATGTGATGCTTTCTTGGATCTACATTGTAGGAAGATTCAGTCAAGCTAAATAACATATCCTCACCTCCCCGACTTACAGTGGAACTAGACAGCCTTAGAAAACAAGGAAGCTCACTCTGGACATCATGGATAGAGCTGCAGTTCATTATTATAAGTGAAATAGCCAGGCAATAAAGACAATGCCATATGATCTCACTTAAACCAGGACTCTAAAACATTCTAGTCTTCAGGCAGATTGCACGAATAAGTTTTGGTGATCTATGGCATTGCATGGTCACCACAGTTCACAGTAACGTATAGTATGCTTCAGCATTCCACAGAATAGATTTTTATCGTCATTGAACAATATATCCTTCTTCTAGCCAACTCTAGAGCATTGCTCCCTCCTGGTGGGCCCCCACCCTATGGGCACAACCATTTGGAAACAGTCTGAGCAAAAGTGGGTCAGACAAGGTTCATAGAGGGATGGCTGGCAGCTGCTGCCATCAGGATCTTCCCCAAGGCTGCCTTTAAGGGAAGTGTCCCCCAGCACCTGCCCTCTCTCCTGGTACTGACCACCCCCATTCGTTCTTAGGGGCATGAGCAGTTTTAAGGGCACAGCCCAGGAGGTTTCCTGCCCACATGCCAGAGCTGACTTGAGAGGCCCTGACTCCCAAGCCCACCCTCGAGCACATGACTTTTGTCATCAGTTTGTAGGGCTCAGCCAGGTATTTATAGCCTTTCCTCCCTCAAAACAACCCCCAGCTGAAGATCCATGCTAATTATTTTGAGCAGAGAACCGAGGTGGTCTCCATGGCAATGATATACGCTTGGGTCTCCTAGGAGACTGTTACTGGTGTGACAGACTTCAGATTTGCTTTGCTGCCAAAAATGTGAAGTGATTTTTTTTTTTTTACCCTTTCTTTACATTCTAAACCCTGCCCAGCATGTGTAAGTAAAGGTTTCATTATTTCTAACCATTGTTTTTTTTTTTTTTCCCCTGCGGTGTAAAAAACGTGAGACATTCCAAAGGGGAAAGAGAGGCCTGAAGGTAAGAATAAAAACTACAGCACTGTTTCTTGAATTATATTATAAATTACCTGATGGAGGAGGTGATGCGCCTGAGGTAACGCAAAGGAATGCCTTCCTGTTGTGTTTTAGGGACTATTTGGCCCAGCAGCTGGGGTTCTCTGTTGACATTTGATATTCGCTTCAATTTAATCTGAGATGATTCCTAACACATCACTCTGGCTGGGGCTGGGCTTAGGAGCAGGTGGAACTTCATGCATTGCAGAAACTCACTTCATGTATTGCACAGATGCACTTGTGCTTCCCACAGGCTCACGGACTGGCCCCACATTACTGTTTACCCAGCACCATAACTACGCAGGTTTCTGGCCAGAACAGGTTGGTGTGTCCTTATAACCAAGACCTTTCATTTGTCTTAATGCCCAGAAACCCATCCAGCTCACAGACGCAAGCCTCGAGGGTGACACTCTGTGTTCCTATGAGGTGTCAGCACTAAAACACCAAGGTGGGACAGTCCCAGGAAAGAGGGCAGGCCGAGCACCATGTGTGTCTGAGCACAAAGACTTACCTAATTTTCACAAAAAGAGGAAACGGTTAATCTCAGGCTCATCCACAAGAGGGCTGCCCGATATTATTCCTTGCTGCAAAACCACAGTACTTTTGAAACACAGAAAGGCAGGAGAGCTGGGGGCAGGCACAGGTGCACAGAGACTGGGGGTTGGGGGGTGGGGAGAGTGGGTGTCTTTTCTTCTGTTTGAGTCAACACGACCCAGGACATGTTCCTGAGTACCCACTGAAGACCAGACATGGGTGTGGAGTGGCTGTCCTTTGCCTACAGATAAAATCAGAGGAACAAGCCCCAGCGACCATAAAATGGGGCACTGCTAGACAGAGGTGTGCTGTGGAACTTTTGGGGAGCTCAGAGATGGGAATGACTGATGTTATGTGCAGGGAGGTTGTTGGTAGCGTGGGGCTGATAAAGAAGGATAAAGGGAAGCCTCAGAGAAAGGTCATATTTGAACTCATTATTATTTTTTCTTTTTTTATTGTTAAATCATAGCTGTGTACATTAGTGCAATTGAGGGGTACAATGTGCGGGTTTCATATACAATCTGAAATATTCTCATCAAACTGTTCAACGTAGCCTTCATGGCATTTTCTTAGTTACTGTACGTAGGTATTTGTATTCTGCATTTAGTAAATTTCACCTGTACCCATTCTAAGATGCACTGAACTCACTATTGATAAATAAGTCCAGGAAGGTGGCCACAGGGAGTAAGTTCCAGTTGAGCAAAAGCCCAGTAGTTCCAAAATGCCTGGCATGAGAAATTGAGTATCTGAATGCCCCATATTCATGTGAAACTCTGGGTTTCAGGCAGCATTATAACTCCAGTGTTCTGTTTCTCGGACCAGACCCCCAGAGAGGAAGGCCCTTGTTTCAATCATTTCTGACTAGAACGTAAGACATATACAAATTTGTTGAGCAAAATAATAAAATATCTTACCTTCCGTGAGAGGAAAATTTTGGTCAAAGGATACAAAATTTCAGTTAGGCAATGACATCATTCTATACAGCAGTGTGACCATGGTCAAAAAAAAGAAAAAGGTAATCATGTGAGGTGATGGATATGTTAATTAGCATAATCGTGGCAATTATTTCACAGTGTAATGTCAATCAAGTTGTATACCTTAAATATGTGCAATTTCAATGTCAAATGTACCTCAGTATAAATAATAATAAATAAAAATAGATAAAAATATAATTATGTATTATTATCATACTAAAGAAGTTCCCTTGATTAGCTTTGTTAGGGAAAATTTGAATTCAAGATCTGGGTCAAATAATTATGTCTTTTGCCTGAAAGTTTCTAATGTATTTCATTACAAATGAGCATGATATGTTTTATGTTCAAACTTACCTACATGACAGATTTTTTTGTTCAATAATCACCTCCTTTGCTTAACCTCCCTACTATACCAGTATTTGTCTTACTCACTGTTTTTCTATCAAATGGCCTTGACTGACGGAACAGAAGTCTGGAAGTGAAAACAGATATCTATTTTGTTCATCATTTTGAAATTCCTAAAACAAAAAAAGAGAAATATTTGTCCTTCTTTAACTGGCTTGCTCAAAAGATATTAAAGTTTCAGTTTCAACAGATAATTAAGTGCTAGAGAACTGCTGTACAAGATAGTGTCCATAGTTAACAAGATGATATTATGCATTTGAAAAGCAAGGGGATAGATGTCATGGTAAATGTTCTTACCACAAACACACACAAAAGAACACAAGGCAACTTTGGGAAGCGATTGATACAGTTTGATACCATGACTGTGGCGATGGGATCACAGGTGTATGCACATGTCCAAAGTCATCAGAATGCCCACATTAAATATAGATAATTTTTTTGTATAACAATTATACTTCAATAAAGCTTAAAAGAGAAATAAGTAAATATTAAAAATACAAACATAAAAATGAATCAATGCATCGCAATATAATTCATGAAAAAATAAGGAATTTCAGTTACTGATGTTAAATTTGTTTTTACTTTCTTTTGGTCAGGTTCTTACTTTTCCTTTGGGTTTTCTTCTTATCAAGCTAATTGCTTAGCATATTAAAAAAACTGGATCATAAACTCATTGTATCTCAGGTCTGGTGAGCTGATTTCCTAGTGATTTTTTTCGCTTTTATAGGAAATAGACTAGGGAACATGGGTTGATTAGCCTCAAAGTGCTCTCTGAGTTGGAACCCAGGTTGAGGAGCTGGAATTACCTTGGCGTATATTTGCATGTTCCACCCAACTACGTGCATACCTATGGAAGTACCCACTGTACCACGCAGCTCTGACACATTAGGTCTTTGCAATTATGTGCTAAATCAATGCAAAGAGACCAAAAGAGTATCAAGAATGCATTGTTATTTATATCACATCTCTTCCATTTTCTCTAGTGAATCAATTACCTGAAATGAGGTTTAGACCTTTTAATTAACTGAATTAGTCAATTTCCTGACACAGCAATCCATATACAAATGGGGAAAAATGATTAAACTGTTGTATTAAAGCAAAAATAAAGTGAAAATGGGTTCCAAAAAATATAAAACAGACCAATTTCATAGTATGCAAACTGAATTAAAACTGACTTTATGAATATAGTGCTTAAAAAAATGTTCCCAAAGTTGCCTTGTGTTCTTTTGTGTGTGTTTTTGGTAAGAAACATCTATCATGACATCTACCCCTTTGTTTTTCAAGTCAGGATGCACTCTGTGGGCACAATGCTTCTGAGCTGCCATCCAGTCATTAAGCATAGTTTTGTTTTTTTATAAGGCTAAGAAGAAGATGCTAGGAGCTGAAGTCAGGGCACAGTCACTTTAGCAAATCTTTAAAACTTTATGCTCATAAAATGGCCCAAGTTCATGAACTCAAATGTAGTCTATAGACCCTTGATTCAGAAATGAAATTTCTGATTTGAATCCAACAAATTGTACATGTAGTTTTTGTGATATTTCAGAGAAAATGAGACAAACTATAGTCTTAAGAACAAACTGCAGAGTTAGAACTGGAAGGAAGAAAGGAAGGAAGGAAGAAGGGAGGGAGGGCGGGAGGGAGTTAAGAGAGCAAGGGGGGAAAAAAGAGTAATAATTCTAAATCTATAGAAGGGGAGAAACATACCTGTGTCTCTAGCATTACCAGTCCATGCACACAGCTGCCTGGAAGAGATTTGTAGCAGAAACTATGCATATGTTACTAGACAGATGATGGGCACTGAAGATAGGTGGTAAAGTTGAAAACAGTTACAACAATATGAGTGAGAAACCCTCAATATTAAAAAAAAATGAGTAATGTGTCCAAGATTAATAAAACTAACTAGAGATACAAGATTCTGACCCAAGCCTGCCTAATACTCTAACTCATGCCCTTATCCATTGCAAAAATGGCAGAAAATATAAATTAGCAAAATTATGCAGAAAGAGACTTTGATTCATGCTTTCAAAGGATGGTTCATGGGAACATCTGTCTCCAAAGACATGGGGGCTTTTCAAAATGCAAATTTTTCAGTTTAGCCCAGACCCTGCATGTTAGAATTTTGAGGATACTGCTCAGACACCTGGATTTCAGTAAGTCCTGCAGTTGCATGCTAAAGCTTGGGAACCACGGACCTAGGAAACATGAGCGGCAGTTACAGAAGTCTTTGAGAATGTGTGACACTGGAGGTAAGTGGTGGTGCCCTGGGAAGTGTGGGGTGGGCAGCCAGCAACCTGTCTATTTCCTGATGGATAGAAGCCATCCAATTACTGCACTGGCCCCATTTACTGAAGGTCACTCAGTGCTGCCTGGATTGGATTCTACTGGTCCACCAGTTTTTAGATTACTCCCTTTGTCATGACCCACACGCTGACACTGTGTCCAAGGGTTTCCTGCATTTGAAGCGATGTCTTAACGATGGGGCTATAGCTGATGCCAGCAACCCAGCATCACCATTTTTACAGGATTCAAGAATATGTTGTGTTGTCACTTGAGTAAAACATTCCTTGACATAACACAAATAGTTGCAACTAATTATTGAAGTTAATCTCGATAATTCCATTTCAAGTATACTTGTTTAGGGAGCTATATATACAATTTCTTCCATTAAATTAGTCCTAAATATAGTAATTGGCTCTAAACAATAGCACAAGGGTACTATAAAGTCATCTTATACAGCAAAAAACTAACATGCAAACCTTGCAACAAAATGTTATTAACATTTAAATGAAAGTCCACAGATGCCAGGTACAGTGGCTCATTCCTGTAATCCCAGCACCCTGAGAGGCCAAGGCATCAGGAATTCAAGACTACCCTGAGCAAAAGCAAGATCCCATCTCTACTAAAAATCAAAAAGCCGAGGCAAGAAGTTCTATTGATCCCAAGAGTTTGAAGTTGCTATAAACTATCATGCCATCGCACTCTATCCAGGGTGACAGAGTGAGACTCTGTCTCAAAAAAAGTCCTCAGATGACTTTGGGGACTTTTGGATTTTGCAAAATGTTATTTACATTTGCGTGTGTGCAGGTGTGTGTATGTTAAAGGATGGTTATTTTAATCACACCTATGTACTTTGTATTGTAAATTTTCTAAGATTTTATTTTGGTTTCTCCCTTAAAATATGATGACAAGTACTCACCGGGCATGTCATATCAAAATTTCTAGAGGGCAGATAGAGAGAGATAAGGAAAAAGAGAGAGGTAAAGAGACTGACAGAAAAGGTTCTGAATATTGAAACAAAAATGGATTTGTTATGTGGTAATAACATCAATATATCAAATATTAATTATTGGTAAGTAAAATCTGATACATAATTCCAAACTTCACAATTCATGTAAAATAACTTAGTTCTAAGAAGATAAATCTCCACAAAGAAGTGTTAATAAAAGAAACCAGATAACTGCAAATGGAACTGCCAGTAGGACTTTTGGGGATGACAGATATGTTCTGTACCTATGCATCTGATAGGTCAGGCTCTAGCCACACTGAGCACTCAAATCATGGCCAGTGCAACTGAGGAACTGAATTTTAATTTTTTTTAATTTAAATTTAAATAGTGATTTGAGGCTGGAGACTACTGCATTGGACAGTGAGCTCTACTAGTAGACTAGAGCAGACTAGTCCAAGAAGGTAGTCCAGATGACTAACATGTTCTCCACTTACTAACATGCTATATTTTGATAGTGTGTATGTAAGAAATTCAGAAGTAAAAAAGGTATAAGAATGGTTTTCTTACATGAATTTTAACATGAGCAAATTTAACATGTAAATCGAATATAGCATAATTTTATGCAATAACAGACTTGAAATTCCTTTTCACCTTTGGGGAAGGTATCAATGTCAAGCTGTTCCATTATTGCCATGTTTGGAATATATAACTTGAGTAGACATATTCCTTTGGCTAATAGTTGGTTTTACTTACAGAATCTTGATATCCCCATTGACATTAATACTACTAAGAGATCATCCTAGGACATTAAGTAGAGACTTTAAGATGAGGGAGAAATAAACACAAAAATGTATTTTTCTATTTAGGATGAGAATACTTTGGGACCCTTGTTATCATTTGCTGGATATAGAATTATAAGTTGCCATTTTTTTTCTTTCAGCACATACAAAAGTGTTGTATCACTTTCATAAGTTCTCATGAGGAATCAGCTGTCATTCAAATTGGTTTTCCCCTTAAGAAAGGCACTTTCTCTCCCTCCGTCTTTTCAAGATTCTTTTCTTCATATTTAGTTTTCAGCAGTTTGACTATGATGGATCTCTATGTGGATTGCTTTCTGTTCATCTTATTTGTAGTCTGCATAGCTTCATATATCTGTTTATGATCTTTGTAAAATTTGGGATATTTTCAGTCATTGCTACTTTCAGGTTTTAGCTGAAACCTTTCTCCCTACTCAGCACTTATCAACACTTGAGGGAAGGAAAGCATCGTTGTTACTAATGTGTGGGGATGATAACAACCTGCCTCGAGTTAATAGGGGTGCCTTGTTACTACAACCCATGTGGCTTGCACTGGTACTATGGGAGGTATAACGTGGTCACTACCACTGCGCAGTGATGGAAACCCTGACTTTCTACTAGACTTCCTTGGACACCACCTCATCTGGTCAGGGGAGAGGTAGTTCATACCACCACGATAGCCTAGAAGTCTGGGTTCTACATGGTGTCCACTAACAGTGTACTGTCCATCAGGGATGAAAGTCCCAGGTCTCTACTCGGCCTTCTCTGACACTACCCCAGGGGCGGGGAGACGGTTGGGCATCTCGTTACAGCCTGGTGAGTGTGGAGGTTTAGTTTCCTTACTCAGCCTTTGCTGGCAGGGATGGATGTGGGGTTGCAGTTTTCGCTGTGGTGTTTGACTGAAGTTTCTATAGATCTTCTGTCTAGTAAGGCTGTCTCTGTCCTGCTCCTTTGGCTAAAGAAAACAGTCTTTTCTTAGGGATAATTAATTAATTAATTAATTTCACTTTTCAAGTGAAGAGATATCTGCCAGCAAGAATAACAAGGGTTTGAGAAATCACTGTGGGAATAAAAAGGATTTATTTATATGAAGCCAGTAACTGTGGGCTGTCATACATCACATAAACACATCTGACAGAAACAAAGGCAGACTTAACAATCCAATGACTGAACTCTGAGCTCGTGGAATCAGAGAAGTGAGCACCTTGGGGTAGTTTGGAGCACAGGCTCTGAAGAAAGATCTTTTGTCCTTGCCATTAATTAATTACTTTTTGTCAGCTCCAATCAGCATTTCTGACTCGCCAACTCCTTCAGCTCCAACTCTGGGATATATAAGGCAAAAAGAAACTTCTGAGAACTCACCACACTATAGTATAATTTTAAAAAGTCTCTCTAAGATTAAGAAAATGATAACATGGACTTCTTGCTATAAACTAGGCATTGTTCTGAACTTTTGGGTCAGATATTCTTTGCTAGCCCAGTTTTTCAGAGAAGGAGATCAAGTTCCAGGGAGGTGGGGTAATGAATTGTGCAATAAAGGGCTCACTCAGCAGGCTTGGGTGCTCAAACCTCACATGGAGGATGGTATGTGCCACCTGATAGGAATGTTTGTGTGGCTGACTCTCGGGCCATGCTGGACCAGTTTGCCCAGATAGTTGATGCTCATGATATAATGTGGCTTATGATGATTACCTGTTGTGTGCCTGAGCCTTTGGGCCATGCTATATCAGCTTGACCTCTTGGGAGCTAGCAGCCATATGAGCACTGCCTGTCTATGTGACTGATTCTCCAATAAAAACCCTGAACATCAAGGCACAAGTGAGCTGGCCTGCTTGGCGATGCTTTGCACATGTGTCACAAATTGTTATAGGGAGGATTAAACACTTTCCTTGCAACTCCACTGAGAGAAAACAACTAGAATGTTGTGCCTGTTTTCCTTCTAGACCTCTCCTTAAGTGCCTTTCCCCTTTGCTAATTTTAACTCGTGTTCTTTTTTAGCAATAAACTGTAACTCTCCTGAGTCCTATGAATTCTCCTAGTGAACCATCAAGCCTGAGTGTTATCTTAGGAACCCCAGGTCCCATGGTGAGGACAAAAGATCTATCTTTCTCCAGAGCCTGTACTCCAAACTAACGTGAGGTGCTCACTTCACTGATTCCACAGGCTCAGGTTTCAGTCATTGGATTGTTAAGTCGGCCTTTGTTTCTGACAGATGTGTTTATGTGATGTATGACAGTCAGCCCACAGTCACTGGCTTCATATAAATATTATAAATAAATAATAATAATTTCTATATTATAAATAAATAAATATTTATAATAATACATTATTATTTATAATGTATTATTATAAATAAATCTTAAATATGTTATTAATTAATATAATTAATTGCATCCTCATTTATAAGTGAAACTTATTTGTAATTTCCCTTTTTGATAATTTTTTTTTCCAATTTTAATATCAGGTGTATCAGATGAAGTAGAATGATTTTCAAGTATTTCCTCTTTTTCTATTGTCCATAAGATTTGGCATGATCTGTTTTTTGAAATTATCTTTTATTTTTATTTATAAATATTAGTTGTCGATGGGGCCAGCGCCCTACTCCTTTGATCCACAGGCACTGCCTGTCTTGGTAACTATACCTCTAGACCTGCTGTATCCTTTGCTAATACAGACAGCTGGGGGAGGAGACAAGATGGCTGACTGAAGCCAGCTTTCCACAGAGGCTCCTGTCCAGTAGGAGAGTTAAAGGACAAAAATTCAGTAAGTAACCTGGTGGATTTGAGCTGCAGTAAGAGAGAAGGTTGAAGAATGCACGTCAACCACGCTGAGGCGAGCTGCGACCACAAGGATACAAACAAAAGGTACAAAATCCATCACCAAGCTGACAGGAGTCCCCTCCCCCATGAGAATGGCTCAGAGTGCCCCACAAACAATCGGGCAGAGTTCAAAGGTCCTCCCACTGCACTCCATGGGAAAGACCCTCTAAAAACTGGACCTACCTCCCCTACTAGGGTGCCATGGTGTCCTCCTGCCAGGCATAAAACTGTATAAACTGTATATAGTCTCTACCTGGAATTCTGAGCTCCCAGTACTCCCCTGCACTCACACTGAGGTCTGGAGGCCATTCCTGGTCGGCAGAGAGGGGACCACATGGGAGTGGCAGTTCCCTGAGGCACAGTGCAACAGCCGTCTTTTGGTGACAATACGGCCAGGCATAAAACTGTGTAAAGCTGTGTGTGTTCTCTGCCCACAACCCCAGGCTCCCAGTGCTCCCCGCGCTCCCCTCTGTTCTTGCTCCAAGGTCTGGAGGCCTGTCCCCCAGGGATCCAGACTCCTGGGTGATTGCTTGAGGGGTGTAGACAGTGCTCAGCTGCAGCCAGTCGGTGCACACTCTGGGGTACAGCAGCGGAGAGAGGAAGGCTGGCCAGAAGGGAGCTACACTGGAGCAGCGGTTGCCTGAGCCATAAAACAGCAGCCCTCTTTTGCTAGCAATATGGCTCACTACTGAATATTCTGAAGCCACACCCCCTGTCTCCCTGGGAAACCAGAAACTCTGAGTATAGGATTTGCCTGGGGCAACTTCAACTTGCAAACCAGAGAAACTCCCAGGGCGGGGCTGAACCAGAGGTCTCCTTTACTAAACCTAAGACGCACCTGGCCCTCAGGGGATCGTCAGCCTATAGACAATACAAGAGCAAAGACAAGCTGATTTGGAACTCAATTCAGCTTCTCTTCTGCATGAGAACCGCAGAGTTGTTCTGTTCTGTTCTATCAGTAACATTAATCAGGGGTGAGACTGGACCTAAGTGAAAACCCCCCAACCTTCAACAAGCGCCCGAGGTTGTCAGGCCTCACCTTCTCCTGCTAGAGAGAGGCAGAGCACAGCAGCCTGGCAGACTTCCTTGTGATTCAGGCAGGTGCAAATGCCTGGAGTACCGATTCACTACAGGCAACTGGGTCAGCCAACTGCAGGGCTATCAGTGACTGGGTGTGACAGTGGTACAAGGTGGGAAAGGAGGCAGCAACTTTCACAGACTGATCTATTGTCTGGGTGGCTCCTCCTGACTGCACGCAGCACTGGAGCAAATCACACCAGAGTAGTCACCAGACCCCTGTGATCCAGTTCCCAGAGACCTCTTAAACTCTCTCACCCTAGACAGGTGCAGACTGAAACAATCAATTTGGACCTTTTGAACTGAACTAATAGACTGAAGACAAATCAGGTGGTGCATAGTGGTAGGAAGGTTTGATTTTTCTTTTCCAATTGTTTGCCAGTGGGGGGTGGGGTGACATAATTGCTGATGTTTCTCTACAGCTGAGACTTCAATCCAGAGTATCTGTTTCACTAGGGTGTAACAGAAACCAGCTGAAAACAAGACAGAACCACTTAGGCCCACCACACCAGACAGGGCCCCAGTTTCTCAGGCCACAACACTGTACAGGCCTTCAACAAAGCCCCAGGGGAAAAAATCAAAGGGAGTAAAACAACCATGGGGCGGAATCAGCGGAAAAACTCTGGTAACATGAATAACCAGAATAGATCAACCCCCACAAGGAAAGATATGGCAGATGTAATTGAAGATCCCATTCATAAACAACTGGCTGAGATGTCAGAAATCGAATTCAGAATTTCGATTGCAGACAAGATTAACAAAGTGGAATTAGGAATTCGAGGAGAAATTCAAAAGTTGTCTCAAGAATTTAATGAATTTAAAGATGAAACCACCAAAGACTTAGACACACTGAAGCAAGAATTTGCAGCCCTCAAAGATATGAAAAATACAGTAGAATTCCTGAGCAACAGAATGGAGCAACCAGAAGAAAGTATTTCAGACATTGAAGATAAAGCCTTTGAATGCCCCCAAACTCTCAAGGACGAAGAGAAATGGAGAGCAAAAACGGATCATTCTCTCCGAGAGCTCTGGGATAATTCAAAGAAGGTGAATATCCGAATCATTGGAGTTCCAGAAACAGATGAAGTGTCCTTGCTGGGCACAGAGGCCCTTCTGCATAAAATTATGAAAGAGAATTTTCCAGACATGCCTAGAGATTCTGAAATTCAGATAGCGGACAGCTTCAAAACCCCAGCACAACTCAACCCCAATAAGACATCTCCCAGCATATCATAATTAACTTCACTAAAGTTAATGTGAAGGAAAAAATCCTCAAAGCTCCCAGGAGAAAGAAAACCATTACCTTCAAAGGGAAGAATATTAGAATGACTGTAGATCTCTCTGCTGAAATTTTTCAAGCCAGAAGAGGGTGGTCACCGACTTTTAATCTCCTAAAGCAAAATAACTTTCAACCCCCAGATCCTGTATCCAGATAAACTGAGTTTCATTTATGATGGAGAAATTAAATACTTTAATGACATTCATATGTTGAAGAAATTTGCCATAACCAAACCAGCTCTTCAGGATATCCTCAGACCTATCCTCCATAATGACCAACCCAATCCTATAACACAAAAGTAAACTCACTCAGAAACTTCAGATCAAACTCCAATTTCCACATTGGCGAAAGGATTAAAAATGCCCACTAGACTTTTGAAAAACTCGATACCCAAAACTTCACCAGACTTATCAATATTCTCCATTAATGTGAACAGCTTAAACTGTCCTCTAAAGAGACATACGTTAGCTGACTGGATACAAAAACTCAGACCATATATCTGTTGCATACAAGAGTCACATCTTAACTTAAAAGACAAATACAGACTCAGGGTGAAAGGATAGTCGTCCATATTTCAGGCAAATGGTAATCAGAAAAAGCAGGGGTTGCAATTTTATTTGCAGATACAATAGGCTTTAAACCTACAAAAGTAAGGAAGGACAAGAATGGTCACTTCATATTTGTTAAGGGTAATACTCAATATGATGAGATCTCAATTATTAATATCTATGCACCCAACCAGAATGCACCTCAATTTATAAGAGAAACTCTAACAGACATGAGCAACTTGATTTTCTCCAGCTCCATAATCGTCGGAGATTTCAACACTCCTTTGGCAGTGTTGTATCTATCCTCCAACAAGAAGCTGAGCAAAGAAATCTTAGATTTAAACCTAACCATCCAACATTTGGATTTAGCAGACATCTACAGAACATTTCATCCCAACAAAACTGAATACACATACTTCTCATCAGCCCATGGAACTTACTCCAAAATCGATCACATCTTAGGTCACAAGTCTTACCTCAGTAAATTTAAAGGAATAGAAATTATTCCATGCATCTTTTCAGACCACCATGGAATAAAACTTGAGCTGAGTAACAACAGGAATCTGCATACTCATACAAAAACATGGAAGTTAAATAACCTTATGCTGAATGATAGCTGGGTCAAATATGGGATTAAGAAAGAAATCGCCAATTTTTTTAAACAAAATGACAATGAAGACACGAACTATCAGAACTTCTGGGACACCACAAAGGCAGTTCTAAGAGGGAAATTTATAACACTGCAAACCTTCCTCAAGAGAACAAAGAGAGGAAGTTAACAACTTCATGGGACATCTCAAGCAACTAGAAAAGGAAGAACATACCAACCCCAAACCCAGTAGAAGAAAAGAAATAACCAAAATTAGGGCAGAATTAAATGAAATTGAAAACAAAAGAATAATACAACAGATCAATAAATCAAAAAGCTGGTTTTTCGAAAAGGTCAATAAAATAGATAAACCTTTGGCCAACCTAATCAGGAAAAAAAGAGTAAAATCTCTAATCTCATCAATCAGAAACAACAAAGACGAAATAACAACAGACTCCTCAGAAATCAAAAAAATCCTTAATGAATATTACAAGAAACTGTATTCTCAGAAATAGGAAAATCTGAAGGAAATTGACCGATACATGGAAGCTCGTCACCTTCCAAGACTTAGCCAGAATCAAGTGGAAATGTTGAACAGGCCCATATCAAGTTCGGAAATAGCATCAACCATACAAAACCTCCCTAAAAAGAAAAGCCCAGGACCAGATGGTTTCACGTCAGAATTCTACCAAACTTTTAAAGAGGAATTAGTACCTATATTACTCAATCTGTTCCAAAAGGTAGAAAAAGAAAGAAGACTACCTAACACGTTCTATGAAGCAAACATCACCTTGATCGCCAAACCAGGAAAAGACCCAAAAACAAAAGAAAATTATAGACCGATATCACTAATGAATATAGACGCAAAAATATTCAACAAGATCCTAACAAACAGAATCCAGCAACACATCAAACAAATTATACATCATGACCAAGTCGGTTTTATCCCAGGGTCTCAAGGCTGGTTCAATATACGTAAATCTATAAATGTAATCCAGCACATAAACAAATTAAAAAACAAAGACCATATGATTCTCTCAATTGATGCAGAAAAAGCTTTTGATAATATCCAGCATCACTTCCTGATCAGAACACTTAAGAAAATTGGTATAGAAGGGACATTTCTTAAACTGATAGAGACCATCTACAGCAAACTCACAGCCAATATCATATTGAATGGAGTTAAATTGGAATCATTTCCACTCAGATCAGGAACCAGACAAGGCTGCCCATGTCTCCACTGCTCTTTAACATTGTAATGGAAGTTTTAGCCACTGCAATTAGAGAAGAAAAGGCGAACAAGGGTATCCATATAGGGTCAGAAGAGATCAAACTTTCACTCTTCGCGGATGATACGATAGTATATCTGGAAAACACTAGGGACTCTACTACAAAACTCTTAGAAATGATCAAGGAATACAGCAGCGTCTCAGGTTACAAAATCAACATTCATAAATCGGTAGCCTTTATATATACCAACAATAGTCAAGTTGAAAAAACAGTTAAGGACTCTATCCCATTCACAGTAGTGCCAAAGAAGATGAAATATTTGGGAATTTATCTAACAAAGGACGTGAAAGATCCCTATAAAGAGAACTATGAAACTCTAAGAAAAGAAATAGCTGAAAATATTAACAAATGGAAAAACATACCATGCTCATGGCTGGGAAGAATCAACATTGTTAAAATGTCCATACTACCTAAAGCAATATATAAGTTCAATGCAATCCCTATTAAAGCTCCACTGTCATACTTTAAAGATCTGGAAAAAACAATACTTCATTTTATATGGAATCAGAAAAAACCTTGAATAGCCGAGACATTGCTCAGAAAGAAAAACAAAGCAGGAGGAATTATGCTACCAGACCTCAGACTATACTACAAATTGATAGTGACCAAAACAGCATGGTATTGGCACAAAAACAGAGAAGTAGATGTCTGGAACAGAATAGAGAACCAAGAGATGAACCCAGCTACTTACCATTATTTAATCTTTGACAAGCCAATTAAAAACATTCAGTGGGGAAAAGAGTCTCTATTTAACAAATGGTGTTGGGTGAACTGGCTGGCAACCTGTAGAAGACTGAAACTGGACCCACACCTTTCACCATTAACTAATATAGACTCTCACTGGATCAAAGATTTAAACTTAAGACATGAAACTATAAAAATACTAGAGGAGAGTGCAGGGAAAACCCTTGAAGAAATCGGTCTGGGCGAGTATTTTATGAGGAGGACCCCCCGGGCAATTGAAGCAGCTTCAAAAATACACTACTGGGACTTGATCAAACTAAAAATCTTCTGCACAGCCAAGAACACAGTAAGTAAAGCAAGCAAATAGCCCTCAGAATGGGAGAAGATATTTGCAGGTTATGTCTCTGACAAAGGTTTAATAACCAGAATCCACAGAGAACTCAAACGCATTAGCGAGAATAGAACAATGGATCCCATCACAGGCTGGGCAAGGGATTTGAAGAGAAACTTCTCTGAAGAAGACAGGTGCGTGGCCTTCAGACATATGAAAAAATGCTCATCATCTTTAATCATCAGAGAAATGCAAATCAAAAGTACTTTGAGATACCATGTAACTCCAGTGAGACTAGCCTATATCACAAAATCCCTGGACCAGAGATGTTGGCGTGGATGTGGAGAAAAGGGAACACTTTTGCACTGCTGGTGGGAATGCAAATTAATACATTCCTTTTGGAAAGAGATATGGAGAACACTTAGAGATCTAAAAATAGATCTGCCATTCAATCCTGTAATCCCTCTACTGGGCATTTACCCAGAAGACCAAAAATCACATCATAACAAAGATATTTGTACCAGAATATTTATTGCAGCCCTATTCATAGTTGCTAAGTCATGGAAGAATCTCAAGTGCCCATCCATCCACGAATGGATTAATAAATTGTGGTATATGTACACCATGGAATATTATGTAGCCTTAAAGAAAGATGGAGACTTTACCTCTTTCATGTTTACATGGATGGAGCTGGAACATATTCTTCTTAGTAAATATCTCAGGAATGGAAGAAAAAGTACCCAATGTACTCAGCCCTACTATGAAACTAGTTTAGAGTTTTCACATGAAAGCTATAACCCAGTTACAACCTAAGAATAGGAGGAAGGGGGAAAGGGAGGGGAGGGAAGGAGGGGGTAGGTAGAGGGAAGGGGATTGGTGGGATTACACCAGCGGTGCATCTTACAAGGGTATATGTGAAACTTGGTAAACGGTCTGTGAAGCTAGTGAATGATGCCCCATGATTATATCAATGTACACAGCTATGATTTAATAAATAAATAAATAAATATTAGTTGCCTGTTGTTTGAGACTTTGGAAAAAAATAAGAAGAAATCCTTTTTATTTCCACAATGATTTCTCAAACTCTTGGTATTCTTGCTAGCAGATATCTCTTCACTTGAAAGGTGAAAGTCCTTCCCTCATATGAAGGAAAAGTCCTCTCCCTGCCCCCCCCCATTATTTATAAATTCTGGGGAGAAAGACAGATTGCTGATAATGTTAGCATGAGAAGGCTTTGAATCACCACGAAAAACCCATGACAGAGAGGAGTATTGTGTCTCAGTGTAAAATCGATTCTTCATGCCATAGATCTCAAAATTATATTAGAAGTGACCACAAGGTAGTTCATTATTACAGTAATTTAGATAGTAAATGCATCATCAAATTTTTCATTTAGGAAAGATCATCATGATTATTAGAAAACAAATTACTGCTTGTATTATATAAGCCTGATAAAGCTTATCAAGAAAGAATAAGGCTTACCTTTTGGTCCTGGGAACCCTCTTCTTGCTATCAGTACACATTTGGTGACAAATGTTACTCCTCTGGCCCTAGCGCTGTCTCCTGCCTGGAGCTGGAGAATCCCAGCTTATTCTCTCCTGTGTCTCCCTAATCAGGCGCTGCTCTGGGCCTCCTGGGGACACTATTCTTCTCAGACATCAATTCCAGAAGGATCATTAGGCTATTAAAATTAATTAATATAATTTCATAATTAACTTTCATAATATTAAGCTCTTAATTATCCTGTAAGCAGCAATTACAATTCTTCTGCCACCACCTCCATGACTTAATCTGTGGAAATTAGCATTTTAGCATGAGGTTTTGCTACTTTACAGCAGACCCAGGGCCCTTGAGGCAATTAGACACTGAGTTTCATTCAAGGGAGGGCAACCGAGGGAGTGGAGCTTTATCCCTGAAAGTGCAGTTCTGGGCTTGTTATTGTGGTAACATTCAAGTCTTTCTTGGCCAACCATGGCCAAACTAGCGTTTTGTGCATGTTTCTCAATTGCGTTCCTTCTACCTTGACCACTTGCAGTGCATAGAAACTGTGGGTGTTGTTAAGGTTTGGGGGCACCCTTGCATCACCTTCTACTTTTGTTGCATCTCGGGGTGGGGGAGACAATGCCCTGGCCCTCCCCCACTCACTCTGCACTGGGGGTGTAGAGGGGCTTATCTGACTCCTCCCTGTAAAGGAATGAACCAGAAGAGCTCCTGTGGGTCATGCCCTCTCTCTTCCTCTTGGGAATAAGTTTGCCCATGGACAGCAACTTCTCTCCTCCTCTCTGGAATGTGTGCTTCATTCTGGAATGCAGTTTGAAGATTCCTCTTGCCCACTGATTTAAGCAATAATTAGCATTTTTTGGTTTAAAAAAATGAAATTTTGAGTTGGAAATTGAGTGGATAAGAACATCTTGGCATCCCAGATCCAAGTCTCCCCACTGAAGAATCAGCGTTAGAGACTGTCTTTGAGTGATAATGCTGGAACCACAGTGACTGAGTTATGAGCCCATAGTCCTTGGCAAAGACTGTGATAATACATGATATTTAGTAATAATAACAACTTGTTTTTCTGTTTTCTGCTAATTCTTATTTGTGTCTTATTTATGACACAGATTTTGTTTACAACCACAATCTAAAATCCTGAAATCTTGAAATAATGTCTCATGCTTCATAGTATCCTCTCCAGATCTTAAAATGATGCCTCGACCATAGCAGGCATTCATTCAATGTGACGACGATTTCCAACTTGGGGTTATAGGTATATATTCATGTATATTTATTCATCAATAAAACGGTGATATTTAGATATGTGTCATTTATCTTCCAGTTCACAAACTGGCTCCCCTGGGCTCCAAAAGATCTCCCACACATACATATTGTCATCATATTACATTTACCAAGAAACTATTGTCATCATATTACATTTATCAAGAAACTGGCTTTCAGACATCAGTTCACGGTCTTCCCCAGTAACAACTGAGAGTCTGCGTGGCAGAAATTTCAGCTCTGATCGAGGAGAGACTCAATGATCCAATGACTAACTTACAAGTTATACAAAGACAGATATCCTCTTCTCTTCTCCTTTTCCATTTGTAACTCTGCCCTTGAAGTCACTTCTGTGGACCCCTGGCAGTCAGATGCCAACCATGCAACTGCTTCACATCAGTTCACTATCTGCTATGTTGTGCCTTCTTACACCTTATTCTAATTACTTTGTTTCAAACAAAAGATCTCACATATTTATTACTGAACCAGCTTCTTAGTGCAGAGTATATAAACAAAGAGATGTCATTTTCCCAGTTGGCTGACTGTCCAACTGATGACATTTTCAGCTTGTTATGGCACAATGATAGTGACCTGATCTAGCATGAATGTGTGCCAGCTCATGTGCAGCTCCTTACAGACCCAGCTGATTTTATCACCACTTTTCATTCGAATCCCCTGGAGAATGTGATGATCTTGTTTTTGTTTCTTGACCAGAAACCGCTTGATTCTGATAGTCTTATGAGAGGACATGGTAAGAAATGGAGTTAATCACATGCACCAAGGTGGTGGAGAAAGGGAGAGAGGGCGACTTCTTATTCTGATTATTGGTGTAAGCCACATTAAAATGCCTAGTTTTGACACACAGAAACTTATTTCATAGAGTGAACTATTAGTAATTCACAGCCTCTCAGTGCCAGGAGATGGTGAATTCTGTCTGTGTAGAGGCACCTCTACTCTCGGGACATTTGGTTAATCCATCATTCCACAGGCCACATTACTGTTTCCACCAAGTTATTAAGAGTGACCCCCGGTCTAATCAGCTCTTCCTGTCTGCTATAACTCTTAAATTTTTGGTACCTATTTAGCTGGTTCACAGCGCAGTCTATGTCCATCATTTCCTGTTTACACAAATAGAGATAAATGAATAGTTAATATGCCTTAAACAAACATTTACTCCATAGACAAAAAAGAACAAGGCTGTCCGTGGAGAAACACATACTTCTAATCTACAGGACTAAACATAATGAGGAAAGGAAGTCCCTAAAATATACATTGGGGTTTTAATAAATGTATGCTCAAAAACTTGGGCATCCAGTTCAGTGCTAACCCTTGCATTTCAGAAGCAGTTTAAATTCGAACCTGCACTATGGAATGAAGTGTAAATGGAAGGCCAATCTGCACGTGCACAGTAGATCCTTACATTTATAGGTTCCATATTTGTAAATTTTCCTGCTCCCCAACATGTATTTGTCACTCTTAAATCTATATTCAGGACACTTTCACAGTCATTTAATTTTGAGTCACCCAATGCACCTCTTCCCAGCTGAGATCAAACAAGGCAGTGCGATGCCTTTGTTTCGACTCTCCTACTGTAAACAAATGTCCATTTTGCAGTGTATTTGGTGTCATTTTGTCACATTTTTGTGCTTTTTGTGGCTGATTTCACTCTTTTAAATGGTTCCCAAGTGAAGTGTTGTCTAGTGCTGTTAAGCACAAGAAGACTGCAAAGTGTCTTATGAAGAAAATCTATGTTTTAGATAAGCTTCATTCACGCATAAGTTACATGGCTGTTCAGTGTTAACCACTCGACAATATATATTAAATAAAGTATCTTTAAGCAGACACTCACTTAAAATAAGGTGATGTATTTATCAGTTGGCGAAAATTTTGTGACCAGATGCTCAGCTAACTCAGTATTTCCTTCAAAAGCAATGACTCAATGTTCACTAATTCAGTGTTGGTAGCAACTTTATAGGTGGTAACTACTGTGAGTAATCAAAATGAATTGTATTACATATTTTTCTTTGTTTGGTTTTTAATCATTGACCAAGAAACATTTATGGACACTACATATAGAAGCAAAACATACACAAATGAACAATCTAATCTTGTCTTGAAACAGAGACAATAAAAAATAGTATTAATACCATGTGGCAAGTGTGGATTGTTTCACACAGCAATAAAGAAACACAAAGTAACAAGCTTGTGATTGATGTCTACAGCAAGAATAGCCAGAATTTTCCAACAATATTAACATAAATGAAATTCAGTCCAATTATTTACAGTTTGACTTGGGAGGAATCTTGGTTTATAGAGAAGTAGCGATTACCACAAACAACCCAGGGAAGGGTTACTAGGGAGACAGAAAATTGTTGCATTAATTCCCCACTGTTAAAAGTACTGTTTACTTTGGTAAGGTCAAGAAAAAGAACCCCATCCACTTTCCGGCATAGTGCCCACGTAGGTTTTGAAAAATTCGCCTAAATCGCTTAGGAATGATAGACTGCTCCCTCATCACCTCAAATATGTAGTAGGTAAGAAAAGGAGTGGAAATAAAGGATGATTCTAGTTCCAAAATTACAAAATAATTCATAAAGGAATGCTTTGTGTTATAAGGTAGAGAAAATGACAGTGGGAACAGGCAAACAAGAAAAATAAGAACTTTACTCTGATCTAAACCAATCCTCTTTTGTTTATTTTTTTCCTGTGGTTCTCTCTCTCTCATTTTTACTCCTCTGAGAATTTAAACACTTGAAAGCTTGTTATAGCAATATAATACTGATATGTATTATTTTATATAGATGCAATCAATTATCTTTGAGAAAAAGAATTAAAATCTTTCAAGTCCAAAATTTTATCAGCTATGCAATATACTCTTAAGGTAATGAAAACTTTCAGATAAAACCGTTTTTAAAAATCTGTCAACAATAATACTCACTTTTCCCTATAAGTACTTTCCTCTTTTCTCAATTCTAAAATCAAAGTTTGATTCTAAATTTTGTTTGTATTTGTAGACTAAAAATTTTTCTGATTTTTTTTTTATCATTAGCAGCTATAAAGGGCTTTTACTGTACACACCCTCCGCTATCCCCTCCCACGCCTGTTGGGATTTTGACCTCTTTTTTACCTTTAGGGTCGATAGTATAATTTTCAAAGGCGTATCAAAGGATATCAGAAAAAAAATTATCTGTGCATTTCTGCCAAGCTAAACTGAGTTTCAGTTTTTCTTAACTGAGTAATGTATGTGCTGTCAAGAATTATGAATGACCTGATATTTCACCATACTTTCAAGCAAACATGTTAGCCGTTAATTGTTTCAGGGAAGCAGGTGGGAGACACAAGATTCTGAGTCAGAGATGAAGGACCACATATTACTCACAGAAATAGCAGTAGCCAGAGTTGTTAGCATTTTTGTGGAAATCTCTTGAGCCCCAATCCCACAAGGTAACCAAAAAAGAGCCTGGTGACACCTGCACATGCAATTAGTGGCTTTACACTTGTGGACCCCTGGCCTTAAAGATCCACGTTATTTCTCCTGGGCAGTAAGCTGACCTGGCCTCTGCTCTACCTTCCAAGGCCACCCACCATACAAACATCCTTGAAAAGATCATCTAAACAAAGGCCTGTCAGGACGTGGCTCACAAGACTGGGAGGAAAGCGAGACCCGTGGAGAACTGCCCCCAACAAAACCTACCCGTCATCGTCTCTATACCATTATGACTTTGACAAATTTCCTCATGGGCCTGTTACTCTGTCAGCCACCTTGATTCATCTGGCTGGTGATTTTCTCCTGAAGTTTCTGTAGTGACCTTTCCATTTGGTAGAAACATTAACTCAGGTAGAGCAGGTCCTATTAGCAGTCACGGAGACCTCAGCTTGTCCTACAAGGAAGAAGTCTGGGACAATTCTATCATCCAGGACAAGCCCAGCCAGTGAGTCATGCTGAGCTGAATGCCTCAGGGGGGCCAGGGCTATCCCAGTTAATGTTAAGGCAGCTTGTCTTCCAGTTTAGATAGACTCCTAATGTTCTGACAGAGATTTTCAGGGTCAGACCCACCATGCTTGAAGACATTAACCTCTTCTAACTGAGGAATGCCTGTGACCCCTTCCAAGAGCCACTGCAACCCACCTGCCTGTAGTGGCACTACAGGGTGTAGCAAGCAGCACTGGGCACAGCTAAGTTTTTCTTTCAATGGGGAAATTATGATGTCATTCATAAAAGGGATTTAATCAATAATTAAGGATTATAAGATAACTTTACAAGTCCCCTCTGTGTGGAACTGGCAATGAAAATAACTCAATGTGGTGATAATTGAATCAAAACTCCCTCCTTCCAGTGGCTATTTTTACCTGTATGGAAAAGGACTTCCCCTGGGGCATCACAACTTATTCCTTCCTCTTAGAGCAGCAAAGTTTCTCAGCTTCAGAAATGTTAAGACAAGAAAATAAAAATATGCTTCCTAGAATGGGAGGAATGGTAGAATGTCAGATCTTCAGAAACCCCAGTTTGAAGAAAATAACGGGACCTTAAAACTTCAAGGGTAACCGGGAATTAGAATGATCTCAACCAAATATACTTTCACACCATATTTTTTTCTTTTTGCAGCTCTCAATATAAATACCTTTTCAGCCAAAATAACACATGATGGCATTTCAAATAACTCATTTTTTAAAGAGGTTTTGAAAAGATTCTAAAATCATTTAAAATCTAGGGCAGTTGAAGATTTTTTCTGGATCTATGTGTGTCTTCAGCATTATTCACAGAATTCTCAACTTCCTCTTACATGATTTTGCCAGAGAACTAAATCTGCTAATAATGAGAGGATTCTGTTCTCCCCCAACATGAAAGTACCAAGTGAAGACTGTCTCTGATAGAGCCATAATCTATGAATAAATGCAAAATGGTATTCTTCTTAAAGAGAAACAGATAAAATTCATGATTACTAGCTATGTTTTTATACTACTATCCAAATATTATACTTGCATAATGTGCTGTGTACCGATTACATGTAAAAGATAAAAAGAAGTATTCTTTTTATCATCAAAACACACACAGATACATGTTTTTTGACTATGTGAAAACATACATTTTGTAAAACCAGCACATCAAATTTTTTTCTCCCTAAAAAATAATTAAATTTTATTTTTACAACAATGCAATTTAATTGCAGTTGGCATTTTTTGAAGAATATACTCTCTTATATTAGAGGCAACTATAATTAATCTTTCCATATCGGATGCTGCCAAATCCAAAGTAGTTCCAAGAAGCACATACTCTTTGGGGGAAAAAAGTATATTTAGAGATGAAAAATTATACAATTTTACATATGAATATTAAAAATTAATTATTTGATTCCTAATTTCTTTTCTTCTTTGAAATGTTGGTGAAATATTTTATGAATTGTCTTTTAATAGACGTTACAAAATCTATACCATGTAGGGTGCAAATACTACCCCCAATTTGTCCTAATTCCTGTGAGTGTTACTTTATATGCCAAAAAATTTGAGGAGGGAGAGGTCTTTGCAGATGTGATAAATTAAGGATCTTGTGTTGGGGATATTGTCCTGGATTATCTGGGTTGGTCCTAAAAGCAATCGCACTTATCCTTATGAGAGGGAAGCAGAGGGAGATTTCACATATTGTGCATGTACACACACACACACACACACACACGTGTGGCAAAGTAAAGATGGAGCAGGGAGAGAGATTTAAACACCCTGACCTTGAAGATTGGAATGATACAGACAAAAGCCAAGTAATGCCTGCAGCTACCAGAAACCAATGGGTCAAGGGATAGGAAACCCCTAGGCCTCTGGAAAGTGTGTGGCCCTTCGGACAATTTGATTTCCACCCATGTTTGTTCGTTTTGGATTCTTCGCCTCCAGAGCTATGAGAACAACTCCACCATCTTCTGATGTAACAGCTTGAACACACAGACACACATATCACCTGTGGATCTTGTTAAAATGCAGATTCTGACTCAGCCCAGGTGATACTGACAGGCTGGCTCACATTTTCAGTAGCAAAGTCCTGGTGGTTAATCGGAGCCCACAGGAATGAAAGTTCTTTCTGAAAGTGTAGAGCTAAGAACCTCTAGTCAAAACTGACAAGAGTAGCCATGGTGTTCTGGATTGAGAGCTTACTGCCTTCAATCATATCTTTTGTTGTTGTTATTTTTTCTCTTATCATCCCCTGAGCTGTCCTGATGTTTCAACGTAGGGCCTTTGCTTGTTGTATTTGTTCTGGTTTGTGTTCATATGTACTTTTACAATGGCTGCTCAGCTTTCACTGTATCTGGCTTCCACAGGTAAACTTGGATCTTTTTTTATAGGAACATTTAATTCAATGATTAATAGAAATGAAAGAATAAATGCTGTAGCTTACATGATCAATAGCCTGGAATGTTCCCTGATCACTGAACTGGGCTTCCTCTCATCTTTCCACCCCACTTTTCCCTACAGCTCCCAATGACATGCATTAACCCCAGCAAAGGAAGGAATAGGGCAAATGGCAGATAGGGGGGTTTAGGTCACCACTCCCCCCATCCACCTGCCAGAAGGCCACCCTGTCTCAGGGAGAGTGAGATGTGGGCCAGTTGAGCACCAGGGAAGAGGCCATGGTTTGTCAGCAGCTCCCAGCCTGGCCACACCATCCTAAAGGGGCTCCTTGGTTACTGCAAGTCATGCCTTATAAATATCATCTTAGTTCTTAACCCTTCATTTTTGCTCATTTCTTTGTTAATCTTCCCCCCCTCTGAGATATAAACTGGGTGAGAGAAAAGCCCTGTCTGACTTTCTGGGCATAGCAACCCCAGTACCTGAGATGGTGCTGATAGTGTTATGTCCTCAGGAGATGTTTGTTGACTGGCTGAGTGACCATATCAATGAGCAGATTCCACTGCTCAAAGGCCCCAGCACCCCACACCCCACTTTCTATGCTGCCCATGCACTCTTGACATAGAATGATCTGTGTGACCCTCTGCAGGGGTCCTCAAACTACGGCCCGCAGGCCACCTGAGGTGGTGTGATTGCATTTGTTCCCGTTTTGTTTTTTTTTTTACTTCAAAATAAGATATGTGCAGTGTGTGTAGGAATTTGTTCATAGTTTTGTTTTTTTTTAACTATAGTCCGGCCCTCCAATGGTCGAAGGGACAGTGAACTGGCCCTTTGCTTAAAAAGTTTGAGAACCTCTGCCTACGGGATCATGGGATAGTGAGCAGATGCCAGCCCCGATGCCTAGAAGCAGGACCTGTCCCTTCCCATCTTCCTCCAGTGAGACACAGTCAGGAGCAAAACTACTGTTGTTCAAGTGCACTGAGATTTGGATGTTTTGTTAAAGCTGCATTATCTAATCTATCCTGACAAATACAGGAATTGTCACATGGAAGAGGAGTACAGCTGTAACAAAAAAAATAAAATGTGTGGCATTAACATGATAATTATGGTGCAGGCAGTGAAGACACTGGCCACTGATGTGAGAGACGGCTTACTTTAATAAGCAAGGCAAAGCATTAGTTAAAATTCTCATGGTGATAACTGAAAAGGAAGTTTTCTCTACTGCATCTGATGAACCCCGCACCTGATCGAATGGATCTGAAGCTCTAGAAGTGGACAGACATCACACTGGCAGCAGTGCTGACTGTCACCAGCTTTGCTTCATACATAAGGTGTCACAGGTAAAGGTGTTCAGGGAAGAATGGACAGTGGTCAAGGAGAAAGAAAAAGAAATGCAAACATCCAGAAACCCAGGGCCTGGCAAGATGGGCAACACTACTCTTGACTCCAAACAATAAAAGATTGAGAAAGTTTTTGGTTTCAAGCGCCCAGTCAAACCTTCCAACCACTTCTAGTGCTTCAGGAAAAGGATGGGAAGTTGAGGGTGGTACTCGGCATGTTTTCTCAGTTGGATAAAAATCAGAGAACAGGGCAAAGCTTCACTGCCATGGCCTTCCCAACACGGGCTACACGGGGACAAAGCCCCTGCCACTAAATGTGGTGACACTCACGCAGACAGACATAGCAGTTCTGGAGACGTCTCCAAAAGGCTGTGGGCCTGGCTGTGAGACACACCCTTGCCGGAATCGGGTACAGGAGACATTGGCTAAGTTTTGGCAAGAAACCAGGGGGCTGAGCTTGCTCCAGGTCTAAGAGAATCCCCGAGCCCCTAATCATCTGGGCAGTATGGGGCTGTAAAATGCTCACGGCCCCTCTCCTCACAGCCCCCCCCCCCCCCCCAGGAAGAGCATCCTGCTGCTTCTTCAGATGCAGCTGAAGAAGAAAATGGCAAAGGAAGATCAGCCAGAAAATATGGAACGAGAAGAGATTTGAAGAGTGGAACCGAGAGTTCTTCCCCCAAGGAGGAATTAAGATATGCTCCCCTGGGCAGCACCTGTGGCTCAGTCGGTAAGGCGCAGGTCCCATATACCGAGGGTGGCGGGTTCAAACCCCGCCCCGGCCGAACTACAACAAAAAAATAGCCGGGTATTGTGGCGGGCGCCTGTAGTCCCAGCTACTCAGGAGGCTGAGGCAAGAGAATCGCTTAAGCCCAGGAGTTGGAAGTTGCTGTGAGCTGTGTGATGCCACGGCACTCTACCGAGGGCCATAAAGTGAAACTCTGTCTCCACAAAAAAAAAAAAAAAAAAAAAGATATGCTCCCCTTTCACAGCCCAGGGGACCCGCAGGCTTGCCCAGTGAGTTGCTCCAGCCCGCGGCTGTGCACTCCACGATCCCCTCCCTGAGCGGAGCGTTTGCAGCAGGGACAGTCTTTGTTCCAGCACCCACCATGTGCTGGCGTGACCCGGCGCTCGACGGGAGCAGAAAACTGCTCTTGAGTGTCTCGTCTCTGGCTGTGCCGTATCTATACCTGGTGAAGTCACTTCTATGCTCCCTTGAAGAGCTCGTTCTTGTACCAAATGGGACTTTGGGCGTCTCTTGTGGCGAGGCTGTGAGCGTCAACTGGTCGCTTGTGGAAAGAAGAGTAAACAACGTGTGACCTACAGCAGGCGTTGACTGGTGTCACTTAGGACTGATTCTCCCTCTTCCCAGGCACGCTCTCACCAGCCTGACCTGAGGGGTGGCCTTGAAGTTTGCTTTGGTTGATAAAATGTGAGCTGACATAGTGGGTGTAATTAGGAACTAGTGACCAGTTTTCCACACTCTCTTTCCCTACCATGGTATGCCTTGACAGAGCGTGGGACCTCTGTTAGCCTGAGCTCCAAGTGACATCCGAGGAGTGAATAGACTTCCTGTGAATGACAAATATTTATTGTAAGCCATTGGGTTTTGAGTTGTTTGCTCTTGACTATTGCACTACTTACGCAATGTAGTATCAAGGCAGGTACTAAATCCCTGGGACTCTGGCCTCAAATATAAAACATCAGGAACAGGGACTTACCTACATATGGCATCATGGTCTGTGGTATTCTTTTGGTATTGATCCCATACAATTTTAATTTTTTGTTAATTTTTCATTCTATACTTGTCAAAAGACAAAATTATAACAAATTTAGTTATAGATCTAATTGATTTTCATTTGTGATTCGTAAACTAGGGCAGATTCCATTCTAAATAAAAAAAAAAAAAATAGAATGGGAGCTCCTTCTGGGCCATGGCAGAACAGTGGGTTTTGTAAAGTGGGAACAAGGGAACAGAGCAATAATTTTTAAAAAATTAGTTACTATAGTAACTAAATGAAAAGACTGGCAGATTCCACTTTATAAATCAATTGGTCCCTTACTCTTTTTGTTTGCCTTTTGTAAAAATAATTTCTCTTTAGGAAGGTTCTCTTTAGGAAGATTTTGCAACTTTTCTAAATTGCAGTTTTCGGGGACCTAATATTAACACAAGTGAATATCCTAAATCTGGTAATTCAAAGGCCAAAATGCTCCAAAAATCTGAATCTTCCTGATGGTCCTTGGAGCATTTTGGATTTAGGATTTTCAGATTTGACATGCTCAACCTGTATAATTCACATGTTCCAAAACCCAAAACACTTCTGGTCCCAAGCATTTTGGATAAGAAATACTCAACCAGTGCATGCAAAAGATAGGTGTGCCTGCAAGGCAGAGACTCAGTTATTTAGAAATTAAAGAACCCATTTTTATGTTGAATCTGGGGTCTCGTAGAGCCAAGATAAAGCCTAAGAGGGAAATGTCACAGGTTGGATATTGTCATGCTCTGAGACATTTTCTCAAGGGTGGAAGGTGCTGCCCCAGCAAGCAGTTTCCCCTAACACAGAAGTCTTCCATTGGCGGCAAGCACCCTAACAGCTCTCAGTGCCTGCTCCATTTCCACTAGTCAGGGCCAGACTCTGGCTGGGAGCTCCTGTTAACCACCTTGGCCAGTGGGGCCCCTAGAAAACTGCAACTCCTGCCAGTGACTCCTCAGTCACCACAGACCCGCAAAGGGCATATGCTCTCTCATATCCATACTAAGCCTGTATTGGGGGGTGCTCAATGTAAAGAGTCTGACCTGACAGGAACTTTCTCACACACTTCAGGGAGCCGTGGGGAGAGCAGAACACATCGCAGGGGGCTGGCAGCAGCTCTCCTGCCTTGGGAGAAGTCTCAGGAGTCATCAGCAGTGTCCTTTATGTCCCTTTGTTGGTGGCCAGGACTGTCAAAAGACAGAATTATAGTAAATTTAGTTATAGATATAAATGGTTTTTATTTGGCATTCATGAAAGAACTCTCACTGAGCAATGGCAGAACAGTGGCTTTTAATTTAATTTTTTTTTTTACTCTGTCTCACCTTCGGGAGTGTGCCGTGGTATCACAGCTCACTGCAACCTGTAACTCTGGGGGTCAAGTGATACTCCTGCCTCGGACTCCCGAGTAGCTGGGACTACAAGTTCCAGCCACAACGCCTGGCTATTTTTTCTTTCTTTCTTTCTTCTTCTTCTTCTTTTTTTTTTTTTTTTATAGTAGAGACAGGTAGTGGGGAGAAGGTCTCGCTCTTGCTCAGGCTGGTTTCAAACTCCTGAGATCAGGTGATCCAGCTGCCTCAGCTTCCCAGAGTGCTGGGATTCTAGGTGTGAGCCACCCAGAACAGCGGGTTTTGTAAAGCAGAAACAAGGAAACAACAACCCTACAGCAAAAGCCAATTGGTTAATGCCAGGTCACTTCAGGTTACCTTTCATAAGGGTTGAAGTAGAGGAGACTTCCTCACTGCACTGATTCAGATAGATTGGACTTTATCTTTTCAGGAAAAACTGGTCTGTTTGGGGTTCTATCTGCACTTCCCTACAGTTCTATCTGCACCTTGCATTGAGCATGGTGACTCTATTTTGATTTTGTCTGGTTTGTTTGGGGCTTAGCACAGGAATTCAGTCCCAAACCACAGCCTGCCATGGTTTGTGTAACAATTCCCTCCTTTGTTCAGGCTCACACCTATGTGGGAGTGTGACCCAAATTTAGCAACTGGTGCTTAGGGTTCAAGTCTCAAGATGTCACTCATTGGTTACAGTGTCCTCATGATTGTGAATTTATGACTAAAACATCACTCATATAAAATAGCATTATAATAACTTACTAAATCCCTAAGAATCCAACTTAACATATGAAATGTCAGGAGCAAATATTTACTTCTGTAGGGCTTCACAGCCTGTGACATTCAATTGGTATTGGTCTCATACAACTTTAATTTTTAGTTGAATTTTTCATTATACACTCCACCCTATCAATTATCATGTGAGTGTCTTCAGAGGATTTTCTGTAGTGTGCATAGCAGAAACTTCACTGTACTAAGATGTAAGCATCATCCTAGTAAGAAAAAAAAAGGAATCAGGGGAACTGAACTTCTAAGAAAATCATAAATGCTTTCCTATAGAGGATATTTTAAATAGAGACAGAAACAAAACAAATATTTGAAAGTGACATTAATAGACCTGAGTTGGAAATTCTCCACTATAGCTCCTATGGTTTATTTCTTTCTTTTTTTTTTTTTTCTTTTTGCAGTTTTTGGCCACGGCGGGCTTGAACCTGCCACCCCTGGTATATGGGGCTGACACCCTACTCCTTGAGCCACAGGCGCCACCCTAGCTTGTGAGGTTTTCTGCATATGGAGGTTCTTGGGTGTTTGGGTTACCTTAAGTATCGCATACAACTTGTTCACAGGGCTCTGAGTTCGTCTAGGCATGGGACTTGTGTGTTTTCTTCTGTGTCCCCCCTTGCCCTAGTACATTCTGTGGGCACCACAGACTCTCAGTGCTGCAACAGGAACTTAAAGGTATTATCTCACCTGTTCCTCACCACAACCCCGTGATGTAGGAACTATCAGCCTCACATTACAAGGCCAGGGGGAAACCCAGGCTCTGCGAGGCTGGGGCACTGCACAGGCCCACACCATCAGAAAGTGATGGAATGAGATTCGCACTCAGGGATGACTCACTTTAAAGCTTACATTGTTTATTTTATTCATTTATTGTTGATTCAACATCGTTGGATGGATTATTGAAATAGATACAAAATGTGTTAATATATAGGAAAGCACAAAAGAGCAAGAGGGAATCACTGTACTGTAAAATTTAAGAAGGAGGTCCTGTGGAGGGAAACACAGTCAAAGGACATTCCCGTTAATACCAATGGCATCACAATTTGACTTTGTTGTGATTAGATATCTTGTTGTAGGGAAAGGAGAAGATCGCACGTGGCTCTTCCTTTATGATATCACCAGGTTCCAACTTCACCTCCCTGTCCTTGTAGCCTCCCCCACCTTTGAGAGACAAACCTTTGTAGGCAAGCAGAACACCCTCCATCAAAGCGTTTGGATATGCAAAGGTTTACATTATGGCATGTAGGTCACTTACAAAAAGAGGACAATTATTCCTGGTAACATTTAAAATTTATCGTCATGAGTCTAGGCTAATGCAAAGTGAACCCTACCCTTTACCATCATCTGCTCACCTGCATTAGCTCATCCGTGTATTAAAAAATGGACCTCTGAACAGTTAGTTGGCAATTTGGCCAATTGCTCATGTATAATGCAACGGGAGTTAGTCTGGTTTCAACTCACACCTGTTTACCTCAACTTTCCATGAATGGCTTTCATTTTATTGTAATAAGTGGGTAGCATGTTTATTTTTTAAAAATTGGAACTGAGTTTTCCTTATAGAAGTCCCTCACCTCTGTTGTTAGGTATATTCCTAGGTATTTTGTTTTCTTTGAAGCTACTGTGAAGGGAATTGTGTCCTCGATAAGCTTCTCATCTTGGCTGTTATTGGCATATACAAAGGGTACTGATTTGTGGACACTGATTTTATTTCCTGAGGCAATGCTGTATTTTTTTATCACTTCCAGGAGTCTTAGGTTGAGTCTTTGGGGTTCTCTAAGTGTAAGATCATATCGTCAGCAGACAGCAAGAGTTTGACCTCCTCTGTTCCCATTTGGATGCCCTTTATTTCCTTCTCTTGCCTGATTGTATTGGCCAGAACTTCCAGCACTATGTTGAATAGTAGTGGTAATAGAGGACAACTTTGTCTGATTCCAGTTCTAAGTGGAAAAGCTTTCAGTTTTATTCCGTTCACTATAATATTAACTATGAGTTTGTTGTGGATAACTTTGATCAGATTAAGGAATGTGTCACCTATGCCTCTAGTCTTCAGTGTTCTAGATAGAAAAGGATGCTGGATTTTATTGAGTGCTTTTTCTGCATCTATTAAGAGGCTCTTATGGTCTTTGTTTTTGCTTCTTTTGATATGGTGAATTACATATATGAACTTGCGTATGTTAAACCAACCTTGCATCCCTGAGATGAAACCTACTTGATCGTGATGAATGGATTAACAATCTGTGGTATATGCACATCATGGAATACTATTCAGCCACTAAAAAAGATGGAGACTTTACATCTTTTGTACTAACCTGGATGGAGGTGGAACACATTCTTCTTAGTAAAGCATCAGAAGAATGGTGAAGCAAGACTCCAATGTACTCAATTCTAATATGAAGGCAGTAGATTATCTAATACAAGGGGTGGGGTAGGAGAATGAGGGAGCAGGAAGAGGGGAGGAGGGAAGAGGGTGGGGGTTATGGTGTGTGGCACACCTCCTGGGGGTGGGACATAATTATAAGAGGGACTTCATCTCACAAATGCAATCGGTGTTACCTAAATCTTTGTACCCTCAATGCAACCCAAACAATAAAAAAAGAAAAAAAAATTGATCTTGTGAAGGCAAAAATGGAAACACATGTATATGCAAAAAAATTGATCTTGTGCCAAAAAATTGTGATAACGTTTGCATTTGGACATTCTCCAAATATTACATAATTCGAAATGGCAAGTAATTGTTTTATATAATACTTTCCATGATACCAACTGTCCACATTTTCAAAAAAAATAAATTAGAACAAAAATTTAACAATATACTAATTTTTGTTATCACTAGCTAAATTTGTTAATAGTTATAAGTTGTATGAGGAGTGCTTACTTTTCACTGGGTGGAATCATTCTGTGTTGTGTTTTTTTTTCCTGAGGACCAAATTCATTCATATAAGTTCCTCAGTTTATATTTCTCTTTTTATATTACATGGTTTATCAATCTTTGCATCCAAAAGATGGGTAAATTCTAAGCTCCTTGAGACAAAAGATTTTTCCTAAGCTTTACTGTACCTTTGGACGTGGGCCTATAGGGAAGGAGGCAGAGTGAATATGGCTTCGCCCCAGCATAAGTCATTCTTTATAAAGTCAGTGATTTTGCCACACTCACTATCCCATCTCCTTCAGAGAGCAATGTGGAACCTTTTATCCCCCAGAATCTTGATTGAAAGAGTAAAGAGAAGCTTCATGGGGCCTCTAAATCCACGTGCTCAGGGTGAAAGCACACTTCTTGTCATTATAACCTTCCAAGGGCAATAATGATTATCTTCTTCTTCATTTATTGGAAATCTTATGGATGATGATTATGATGATGATGTGATGATACAAAAAGAAAGAAGAAGAGATCTCTACCTTCATCTTAAGTCATTTTCATCTGCAGAGAAGTTTTCAGAATATTTGTCTTCATCTCTTTAATATACTTTGTATCATTATGTTCTTAGGTCTTAGAACCTAAGAATTGAGCTCAATTCTTCCTTAGCTGGAGGTTGGAGAGGACTGAAGTGAACCGTGGAGAACTTCATCCATTTTATGCTGTTATAACTGGATACTACAGATGGGGCAATTGATAATGTATAGAAATACATTTGGTTTATGGTTCTGAAGTCTGGAAAGTTCAAAAGCGTGGTGCTGGCATCCTGCAAGAGCCTCCCTACTGTGCCATTCCATGGTGGGAGGCAGAAAGGTATGTGAGGTCAGGAGTGAGCAAACAAGAAAAGGCCAAACTCAGTTTCATAACAAATCCTCTCTCACAGTAACTACAGACACACTCTCATGATAAAGACATCAATCCATTCATCAGGGTAGAATCTTCATTACCCCTCAACACTGTTTCCAAAATGTGAACTCTGGGGCACACACTCAAAAGTATTGCAGAGACAATACTTTTTGGAAGTGTGGACAAAGGTAAGAGGGCATATGGTGTCTATATGTACACACAGGCCCAGCTGCATGGGGGATCTGTCCCTCTATGAATATGTTCTATTTCATTACAAAGTTGCATCATTCAGGAAGCTGGAACTGGACGTGCTATCCAGTTTGAACACAACATCCGGTTGGAACCAATTTCACATGCAGGCCTGTGCCTTCATGACCCATCCATATCCATTGCTACTGATCCTGGGGTGCTGGCCAATATTTCTCACCCAGGTTTTCTCTGGTATTATTTCAATTTTAATTAACAGAGAACCTAGCCATTTTACTGTGCTTCTTGAACAATGTGTATTCTGGGTACATTCCATAGTATTTTTCACTTCAGTGTTGATTCCCTAAGCAGGGGAAGTTTGGTGGGTCAATGTAAGGAGCTCAAGCCTACATGCATGCATCTGTCTCAATATGCCAATCTGTCGTCCATTTCTAGAATGTGTTACATATTTCTTTGCTAGTGGTCTTTTGGTTGCTCTTTCATCTGCCTTGAATCCCCCTTTTTTTCCCTTGGAGTACTGTTATCTAGAAGTCCTATCAAAGACTCTGGACTCTCTCATAAACCAATGTTTTTTCTACTCTCCGTGCAAAAAAGTAGATGTTTATTAAGTTTTTGCTGGATACTTTGATTCCATTTGTGTTTAGTTTTATGTCTTTGGTTTTTATTGTGACACACATGAGAATGACCAGGGAAACAGAATACAGTTATCTGAGTCTAACCCCAGACCAAATGCATCAGATTCTTAAGAGGTGGGACCCAGGCAATGACATGTAAGAAAAACAACAAAAACTCCTCCCCAAGTCCTTCTAATTTGTGTCCAGGATCAAGTGAGTTAAGCTATAATGTTAACAGACCAAATGTTAACACCCATGTAGCCCATTTAGCTTTGAACTAAGATAATCTTCTTCTTCTTCTTCTTCTTTTCAATAATCTTTTTAAGAAACTCATTGTTTCTCACAAAATCATAACTAACGAACTCTATTAGCACATAGTCACCATGAGAATCCCTTGTCACAATGCAGAACAGGCACATACAACACAGCCTGCTGTTATTTCTGGAATAAACATTGTGTAAAATAAAGCCCTCCTGATGCCAGGTATAAATGTCATCTAATCTACCAAGTTACAGGTGCGGGCATTAGAAATGTGCATCAGATTGTAGAAGGCTAGAATTAAGTCTCAGTAGAACTAACATCATGAAAAAAATAGAATATGGGAACCCAGGAATGAATCAGGTTTGATTGTGTTTAGTCAGGCATTCAGGAGCATAGGATCTGAAAGGGGACCATGAGCTCCAAGTGGGAAGGAAACATAAAGTGTGAATACCAGAGTCAGATCTCGCTTCAACCTGAGAGCCAGGGAGGGCCGTGGCAGGTGAGTGACGGGGCCCCAAGCAGGAGACAGGTAAAGCTTCCAGCAGGCTTTAGGCAACTGGTTTCAGTTAAGACCTGGGGCAGCTAGAGAGGACCTGACTCCCCCCAACTCATGTAAGGACTAGCTTTGAGAGTAGGGCTGATCAAATACAAGATGCCAGTTAAATTTTAATTTCAGATAATTTTTGTGTGTGTGTGTGTGTGTCCCAAATATCGCATGAGATCTGCTGCCAGGATTAGAAAGCTGTGGCACAGGAGGAACTGTTCTGCTGATTCCTCCTGACGGACAGCTCCATCTTGCAGAGAGTACCCTTCCTCTTCTCGTATGTCCCACGTCCAGCTGGCTGTGCCATCACCCATTCAAATTCAATAAGATCAATTCAAATATTATAGGAATGTTGTTAGTAACATATGGGCTTGAACGTTTAGTTGTGGGAGTCTAGCTTCAGTTTTTTAGTGAGAGGAAGTTGGGATCTGAGCTTAAATCAGATCTGGCTGCATTTCTAAAATTTACTGAAGTACATTTTTATAATTCTGGAGGGAAAAAAAATCTTAAAATTTATTCAATTGATTTTTTTGTCCTAAATTTTCCACTTATGAAGAGATAACTCTGAATGATGTATTTTACATTTTTAATGATAGGTTAACCTTTTACACCTGGGGTCTCTTTAATACATAGAAATTGACAGAAATGGCTTTTAACTTCCTATTGATTTACCACTAAAATCACCATCTAATCAAAGCTCTTAGGAAACTAACTTTAACCTCTTGCAGTTATTTCTGAGTAAATTACTGGCTCCCTGGAGAAATGGGAGCACGACGAATAGGGGAAGGCACAAGATGACACTCAGTAAGAAAGTGTTCAAAGACTGGTGGAGACCTCAAAAGGACCAAGGCATTCTGTTACAGTAAATGGGAAGGCATTTAATCAACAAAATACACAGGTTCATTAAACTCAGAAACCAGAATGTCAGAAAAAAATCATTAAAACCCATGCTATGGCATTGAAAAATGTTGAGTTTTTCCTTTTTTTTTTTAATTGTTGGGGATTCATTGAGGGTACAATAAGCCAGGTTACACTGATTGCAATTGTTAGGTAAAGTCCCTCTTGCAATCATATCTTGTCCCCATAAAGTGTGACACACACCAAGGCCCCACCCCCCTCCCTCCCTGCCTCTTTCTGCTTTTCCTCCCCCTCCATAACCTTAATTGTCATTAATTGTCCTCATATCAAAATTGAGTACATAGGATTCATGCTTCTCCATTCTTGTGATACTTTACTAAGAATAATGTCTTCCACTTCCATCCAAGTTAATACGAAGGATGTAAAGTCTCCATTTTTTTTTAATGGCTGAATAGTATTCCATGGTATACATATACCACAGGTTGTTAATCCATTCCTGGGTTGGTGGGCATTTAGGCTGTTTCCACATTTTGGCGATTGTAAATTGAGCTGCAATAAACAGTCTAGTACAAGTGTTCTCATTATAAAAGGATTTTTTTCCTTCTGGGTAGATGCCCAGTAATGGGATTGCAGGATCAAATGGGAGGTCTAGCTTGAGTGCTTTGAGGTTTCTCCATACTTCCTTCCAGAAAGGTTGTACTAGTTTGCAGTCCCACCAGCAGTGTAAAAGTGTTCCCTTCTCTCCACATCCACACCAGCATCTGCAGTTTTGAGATTTTGTGATGTGGGCCATTCTCACTGGGGTTAGATGATATCTCAGGGTTGTTTTGATTTGCATTTCTCTAATACATAGAGATGGTGAACATTTTTTCATGTGTTTGTTAGCCATTCCACTGTCATCTTTAGAGAAGGTTTTATTCATGTCTCTTGCCCATTGATATATGGGATTGTTGGCTTTTTTCATGTGGATTAATTTGAGTTCTCTATAGATCCTAGTTATCAAGCTTTTGTCTGATTGAAAATATGCAAATATCCTTTCCCATTGTGCAGGTTGTCTCTTTGCTTTGGTTGTTGTCTCCTTTGGCTGTACAGAAGCTTTTCAGTTTAATGAAGTCCCATTTGTTTATTTTTGTTGTTGTTGCAATTGCCATGGCAATCTTCTTCATGAAGTCTTTCCCCAGGCCAATGTCTTCCAGTGTTTTTCCTATGCTTTCTTTGAGGATTTTTATTGTTTCATGCCTTAAATTTAAGTCCTTTATCCATTTTGAATCAATTTTTGTGAGTGGGGAAAGGTGTGGGTCCAGTTTCAGTCTTACATGTAGACATCCAGTTCTCCCAACACCATTTATTGAATAGGGAGTCTTTCCCCCAAGTTATGTTCTTGTTTGGTTTATGGAAGATTAGGTGGTTGTAATATGTTAGTTTCATTTCTTGGTTTTCAATTCGATTCCAAGTGTCTATGTCTCTGTTTTTGTGCCAGTACCAGGCCGTCTTGACCACTATGGCTTTGAAGTACAGACTAAAATTGGTATGCTGATGTCCCCAGCTTTATTTTTATTACTAAGAACTGCCTTAGCTATACGGGTTTTTTTCCAGTTCCATACAAAATGCAGAATCATTTTCTCCAAATCTTGAAAGTACGATGTTGGTATTTTGATAGGAATGGCATTGAATAGGTAGATTGCTTTGGGAAGTATAGACATTTTAACAATGTTGATTCTTCCCACCCATGAGCATGGTATGTTCTTCCATTTGTTAATATCCTCTGCTATTTCCTTTCTGAGAATTTCATAATTTTCTTTATAGAGGTCCTTCACCTCCTTCGTTATGTATATTCCTAGGTATTTCATTTTCTTTGAAACTATGGTGAAGGGAGTTGTGTCCTTAATTAGCTTCTCATCTTGACTTATTGGTGCATACTGACTTGTGGACATTGATTTTATATCCTGAAACATTACTGTATTTTTTGATGACTTCTAGGAGTCTTGTGGTTGAGTCTTTAGGGTTCTCTAAGTATAAGATCATGTCGTCAGCAAAGAGGGAGAGTTTGACCTCCTCTGCTCCCATTTGGATGCCCTTTATTTCCTTGTCTTGCCTAATTGTATTGGCTAGAACTTCCAGCACTATGTTGAATAGTAAAGGTGACAGAGGACAACCTGGTCTGGTTCCAGTTCTAAGAGGAAAAGCTTTCAGTTTTACTCCATTCAGTAAAATATTAGCTGTGGGTTTGTCATAGATAGCTTCAATCAGTTTTAGAAATGTGCCACCTATGCCTATACTCTTCAGTGTTCTAATTGGATGAAAAGGATGCTGGATTTTATCAAATGCTTTTTCTGCATCTATTGAGAGGATCATGTGATCTTTATTTTTGCCTCTGTTAATATGGTGGATAATGTTTATGGACTTGCGCATGTTAAACCAGCCTTGCATCCCTGGGATGAAGCCTACTTGATCATGATGAATGACTTTTTTGATGATAAGCTGTAATCTATTGGCTAGGATTTTGTTGAGAATTTTTGCATCTATATTCATGAGTGATATTGGTCTGAAATTCTCCTTTTTATTTGGGTGTTTTCCTGGTTTTGGTATCAGGGTGATGTTTGCTTCACAGAATGTGCTGGGGAGGATTCCTTCTTTCTCAATTTTTTGGAATAATTTCTGCAGTACAGGAATAAGCTCTTCCTTGAAGGTTTGATAGAATTCTGGTGTGAAGCTATCTGGACCAGGGCATTTTTGGTTGGAAGATTTTTATTGTTTCTTTGATCTCAGTGCTTGAAATTGGTCTGTTCAGGAGCTTTATTTCTTCCTGGCCAAGTCTAGGGAGAGGGTGTGATTCCAAATATTTATCCATTTCTTTCACATTGTCAAATTTCTGGGCATAAAGTTTCTGGTAGTATTCAGAGATGATCTCTTGTATCTCTGTGGGATCAGTTGTTATTTCCCCTTTATCATTTCTGATTGAGGTTACTAGAGATTTTACTTTTCTATTTCTCATTAGTTTGGCCAATGGTTTATCTATTTTATTTATTTTTTCAAAGAACCAACTCCTTGTTTCATTAATTTTCTGAATGATTCTTTTGTTTTCAATTTCATTGATCTCTGATTTGATTTTGGATATTTCTTTTCTTCTACTGAGTTTAGGCTTAGATTGTACTTCTTTTTCCAATTCTGTAAGATGGCTTGTGAGATTGTTGATGCGCTCTATTTCTGTTTTTTGAATGTAGGCATCTAAAGCGATAAATTTTCCTCTCAAAACTGCTTTTGCAGTATCCCACAGGTTTTGGTAGCTTGTGTCTTTATTGTTGTTATGCTCAAGGAAGTTAATGATTTCCTGTTTTATTTCTTCCTAGACTCATCTGTTATTAAACAGAAGATTGTTTAATTTCCATGCCTTTGTGTGGGGTCGAATGTTTTTGTTAAGAGTTGAGTGCCTTATGGTCTGAGAAGATACAAGGTAAAATTTCAATTCTTTTGATTCTGTTGATATTTGTTTTGTGTCCCAGGATATGATCAATTTTGGAGAATGTTCCATGGGGTGATGTGAAGAATGTATATTCTTTATCTTTGGGATGGAGTGTTCTATATGCGTCTATTAAGCACAGTTGTTGTAGGGTCTTATTTAAATCTCTTATATCTTTGTTTAATTTCTGTTGAGAGGATCTGTAGAGCTCTGTAAGAGGAGTGCTAAAGTCCCCCTGTTTTTATGGTATTATCAGATATCATATTGCTCAGACTGAGTAAGGTCTGTTTCAAGAATCTGGGAGCTTTTAAATTGGGTGCATAAATATTTAGAATTGAAACATCTTCTTCTTGTATTTTTCCCCCTTTCTATTTTTCAGTAGTAACTGCAGATGTGGTGATCAAGTAAGTGTGGGTGATGAAGAAAGCTTCTTGTTACACAAAGAAGTTTATAATGGTAAGGATGAATGAAGTGAGAGAATGAGAAAAATTAACATTATGGTGCTGTCTAGGGCAAGGATTATTAAGCAGTGTTAAAACCATTGGATCAGACTTATGGGGAACTGGGTATTTTCATGGTGCTGAAGTAATTCCATGTGGACTTCTTTCCAGGAGTAAAGGGGCCCTAACTGTGCAAAGAGGGGTAAATTACCATGATCTTAATTAGTTGTTAATTTTCCGTCATTGACTATCCCACAGTCACACATGGTTCCTGCCTACCTAATGCAGCAGGAACCACAAAAGCATGGCCAGCAGTGAACACCAGCCAGGACGCTTACCTGTTGTATGAATCTATCAGATTTCGATGTCCAGCTGCCATTCTGTGGAAACTACTGGACTAGGGGACTAAACTGAGAAGGGCTGCAGGGAAGTACCCTGACAAATCCAGAAGGTTGAATATTTTCAGCAGGAGAGTCTGTGACTTTTGTTTTTAATAGTTTAATGTCATGAATCAAGAAATGCGGAGGGGGGCAGAAGGTGGCCTGGGCCGAACAGAGAGACACAAGGGAGGGGGGTCACCTCCAAATTGGATTCAGCTGTGGTCTGGATTTCCATCCTGATTTGGACAAAACGACTGAGGAAGAAACTTTTCAAACACGTGAGGAAATTTGTTATCGCACAGAATAAAATTTCTGACATAAACAGATGGACATTGTTAACTTTAAAATATCACTTACAGTATGACCTCATTTGGGTGAAACTGTACTGATCTATGTATATGTGTAAGGAAAAGGATCTGGAGGGACATCTGCTGGGGGTGGACAGCGCCGTTTCTGGGTGCGGAATGCAGCACTTTCTTAGTTTTGTGAATCTCTGTTTTCTAACTTTATATGGGGATTATCTAGCTTTGGAGGTGGTGAAAACATATTTTTTAATTGAAAGTTAAATAGAAGCAGCATTGCTGATAAACATACATATCCATGTTAAAAAATATTTATTGGATTTTGTTTTCTAGAACTTTCACTTGGATTTTCAGCCAAATGCAAGGCTCAAATAATGCTTTTCCTCCTTCTGATTTCACATAGTTTTCCAATCTCGCCTGGAAGAAATCCTTTCTCAATCCCCCAAGAAAACCATTTTCACTGAACTTTTGATCTTACCGGAAAAAATATTTGTAAAGAGAAGTCTGTTGCTTCTCTTTACAAATTCAGTCTGATGTTAGATCAAAGAAATTCAGATAAACATCAGGGCTGAAAGTTGCAAATTCAAGATTAATTCCTAATTTAAACTTCTGAAGAAATTCATGAAGTGTTTACTTAAGTATAATGAAAGCTTCAGGAAACAGAATAAAAGATAAGTTTAGCAGTGACAAGAATAACACCTGTAAAAAATATCTGAAACCTTAGTGAGCTTTATTAACATGTTTATTGACATGATAACTGGAAACTGAGGCAACGGATTCAGAAAATTTATACAGAAGGTGATAGTTTTCTTTCCTAGCATCTATGTAGCCAATAGTTTTGTTTTTTCAAGAGTACTTACCACAGGGCAGAGAAGAATGCACTCAATACATATTTAATGAATTTTCTCCAGCTGAACAAAGAATTTTCTGTTCTGCATATTAAAGCTGTTTCTACCTAACTGTTTGAAATCGAAAAAAATGTCACTGGGCTGGGTTCATGTCTGAAAGTTGTTCACAACTACTTTTACAATTTTATCTCTATTTACTATATTCAGTATTTCTTTGGGTAGCTGGTAGACAGCAGTTAATTAAATGGAACCTTGAAGATAACTAAATCTTGTTATAAAAGTATTATTACCACCTGTGAGTCCATAGCACCTTATACAGAACTCTTATAGCCATATACATTTGGAAATCAGAAAATTCTGGACTTAAAGTAATATGGTGCCTATAATCATGTATATAGGACTGTAGAACCAACATATTAATATTGCTGCAATGAAATATATCAGTACCCAAAAGTGGAATAAAAATAAAGCCTGCACATAGCAGAGTTCCCATTAGTTCATATCAGATTTTGCTGGCTGATGAATTTTGGTGCCAAATTTTAAAACAGCTTTGGGCTTTCAGAGCTTTGTGGACTTCAGAATTACATTCTGAATACCTGTAGTGTTATGGACCAGTGTCATCAATCAATAATCTGTCAGAAACTAACTCCTACTCCCTACTTTTTGAAATGAGAGGCATTATTTCACTGCCTAGACAAAATATGTTTAGGACATGTTTTAAATATGCCATTACCTTAATAATCCATCATTGTTTGGACTCGGTCTATGTGTGTTACTCCCCTGAGAGACTAAGAGAGACAATGTTTTGTGAGATTCTAACCGCAGGGCTCAAGGGACGCAAGTGAACACCCAGCAGCAGAACAGAGCAGATAACTAGGGAAGCTCTGGCACAGACCACCCGCTCCTTCCTTAGGACACAGGCAGACTGGGCAGGTTGCAGGCGAGCCCTACATGCCTCGGATCAAATGCCTACAGCTCTTTGGAGTAAGTTGGCTATTCCATGAGTAGAAGACAATTTATTACATTATTAGAGTAATTAAAATTAAGTACTTCCTAAGATGATGAATGGTTTCCAAGGTATTTGAAGATGTTCAAAGAATCAAATGTATGGGTGGTTTTAAGTTGATTTATTATAAATCAATCCCATATTGGTTATTAAAATCTATATTGAATGTAAAAGCTTTGCCAAGTGAGAAAAATTAATCCATTCACTGAAACCCAAATCATAAGAAAACTTTACCACTTGTAGAGGGAGTTAAAGGTGATGTTACATAATCCCTGAACCTTGAACTATAAAAGCGACCCCTTTCCCAGTTCCATCTGTGGATAAGGTGAACTCTACATCACGTATCACAAATTTCAGCCTTTGTTCTATATGTTGGACCAAAGATCAAAAAGAGGGGTAGGACCCGAAACAAACCAAGACAAAGAATAAAGAAAAGTAACTTACTAAAGATAGGAAAGTTGTGAGAGGTAACTTACTAAAGATAGGAAAATTGTAAGAGAGGTGAAGGTCACTTCAACCCATAGGGCAAGTGGAGGAGAAGGCGTGTCTCCCCCTTTTCTTCCAAACCACCCACTTGAGGGTAACGGCTTGAATAGGAAGGAGGGATGAAGAGCTTGCGTGGGCTGTCAAAAGGACCCCTGAGCCTATGGGGGCTTTCAGAGTGTGGGTGTTTTCCTTGGGGAAGACACCTGGTTCTGCTCTCCAGGAGGAGAAGCAGAGAGCAGGGACTGTGCTCTGGCGTCAGGCAGACCGTCTGTGTGTGTTTGCTCAGGATGTCAGGGCACCAGCTGGCCTCCAATAGAAATCATGTGCCCTTGATTGACAGCCCTTTGTACTGTGTGCGTTGGGACTCTTGGCACAGGATTGGAGCTGCAGGAAGATGGGGCATTCCCCCTTAAAAGCAGACATTACTTTGTGGACAGGAAACACACAGAGAATTCTTCAAGAACCTCACAGAGTACAATAGATTTACTGAGTAACCACAATTAATGCATCTAGAATGAGGCTTGGAAATGCCCTCTGTGGCAGGCAGAATAATACTTCATCTCTGAAACCTTGACTATGTGACCTGGCAAAAGGACTTTGCGGATGTGATTTAAGTGAAGGACCTTGAGATGGGGAGATGACGTTGGATTGTCTGAGGAGGCCAGTGTCATCAGCAAGGTTCTCCTGCAAAGATGACCTTTCCCGGCTGGTTAGAGGGAGCCAGAGGACACCAGAGGCAGCACCAGAGAGACGGCACACATTCGGCTTTGAAGACAGAAGGAAGAATTAGAAGCCATGGAACCTGGGCAGCCTCTAGAAGCTGGAGAAGACACAGGGACAGATTTCCTTCCAGAGTCCCCAGAAAGAACGCAGCCCTGGGACATGTTGATTGTAGCCCATAGAGACCTGTTTCAGGTTTCTGACCTCCATAACTGTACTGTGATAACTTTGTGCTGTTTTAAGCCCCTAAGTTCACGGTGGTTTGTTAAAGAAGCAAGAGAAAGCTAGTACACACAGCACCCAGTTGGTCACTGAGTTGTGTGATTACTTACAGGACAGAGTGGCTGTAGGCTGGAGGGTCCATTGCTTTCATCAGGCCATTCCTTTCCACTGTTGGATCCTCTTTCTTTGTTCAGCTTGTTCACCATCCTCCCCAAGCTGCCCTGTCTTCTGGCGTAATACAGAGCGAATACAATTTCTCTTTTTTCAGTGTGTTACAGGGTGGTTGATCTTTGGGTGAATAACCACCTTTTTGAGTTGGTTTTCTAGTCTCCCAGTTGCTTCTCAGAATAACCAAACCACATGTAAATACTAATCATGCAAAAATATTTTTACTAAAAAAACTCTGTAAACATATTCCTTATCTGTATAAATTTAAGGTCAACACATTCATTGCTGACTAGTTATGAGTGACCCATTAACGTGGACAGTTTCTGTGTAAAATTGCCAGTCAACAACATGTTATGATGTTAGAGGCACTAAGTGGCTCTGTGTTATAAGCAGCTGAGAGATAAGGAAGAGAGAAATAATAAAAAAGGCCAAACTGGGGACAACTGGGAATTGAGACCAGAAGAAATGAATCAGGGAACAGCTGCTTTGTTAACACATCATTGACCAGCAATTTTACACAGAAACTATTCATGTTACAGGTAAGTTGTGACTGGTCAGCAGCAATATGTTAGAATGAAAAAATGTAGTATATATAATGCTTTTACCTCTTAGTAGCCAAAGGGTTAGAAGTGTGTGCATTTCAGTTTTCAGTCCATAGAGTGAGGTGATAATAACTTGAAACTCCAGTATTGCTCAGAGGACAAAACAAGTTACCATGTAAGAATATGGCCTGTAAATTTTTAAGTGTTGAAAAGTTATGGTTACATACCTGCAGTCTCTTCAAATGTATCCAGTAAGCGTGATTTCTATCCAGTTGCAAACAATACATAGCTTTTCTATATAATCATTAGACAATCTTCCATGGGAAATGTTACACCAATTAAGGATCACAGGAAATGCAGAATTACACGTGAACATGTATATGCACACACACATATTTGAGCATCTCTAACAAAAGGGCACAAGGACAGCCTCATCCGCTATTGTCTTGAAGGTAGGGCCCCCTTCCTGGCACAGCCCCGGGGCAGAGGGCAGGTCCCAGCCTGGGCTGACCCGGCAAATATCCCTGTCTTGCAAACCTGTAGGCAGAGGCAGCCCCATCAACGACTCCACCAGCTGGAACCCCCAGCCCGGTCAGCAGGGCTTCTCACCGCCTTATCCTCTGTCCCAGTTTCTGACCCGGCTCTCTCCTTTACCCTAAAAAGTAACTGTGGCAAAAGGAGGAACATGAAGATTCACTGTATGAGGTTTCTTTTCATGGTATTTTATGGGAAAAAATATTAACTTGTTACGTTCTACATCTGATCAGCCCCAAGGCCACCTTCCTGGAGACTCTCACATTCTCCCCCAGTGAGAGAAGCCAGGCACGTGTGTGGCATCTGAGCACCAAGATGGGGCGCCAGCGACACTGGGTCACCCTGTCTGTGCTAAGAAGATCGCTTAATGCTATTGGAGCAAAAGAAATGATTGATGCTGCTGGGGCCTCTCAGGGGAGGACGCAGGAGGAGACAGCTTGACATTGATGAGGTTTGAAGAAGTTCCCACCTCAGTGGGAGGATTGTTTGCCCCAAGAATACAGATATTTTTTTTTTTTTACAACCTCAGGCTTGGTTAAGCAATGCCTCCAAATTGGTAGCTGAGTGAGGACTGAAAAATCACCCAAGCACACAATGCTGATGAGTTTGGAAAAGTCCCTAAGACTTTCAGCCTCCTCAAGACTTCACAGATGACCTGTGGCACTGTCCTCAGTATGAGTATGGATAAAGAATAAATCAATTAGAGGTCATTCTCACTCATTATATATGCATCAAATATATTCCTTTGGTTATAAAATCTTCTTTTAGTCAGATGCATTATGACAGGAGAAAAGAGTTGTGCTTTTTTTTTCCCAAAATTGGGTCCAAATGTTAAAACATGACTTTTAATTGCCTTTCTTAGACTTGGGTAAGATCATAGCTAGGTACCCAGTGAGACGGTAGGAAGGGGGAAACCAGCAACCTTGTTTTCATTAATCCAGTGGGATCACATCGGGTCACACAGTGAGCCCTGCACACAGATGTGGACTGTTGGGTCACACCCATGCTTCAATTTCTGTTGAGTAGAGAAATAGAAATAGAGCATCCTAAAGGCACCGTATTAAATACATTATGAGCTATAAAGGACTAATAAGTCATGACGCCTTCCTTTAAGGGGCTCACACACAATCAGGAGACAGCGCTGGGGACAGCCATTCCAGAAGTTCCCAACACGCCACTCACAAAACCGCCTCTCTTGCAATGCTCAGTGGGTGGATGACAATGGTAAAGGTGGTCTGCTTGGCTTATATCTTGCATAAACAAAAGAAATTCTGAGTCTTTATAGATCTCTCTCTACCAGGGAACTCTGTGGGATCTGCGTGGAATCTGCCCTGTCAGTTGGAGATCACAGCTAATGCCCACAGGGTTCCTAGTAGTTTTCCACAATCTAGAAAGAGCACATTCTCCTGAACATGGATGTCCAGCGTCTTTATATTCCAGACTCATCCTGAGCCAGACTCCAAACAGCATTTTCCAACAAGGTCCTCAGGTACACTGGCCCTTAGGCTTGGTCTCACTTTATTGTGAAAACCAGTACTTTAAATGTTTTCCTTAAATTTGCCATTTTAGAACTTTATTCCTTACTATAGTTCTTCAAAATAGGACCACAGACTCAAACTTTTAAATTAAGATGCATTCGTTTGCTGATAATCTACGTGTGGGAAGGAGAGAGTGTGAGAAGGAGAGAGAGCCCTGCTGAGTGTGTGCGGTACTCAGGCACCCGCCTCTTCCTCAGCTCCAGGACCTGTAGACAGTGACACTCACCCTTTCACATATCTTTCTGTAGAACACATGTGTGCTGAAGATGTCGGGCAATTTGAGCATCATGTCCCGGGTCTTTGCCCAAGAGTTTCCTTCGTCCAGGGCTGAGAGGGGGCAGTACTTTTCTGGAGAGTTTCTCTCTTTTCTTTTATTTTATTTTCTTCCTTCCTTTCTCTCTCTCTCTTTCTTTCTTTTCTTTCTAGACAGAGTCTCACTTTGTTGCCCTTGGTAGAGTGCCGTGGTGTCATAGCTCACAGCAACCTCAAACTCCTGGGCTCAACTGATTGTCTTCCCTCAACCTCCCAACTAGCTGGGACTACAGGTGCCTGCCACAATACCTAGCTATTTGTTGTTGTTGTTGTATTGTCATTGTTGTTTAGCAAGCCCAGGCTGGGTTCGAACCTGCCAGCCCAGTGTATGTGGCCAGTGCCCTAACCCCTGAGCTATGGGTGCCGAGCCGAGTTTCTTTTTCTTATCTGTGCTCATGCAACACAGGCCAGCTTTGGAGAGAACTCTGTGTGGCGGCAGGCATTGTGAACTGCTGCCAGGGAAGGGCGAGGGGACTCCTGGTTGCATTTGTTGAGCACTTTCTCATTCATTCTTATGAGAAGATGTGGTTCCTACCCATGTCCTGTCCCATGGGCACTCATCTCTGTCAGGGATGCTGACCCTTCGACTGGGGCCACCACTGCAGCCAAGCTGCTGATAACCTGAAATCCTTGATGTATCAAAGCCACACGAGCCTAATGGGGATCTTAGGCCCCAGACCCTGCAGCTGAGAACATCAGAAAGAGCCAGGAAGTGTCCACCATGCATGGCCCTGTAGGAGGGGAGGTACCAATCAACAATCTGCACCCAGTATAAAGAGCATTCTGGAAGGCGTGCATAGCTCGAGATTGCAAACATACCTGTAGATAAATATGCTAAGAAGATATTCCTGGCTGCAGAAGGGATGCCATTCCCAAGCAACACTTGTTTGGCAGGTTTTTGTTGTTTTTATAAGTTTTAATGAGAAAAATTGAAATTAACATTAAAAATCACATCTTTTTTAAGCTATGGAAAACAGTGTACGTTTCTCACTTCACAGGGTAAGACTCACTATTCTCAACTAGTCCTTCCACTGCTCTGTGCATGGGGCAGCTGGATCAGCTCTGCAGACTCTGATAAGTGACCTTCCCTGGGCCCAAAGGCTCTTCCCAAAGATTTGCCTGTCAGGCAAGTCATAATAAATGCTGCCTACAGAGAAATATTTTTCAATTACAAACTAATTCTTAAAAACAAAGACAAAAACAAAGGGAAAGAACATTTTCACCCGCTAGTCAGACTTAGTTCAATAAACATTTGTTGTGTCCTTACCACATGTCACCTGGGGAGGGAAGGGCAGAGAATGTGAGTGAGAGACATTCACTGCCTTGTCAGATGACCAAGATTATTTTCTGTAACGAAGGGCACTTACACAGAAGTTCACAAATAAGGCTTAGTGCCCATAGCTCAGTGGTCAGGGTGCCAGCCACATGCACGGGGCTGGTGGGTTCAAACTTGGCCTGGGCCTGCTAAACAAACAAACAACAACAACAGAAAAGAAAAATAGCCAGGTTTTGAGGTGGGCACCTGTAGTCCCAGCTACAGGTGCCCACCTGTAGGCTGAGATAAGAGAATCGCTTAAGCCCAAGAGTTTGAGATTGCTGTGAGCTGTGACACTACAGCATTCTACAGAGAGCAACAAAGTGAGACTCTGTCTCAAGAAAAACAAAAGAAGAAGTTCACAAATAAGATGCAAAATTGAGGCATTTCTTAGTGTTGTCAGAAGACAATGTGTTAGGGAAAGTGTTTACTATGACAGTTGTACTGAGTAATACAGGTCTGCATAATATTCTGTACATACCCAGAAGTATGGAGTTTTTTGGTGAGAAAAGCATGTTTTCAGGAGAATTCCTAAGTATTAGGGGGTTGAAATGATTGATCATAGTTACGCAGTGGCTCCAGTCTCAAGAACACACAAAAGCAGCACTGTACTTCCTGAGTGACCAGCTGGAAATGTATCAATTGCTGGGCCATTATGCCCCTCATAACTGGGGAAAATGTAACTGTTACGTCCTTGGCTGTAAACCCTGAGAATCAGGAGAGTCAACACCCTCAGTGTGCCCTCTAACAGCGACACACTGCCACTTTGCTCCCTTGTTCGTTCCTTCCATTCTGAACCTGTCAGGTGGAGACACAGTAAGAAAATGTGGTTTCTTTCTACATCTGAAGGGATATGAAGAGATTTGAATGGCATTGGCTTACTGGGTTTCAGGGATCTAGTCTGAGATTCCTGTTAAATGATCATGAATATAGGGCATCTAGTCATCGAACTTCAAAAAGCCTTCTATTAGCAAGTCTGCCTTCTGGGTCTCTGTGCAATGTTGAACACATCCCCCTACCCCATTGTCTTCACACTCCCTCAACTCCTGTTAGGAACCTCAGGTGAGACTTCTCACCCCTCAGAAACAGCTTGTCCCTGTTCCCTCAACTTCCCCTGAGAAGAAAGGGGAAGCTGAGCTCCATCCTGTAGACACAAGCTTAGTCCACCTCCAGAGAGAGCTGCATGCGGCCAGCCTGTGCTCTCAGGTGGAGTCAGGTCTGCTTGAAGTAATTCCTGGAAGGTTTTCTCTACCTGAGGTTTTCCAAGACCCGTATCTGTGGCTGTAAAGAGAAATCCCTAGGCCCCTGTCGCAGATATGGCTCAGGGAGACCCAGGGTGAGAGCGGCATAAACAAGACAAATGAGAATCATTGAGACTTGCTGCAGGCAGTACTGCTTCAGAAAAGCCAGACTGTGAATCTCCCAAGCTGCCTGTAGATGAAAATACTCTCCTTGCAAATCCCTAGCTGTGGGTTGCTGAGCTGCCGGGTTCCCAAGGCCTTGGCAGGAGTCTCCATTTCTGTCTCTTTTTAAAACAGTGTTTTTAGTTCTTCAGAAAATGCAGTACTCGCTACAGAAATTGCTTTACATGATTCTTATAAATGGAGTCTTTGGGGCGACCCTGGAAATCTACCAAGGAGCCCGGACTCAGCCTTGAGTGGATTTCCGCCCACATGTCTTGAGACGTCAGTTCTCTGGAGGTTGTGCTGTCTGTCTGTGTGTCTGGTTCCGGGTAGACTGTGCGATTTCTCTCTTCAGGTAAAACTGGCCTTTAGATATACAGACGCGTTGTCTTTTAGATTGCTGTTCTACACTTGGCAAACTCTCTGGCACGATAAATACAGTCCAATGTGGAAATGTCTAGAAAGGAAAACAGCTGAAGTATTTTTACTGTCATCATACAGGATGGCTAACAGCCACTCAGACCCTTCTCTTTGAAGATCTCTGCCCATTCACAAAGACTCCTGCTAGCTAATAGGTACTCTCTCCCTTTAAATGCTCCTCAGAAAATTCCAGTTGTCCCTAAAGCCTATAGTTACAGTTTTTAGCCTTGAAAGTATATCATAGTTTAAATATCAATACATCCTTCTTCACTATTGAGTAGGCAGCAATAGCTCAGAATAAGTGAGGCAATGGACACATGCTGGGAGGGAGCACAGGCTGGAGGGGGCATAGGCTGGGAGGGGACACAGGCTGGGAGGGGACACAGGCTGGGAGGGGACACAGTCTGGGAGGGGACACAGGTTAGGAGGGGGCACAGGCTGGGGGGGGAACACAGGCTGGGAGGGACACAGGCTGAGAGGGGGCACAGTCTGGGACGGGGCACAGTCTGGAGTGGGCACAGTCTGGAAGGGGCATAGGCTGCGAGGGAGCACAGTGTGGAGGGAGCGCTGGCTGGTACGGGCAGCCGCAGGCAATAGTGAGGGGTGGAAACACACTGCTGCTTCTCTGAGACTACAGTCCCTGTGTATCTGCGCTGCAGTGGTGCCCAGGCTCTGCTAACATTGGTCTGCATACCGCAGAGTGCGGGGAAGACTTATCGGAGAGACATGCAGCCCCTGAGCAAGATGTTGGAAGACCCCAAATCATGGAATTAGAGACTCAGCACTTTGCAGGAGCTAGACCATCAACAAGTGCTCTGGAGAGGTGAAGGGTGTAGATCCCTGGGTTGTTATATTCCACTGACATAAATCTCTAAAATGAAGAGCTAGCTGGTTTGGAGAGAGATTCATGCGGCATGAGTTTGGGGATGATATTGACAGGATGGGGTGACTGGGAACTGCTAGGGGAAAACCCCCATTTCTAATGATCAAGATAAACAGCTAGGGCTTCAGTTAGGGCATGGAGGTCCCGGGAAACCAGTGACAGAAGTGGAAAGGCAGTTGCAGGTTTTGGTCCCCAGGACCCAGCACTGGGCCAGCGGAGCTGCACAGACCATGTCCCTACAGCTCACAGCATCACCTAGCAGACCATCCCAGCAGAACTGTGCTCCAATCATTTCTTTCTTTTTTTTTTGTTAGTATTTATTTTCATAAAGTGCAGATTTAATTTCAATTGTTTGCCTCAGTAAATGTCACCTCATTTCAGGACACACACACTCCGCCCCCATCCAAATGAGGGAGGGAGAAAAGGGTATTTTTAATTTTTACTTAACAAATATCTAATACTAAAAAAAATGAAAGACCTAACAGAGACAAATTTTTTACAGACATGTTTCCAGGTAAGATTTCTAAGGACAAAAGTACTAAGTAAAAAATAATCTTTCATAATTAATACGAACATACATAATAAAACAAGGAGTACATAATTTAGACCTCCATGCTTATTTGGCAATTTTAAAGTCTCCAATGATGAAAAAGGTACGTCACAACTGAAAAGAAGTGGCCACATTGCTTCACTAAAGTTGTCTGAAGACATTTTCTGGTTTTGGCCCCTGTAAGAAGTTAACGCTTATACTCCCTTACCATAACGTCACTGTTTTAGTCCTACAGACATTTATATTCAAAATGGGCTTCCCATTTTACCATGTAAGGACTGGCATTTTTTTTTTTTTTCAAAAGAATATTATTAGCAACTGGGTAAACTAAGGAGTATTAATTGGCTTAAGTTTGCCAAATGTTTGCTTCTGCGACAGTATAAATATGGATTATTACAGCAGTCTACTGAAGTATAAAATCTATGCACAATATAGGCAAAATCTTCAAAGGCCAGGAAAAAACTTTTTTATGAAAGTGCAATTACAAGATCTTTTGAACGATCTTCTTAGACAGTTCTGCAGAAAACTTAGTAGTTTGGCTCAGAAAGTAGAGTTCCTCAGGAGGAATTTAAGTTCTTCCTAGAAGAATACAAAGCAAAATTTCAGGCAGCTTTCTGAAAGTAAACCATTAGTTTATGGCTATACCATGAGACAAACTGGAACTTATAATAAGGAAGGCTTTCGCATTCATGGTTATTTGCACAAGAACTTCGCAGCTTTTTTTCTTATTCCAGGACACTGGGCCATTTTGTAATGTTATATATAGCAGTTACAGCATTTTGTCCAACACTAACAGTGGGCAGGAAACTGTATCAGCTAGGAGAAAATCAGAGGAAGTGTTTTCATGTGCTTCAATGTTTTTAAGGTCAAATCATTAAAAATATAACGTTTCTCTGTTACTTTCAGTATTTTACATAGTTAATGGACAGAGTGAAAGGGTTTTCTATCAGTCCAATCATTTCTTATATGATGACGACTTGGCACTTGGAACACATAGCCCCCTAAGCAGCAGTGGGTTGTGACAGTGATTGCATTTGTAGTATTTCTGTCTATCTCTCTATTGAGTGGCTTCGTACCCATTGTGCTGTGGACCAGACCACCGCCCAGAGCCACAGTGCTGCATGGCCATTTTTCCACAGAGCATCAGGTCCTGTGCAAGCAGCATGCTTGGTTCCCTTCCTTAATTCTGAAGAGCAGAGGTTGGCATATGTAATACCCTGGTGAGAAAATGTGATTTCCTTAAAAAACTAATACTAGCGGACATGAGTTCAGGTGTCATTATGTATGATGGACACTTCTGAGTACTTTACATGTATTGATTTTGACTTTCTGCAGCTCTTTGATTTGGGTGCCACCTTAGTCAGCTATGGAGGCTGTGACAAATGACCACAGACTGGGTGACTTCTAAGCAGCAGAAACCTTTCTCCCAATTCCGGAGGCTAGGAAACTGTGAGCAGGTGGCCGCATGGTGGGGTTCTGGAGACGGCCCTCTTTTAGATTGGGGACTTCTCGTTCTGTCTTCACCTAGTAGAGAGTGGGGAGGGAAAGCAAGCTTTCCCTTACTCCCAGAAGGCACTAATCCAATTTGACTTCAAATTGCCTCCCAAGGGCACCACTTCCAAATACCATCACATTTGGCATAGAGCTTTAACATATGAATTTTAGGGGGGCACAAATATTCAGGCCATACCAGGTGCTACTGTTTACCCCAAACAGAGGAACAGAGCAGTTAAATAACTTGTTCAAGAACATTGGTCAAGATAGGATTTTACTATGTTGGACTCCAGAGGCCAAGTTGTTAAACATAAGGCCACACTGGCCAGGACAAAAACACAGCATCCTTGGGGTGAGTGGGTAGTGAGGTCCCCAGCTCTGTCCATCTCAGCCTCTTCCAAAAGTATCTTCTTCATTCCTATTAACAAGCATTTTAAATTTAATGATGCCAGGGAGCCAACTTTTGAGAGATGTTTATGAAGGCTGCAGATTGGTAATAAAAGAAGAGTAGAATAATACAAACCCTCTAAGTAAGCAACCTGGCTCTAAAGTTAAAGTTCATCTTCTGGGATACAGGCCCAGTTCAAACACAGATAAGATCCCCCCAAAACCCCAGAAAGGCCACATTCTCCTGCCTCAGAGATCCTCCTGGTGAGGGTCCTTTAATACCTAAAGCTCTGGGAAAGTTTATCCAGACACCTTAACTCCACAAAGTTGAGATCAAGAACTTGATTTTCTCCTTTATGTACACATCCCACCAAGACACAAACATTTCCCTTCTGGTGGCTCCCACTTACAAAGAGCAGCCTGTGCATTTTACACTAAAATTCTATCACCATTTTCTCATTGATATTTGTGACAGCCTTGAGAAATTATTACCATTATCCCATTTTACTGATGAAGAAACCAAGACTCATGGGAGCTAACCCACTTGTTTTGATTTTCTGAGTGAGAAAGTGAGAAAACAAGAGTAAAAAAGAAAGTTCATTGGATAATTTGGGGGCAAAAACCAAATCACCTAGAAAGTATTTTAGATGCTTACAAATAAAATCTTGATACAGGATGGCACCAATTGGTTATGGTTTCTGGACATTTGGTCTATTCTAAATCCCAGATCTAATTATACATGTTAAAGACAGTACCATAATACACATATTGTCTTCTACATGAACTAAATTAATTGGTTTGCATTTATGATCAAGATGAAGCAAAGGGGGGTGGATTTAACCTCCTACCAGAAACAATAAACCGGACAAAATACATAAAACAATGGTTTTCAGATATCAGACACCAGGCATTGCTCAGCAGTACATTGACCCCTGAGAGAGAAGAAATAAATTTGCTATGATCACTTAGCTTCTTCCTCGGAGAAAGTTTCCAGCAGCTGCACAGGATGAGAAAACTCAAGCCATGTCCAGTGGTCTCCCTGAGTTGAGAAGGTGGAAGTGGGAGGAGTCCAGGCACTGAAGTTCTCAGGACAGAGTAAGAAAGGAGAGAAGGCACAAAGAGAATGCTCCAAAGCTCTGTCGCCGTTACCCTTCCAGGCTTCACAGGGCAGCTCTGTAAAACCGAGGACAGAACTGCTCAGACGGAGCAGAGGAAGCAATCACCATTTCTGATACATAAAGCGGAAATAACTTATCACCAGCAGACTTGCACTACAAAAGATATTAAAGGCAGGAGGAAAAGATTCCAAATAGAAATCTGCATCTCTAGAAAGGAATGAGGAGCACCAGAAACGTCTTATAAAAGACATCTTTCCTCTTAATTTTTAACCTTGTTAAAAGATAATTGTTTCAAGCAAGAACAATGATGTATTACAGAAGTGGTGACAACAGAGGCACAAAGGCTGGGCAGGGCTGATGGAAGTGTCAGGTGCTTCTCTGGCATGTGAATAGCACACCGTCACATGAAGATGACTGTGCTAAGTTAAGGACATATGCTGTAAGTCCTAGAGCAACTACTCTTAAAAATTTAGCACCAAAAAGCCAACAAAAGTGTCATCCAAAAAACCCACAAAACTCAATCTAGCTCAATTCAAAGGAATACAGAAAAAGGAAAAAAAAATGAACAAAGAACAAATAGAACAAATAGTAAATAAATAGTAAATGGTAGGCTTAAACCCAATCACATCAATGATCACATTAAATGTATGTGGTTATAGATCCCAAATAAGAGATATTTTTCAGGTTTTATACATAAGAAAGACCCAACTATATGCTGCCTACAAAAAATGTGCACAAATTGCTTTAAATGCACAAACACAAAGAAGTAAAGGAGAAAACATGGGAAAAGATGTTTTGTATTACTACGTAGTACCATGGGTGGGTATTTCAAAATCAGGCAAAGAAGATTTCAGTAAAAGAGTATCAAGTATCATGAGGGATAAAGTAGGTCATTTTATGATGATACAGTGGCCCATTCCTTATAGAACAATGATCTTAAAAGTTTTGGTATACCTAACAACAAAACTCCAAATACATGAAGCAAATCTGATAGAACTGTAAAAAAAAACAAATTCACAATTATAATTTGAAATTCCAACACTACTCTTTCAATACTTTGTAGAACAAGCAGACCAATAACAGCACAAAACATATTCTTCTCAAATGCATGGAGAGTATTTCATGATAGACCATAAAACAAGTCTCAATGCATTTAAAAACATTCAAATCATGTTCTCTGACTACAAAGGAATTACATTAGAATTTAGTAACAGAAAGGTACCTGAAAAACCCTCAAATACTGAAAAACTAAGACAATTCTAAATAATTCATAGATCAAGGGTGAGACTCAAAGTGAAGTTAGAATATATTTTGAGTTGAATAAAAACAAAAACACAGAATATTAAATATTGTAGGATGCAGGTAATAAAGTGATTTGAGGGAAATTAACAGCACTAAACACCTATCTTTAAAAAGGAAGAAAAATGTCTTCCAAATAGCTACACACGTGCATACACACACAGAAGGAAAATCCCAAATCAAGGACTTCAGTACCCACTTTATAAAACTATTAATAGAAACACACAAGATAATTAATCTAACATAATTAGAAGAAAGAAACAAATATATTATGACAAGAAAAATGCCCATTTCTTCCTCCTATCTTGTTTTTTTTTTTCTAGTTTTATTTTGTCAGAATCACAATGAGCAAGTTGTTCTGTGGGATAAGAATGCTGAAGGGTGCTACTTTATTAAGAAGTAAGGCACTATATTTTTCTTTTTCTCTTTTGCTTTGAGACACTCTCACTCTGTTGCCCGGACTACAATGTTATGCCATCATCATAGCTCGCAGTAACCTCAAACTCCCGGGCTAAAGTGATCCTCCTGCCTTATCCTCCCAAGTAGCTGGGACTACAGGCACCCACCACAACACTCAGTTAATTTTTCTACGTGTAGTAGAGACAGGGTCTCACTCTTGCTCAGGCTGATCTCAAACTCCTGAGTTCAAGGGCTCCTCCTGCCTCTGCCTCCCAGAGTGCTAGGATTACAGGAGTGAGCCACTGAACTGATGAAGTCAGGCATTACTGAGGCAGGTGTGGGGAGGGCTGGCTCCCAGCTTTGTCTACAAGGAGGAGGCCCCTACTCATATTCAACTGTTCATATTACAACTGTCTGTCTGACCACTAATTGGTGACCGAGTTGACAATGTTCAGGGCCAGAGTGGACTGCACATGCCCTTTATTCTACCACTGTCTTGATGGAAAACTCCTCTGAGCACTATCTAACCTGTCAGCTTCTCGCTAGGGGCCCACAGAGGTCCTACCTCAGACATCACTGGAGATGTATTCAGAGTCAGGAATCTCCCACAGAAATCCCAAACTCAGTGGTCACTTCCCTCTCACACATCCAGCTTGCTGATCTGCCCTGCTCTCCCTTCACTGGTTCCTTCCTTACTGGCAGCTGCTGCCCTACTTTGAGAAGATAAATGCTCACATATGCTTATGAGAAAAACAAAAAAGAAAAAAAGAAAAAAAAGAAGAAAGAAAGCTACTGGTTGTGCCTCCTCCCACCTTACTGTAATCTTAATTTTGGCACAAAAAAGAAAAAGTCAGGAAGCACCAGGAAGAGACCAAGCCAGGCAGATGGCTGGACTGTTGCTCTGGTGGATGGAAAGCCCAATGCCAATTTGCTGATCCAGATACTGGGGTAAAATAAGAGGAACAGCATGTTCAGCTTGAACTTTTCAACAATTAGACCTGTCACGGTTTCGTCCAGATGACCCAACTGGATTAAAGACTCTTTTTTCTGGTGGTAGAGGACACGGGCTTTGTTTTTCTCACTCTGCTGCCCTGTATAGAGTGCTGTGGCATCATAGCCCACAGCAACCTCAAACTCCTGGGCTCAAGCAATCCTCCTGCCTCAGCCTCCTGAGTAGCTTGGACTACAGGTGCCTGCCACAACACCTGGCTAGGTTTTCTATTTTTTGTAGAGAGGGGGTCTCTCTCTTGCTCAGGCTGGTCTCAAACTTGTGAGCTCAAGCAATCCACCTGCCTTGGCCTCCCAGAGTGCTGGGATTACAAGCGTGAGACACTGCACCCAGCCTCAGGAAGTGGGTTCTATAGAGGATAAGGTGAAGAGGGGATAAGAAGAGAGAGAAAAAAAAAAAAACATTCTATCCCCCTATGCTTTTCCCCCCATAAAAGAATCAAACCCAATATACACGGGTTATGTATTAGAGCTGTGATTTAGAGCTGCCTTCTGAATTTGATTTCTGTATATTCACAGTAGGCAGCATTAGAAATACTCTCCCCAGTGTACCCCCCCGCCCCACTAACCTTCAACCAAAGAGGAAAGTTCGAAACACAAAATAATTTATTGGATCTGAATTCATTCCTCTTCTGTACAGCAAAGGGAAATCCTCTGACATCTGATGTCTCTTTCGACTCAGCAAGGAGCAAAACACTAATTGCTGTAAAAAAAAAAAAAAAAAAACCCAGGGTGCACTATATCATTACAGAACAAAGTCAAGTCTGGCTTACAGAAGAAATATGCTCTCTTCATATGAAAATATTTTTGGTTTCTGACATAAAGCATGTGTTGGTGACATGTGTCAGCTTTTTAGTTTACCTCTAGTTTTTATTAGCTGCAGTGCCACCCTTCAGGAGATACACAGGTGGCTGAGGCTACCCAGCTTCCCTCCAGTTAGAACCCTTTGGGCTCCAAGGTGAAAGTCTTTGTGGCATCCAGCTGAAGCCATAAGGGTTTGAATTGCAAAAAACAAGATAGTTAAGGTGGGGGCAAAATTCATACCCAACCCCCAGGAATTTTCTGAAGAAGATATGGGACAGGCCTGCTGATCTGATCCTTTTGTAATGAAAATTCTATTATTATTATTGTTGTTGTTGTTGTTGTTATTTTGAGACAGAGTCTCACTCTGTTGCCCTGGATAGAGTGCTATGGTATCACAGCTCACAGCAATCTCAAACTCTTGGGCTTAAGCGATCCCCTTGCCTCAGCCTCCCAAGTAGCTGAGATTACAGGTGTGCACCACCATGCCCTGATAGTCTTTGTATTTTTAGTAGAGATTGCTCTCACTCTTGCTCAGGCTGGTCTTGAACTCCTGAGCTTAGGAGATCCACCTGCCTTTGCCTCACAGAGTGCTAGGATTATAGGTGTGAGCCACCACACCCAGCCTGTAATGAAAATTTTATACCACATTCCTTATCTGAGTTGCGTTGGCTGGAAAGCACTTAGGGAGAGAAAAATAACCACCCCTAACCATACTATGCTCCTGACAGCAGGACATTGCTGGGGACAGGGCTAGCAAGACACAGCCTCTGTCTTCCCAGTACCCCAGGACTACTAACCTAGAACTCTCCCCACAAACCTGGATGTCTCATAGGCATTTCAGATGTTACAACTCCTGTCTTAGTTTTTGAATTACTATGAAGCAATATTTGTGGCTGAGTGATTTGCAAAGAAAGGAGGTTTATTTGCAGGCTGTATAAGAAGCATGGCACCAGCATCTATTCCTGGTGAGGACCTCAGGAACAGAAAGGGAAGGGGAAGGGTGAGTATCCCATAATGAGAGGAAGGAAAGGAGAGAGGGGAGGACTGCCAGGCTCTATATAACAATCAGTGTTTGTGGGCAGCAATAGATTCAGAACTCACTGAATGTGGCACCAAACCCTTCTCGAGGAATCCACCCGACCATGACCCAAACACGTGCCCACCTCCAACACTGTGATCAAATGACAAGATAAGATTTGTAGGGCACAATTACTCAGCTCCAAAAATAGACTGGAGTCTCCTAGCTTTCTCTTTTGTCTTCCCAAGCCAGCATTTTTCGCTATCTTCTTTGACTCAGTTGTGCTTGTACATCCCATTTATCAGACAATCCTGCCAGATTTGCCTTCAAAATATATATATATATGTTGTGTATATATATATCTTTGCCTTCACAAACCACCACCTCCAGTCTCACCACAGTGGTACAAGCTGTCATCATCTCAGCTAGGTTAGGACAATGGCTTCCTGGCTTCCTCGCTCATGCCTATCCTCAACGGAGGAGCCAGAGAGACTGTGCTGAAGTGTGTATCAGGTAAGTTCATGCCCCTGCTCAGAACCTTCCACAGTAGTCAGATTAAGTCAGGTGTGCTGGTCCAACAAGCAAACCCTGAGTTCTTGGTGGCTTAATGAAGGAAGTTTACCATGCAGCCTCCAGGAGGGTTCAGTGGTGCTCCAGCAAAGCTTCCTTCCAGCGGTGGCTCAAAGCTGCGGGCTGCTTTTCTGTGGTAGCCACAACTTGTGAAGCACAGCTTCCACATCACAGGGTCAGTGGAAGAGAGCACCCAGGGAACACAGGCATGTCCTGCTGTACTATGTTCCAGACGTCTACTGGCCATGGCTGATCTCTCAGACCTGCCTGCTCAGAAATGTGGGTGGGCACATGAGCATTTGGTCCGCATCAGATCTCTCTGCTGCACTTTCCACTAGCTGCTTCTCTCCTTTACAAGTAAAGACAAAGTCCTCACAATGGCCACCCTGGGCATCTCTCACATCAGAGCCTTTGTACTGGCTGTGTCTCATTCCTTCACCACCCTCCTAATGCTCCTTCCTTAGCTCCCATGTATTTTCCCCATGACAACTGTTACCCTGTAACCTTCTATATGATTTTTTCTTTTTTTGAGACAGAGTTGCACTCAGTCATCCGGGGGTAGAGTGCTGTGGCATCACAGCTCCCATTAACCTTGAATTCTTGGGCTCAAGTGGTCCTCTTGTCTCAGCCTCCAGAGTAGCTGAGACTACAGGCACCTGCCACCACATCCAGCTAGTTTTTCTATTTTTAATAGAAACGGGATCTCACTCTTGCCCAGGCTGGTCTCAAACTCCTGAGCTCATGCAATCCACCTACCTCAGCCTCCCAGAGTGCTAGGATCATAGGCATGAGCCACCTCGCCCAGCCCTTCTATATGATTTTTGAATTGAAAAATTTTTTTTTATTGAGGTAATTGTAGAACCCTTATCTGGATTCCTCCCAATGGTAACATTTGCAAAAGTACAGTACACTATCCCAACCAAGATATAGATATTGATATAATCCACCGAACTAACTCCTAACAGATTTTGCCAGCTTTACCTATATTCACTTGTATGTATGTGTATTTATTTCTATACAATGTTACCATGTGCATAAGTTCCTGTACTGACCACCACCATCATGACACAGCACATTCTGTCATCTCATCTTAGGGGCCCCTCCTGTACCCCATTCATAGCCACCCCTCCCTCCTTCCCATCACTATCCCTCCACCCTGTCCTTATTTCTGACAGTCACTAGTCTGTCACTTATAAGAGTGTGCATTTCAAGAATGTTATATAAAAGGAAACATACAAGGGGTAGTGCCTGTGGCTCTTGCACATACCGGAGTTGGCAGGTTCAATCCCAGCCCTGGCTAAAAACTGCCAAAAAAAAAAAGGAGACATATAATGTGTCCCAGCCCTGGGGGCTGCACACATGTATCTCTATGTTCTTACTGAAAAACAGCAATATTTAGGATTCCAAGGACCAAGGGTGAGAGGGACAGTCCTGATTTTCCTATGAGAATCCATCATCTAGCCATGGAAATGGAACCAGAGACTCAGACACTGCAGCAGCCTTGGGTGGTGCCTGGGTGAGGCCCACAGGGCTTGTTCTTGGCCCTGAGTACCCTCTGAACAACTGGCAGGAGCCTTGGTCACCTCTGCCTTTCATCTCATCAGCCCTACTCCCTTACCAGAGAATCCTTTTATTATGTTAAAATAGGACGTCATTACCGAAATTAGAAAGGAAAATACCAGCTGCTTTAGTCCTCCAGGAAGCACTAATTAGCCAGCAGCCACCCTGATCCCAGGCGACAGTGGAATGTGTGCAGACTAATTATTATACAAGCCTGCTGCCTCCCGCACACTGTGGGCTGGGGCTGCAGCACCTGCACTTCTGAGTCGGAGTATTTTTAGGCTCTGGAATTTCCCCCGGCCCTTATCTTGCATTTGATGCCTTCATTACACATCTCCTTTCCCAATAGCTTCCTCACAGGTCTCTGATTTCCAGCCAACGCATCTTGCACAAAACAACCAGATTCCTCTCCCTAGAACATAGCCCCAATCATATAATTTCCTTTTCCCAAATTTGTCAGCAATGATCCCCATGCTGCACGTAAATTATAGCCCAAACCCCTCCACTTGGTCATGAAGGCTTTCTAAGAATAAAGGCAACCAAGCCCAGATTTCTGGCCTCCTGCCAGTCTGACTCCCACAGCCCTTCTCACAAGAGATAGGGCCCAGCTCAGGTCCCCCAAAGCAGCACTGTCCCAGCTACATGCTCCTACAGTGGCTCTGGGAGCTTTAGAGGTGGAGACAAAACCTGCACCCAGACTCATGGTCTGAATGCTTGTATCCCCCCATAATTCATATGTTGAATTCTAATCTCCATGATGAGGGTACAGCTTGAGCATCTCAAGTCCCCAAATCAAAATCTAAAATATTCCAAAATCTGGTGCTCGCTTCGGGAGCACATATACTAAAATTGGAACAATACGGAGAAGATTAGCATGGCCCCTTTGCAAGGATGACACAAAAATCTGTGAAACGTTTCATATCTTTTTCAAGTTGGGGGGATGGGAAGAGGGAGAGGAAAGAAGAGAGGAGGAAGGGGGACTGGTGAGCTCCCACCTAAGGGCACAATGAAAGAGTACAGGGCACACCTCTTGGGTGCAGGACACAACTACAACAGGGACTTTACCTAACAAATGATTGCAACTTAATCATTTGTGCCCTCATATTAATCTGAAATAAAACTAAAATAAAATACTCCAAAATCTGAAACTTTGAGTACCAATGTGATGCTCAAAGGAAATGGTCATTAGAGCCATATGATCCAGAGTTCTGCTGTGGGTATATATCCAAAAGGAAGGAAATCAATATATTGAAGAGATGAGTGCCTTTATATGTTCACTGCTACACTAGTCAGGTAGCCAAGATACGACATCAGCCTAAGTGTCCGTCAGTGGCTGAATGGACGATGTGATGTGGTCCTTACACACAATGGAGTAGTATTCAGCCATACAAAAGAGAATGAAATCCTGTCATTTGCAGCACAGTGGATGGGAATGGAAGACATTGGGACATTTCAGACTTTGGATTTTTCAGATTTAGGATGCTCGACAGGGAAGTATATACAATGCAAAAATTCTGAATTCTGAAATGTGAAATTCAAAACACCTCTGGTCTCAGTACTGTGGATAAGGAACACTTAGTCTGCATTAATACATGAAGCATTTGGGAGGTGACTAGGTCAGAGGGCGGAGCCTTCATGAATGGGCTTGGTGTTCTTATGAAAGGAGTTCCCAAGAGCTCTCTGGCTCCTCCACCAGGTGAGATCGCTTGTGAACTAGAAAGGTCTCACCAGACCAAATATGCAGGTGCCTAGATCCTGGACTTCCCAGCCTCCAGAAGGGGGAGGAATAAATTTCTATTGTTTAAAAGTTACCCAGTCTCAAGTATTTTGTTACAACTGCCAAAGCTGATTAGGACACAGACTGATGGAATATGAACCCCTAGGTGTGGGGGAAAAGGGCATTGGTGACATTTTAAAAGCATAGAGCATTTCTCTGCTCTGCTAGGATGTAGAAGCCTGCTCTAGCACAGGTGGGGAGCTTTGGAGGGGCTGCACCCCCCACATGCCTGGGGTCAGGTGTGTGTCTCCCAGCCACAGCCTTTAACACAGCCCTGTCCATTCCTTGCCACTGGGATTGGGGTTTTTCTTTCTCACCTGTTAAGGCTGTCTCTATAGTATATCAAAGAAGACTGCTATGGATTGAAGTGTGTCTCCCAAAAATTAATATGTTCCTGACCCCTCCGAATGTGACCTTTGCATATGTATAAGGTCTGAGAATCAAGCTCGCAAACTCATCCTAGAAAAAAATCACCTACAAAATACCACCCTTGGAAAGTTCTGCACTGACATCAGGGCTTTGTCCACCCTTCAAAGCAATTTTGAACTCTTCCTGGATTGGCCATCAGAGCTGTGGCTATATTGCCCTTGATGTCCTAAATTTCATCCAGATGTCTTCCTTTCAATATTTCCTTTATCTTTGGGTAAAGGAAAAGGTCATTGGGGGCCAGATCAAGTGAGAAGGAAGTGTGTTCCAATACAGGTTTGTTTACTGGCTAAAAACTCTCTCACAGACTCTCATGTGAGCTGAATTGTCATGATTCAAAAACCCTGAGTTGTTGGCCAAGACTTTCAGTGAAGATTTTCATGTTTTTTCTATCAATGTTTACTTGTTCTATAGCCAGCCAATGATTTTCACACAGAATTCAATGATTTCTTGAAATGTTTTCATCAGTTCTGCCTCTCACTGGCTGCCCTGACCTTTCTTCATTTCTGTGACCCTTTCTCTCCCCTCAGAGAAACATTTAATCCATTTGTACACTGCCACTGTCTTTGTGACATTATCCCTATAAACTTAGACTAATGTGTCCCCCATTTTACTTCCACTCTCACCAAGTTTAACATGAAATTTAATGTTTATGCACCACTCTAATTCAAGCTGTGACATTCTCTCAATGGCACACAAAAACACTCAATAATGAATGCCTCATGTCAACATGAACACAGCTGTGAGACACTTATATGTCGAGGTTATAAAACCTTACCAAGTTGTTTACATGGTGCTGCCAGAGAACGGGCATGCTGGCAAGTTCAGAAACTTAATTGTCATCAAGTTAATGGTAATTCATCAAGTTATAATGAGGTCACACTGCAGGAGGGTGGGACCCTCATCCTATATGACTGGGGTCCTCACAGAAAGAGGAGAAAGTGGCACACCCACACAGGGAGAAGGTCACGTGAACATGGAGATCTGGGTGAGGTGTCCACAAGTCCTGGAACACTGATGATCACCAGCAAACCACAGGAAGTAGGGAGACATCCCAGAGCTGTTTCTCCCTCAGGGCCCTCAGAAGGACCCATACTTGACCCTGAAACTTTAGGCTCCACAACTAAGAGAATAAACTTCAGGCGTTTGAGCCTCCATGTTATGTGGTAATTTGTTATGGCAGCCAGGCTAACTAATACACAGATAATGCATGTTCACACAGTGGCAGTGTTAAAATCCACCCATGAAAATTAGAAGCTCAGTGTATAAGCAGAGGAGGGTCTATCTTTTACATGGCAAATACCATAGGAAGCACTACTTATTATTAATTAACTACTCATTCATACGTACCTTGTCACCTTTTCCTTTAGTTAGCTGTACTTAAGTGTGAGTTCGCTCCATGACAGGCTGGTCATGACCATTACTGTCTGCAGCCCAAAGTGTGCGAACTTCCTGGCCCCAGGGTGTGGGATATTTTGTGGGTGGGCCTGACCCAATAAGATAAGCCCTTTGAAAGCAGAACATTTTCTCCAGTTGGTAGCAGAAGAAGAAGCCAGAATCCAAGCATGAGGATTCCACACACATTGTTGACTTGAACATTTGGTGGTAAGGGAGACACATCAGAGAATGCAAGTGGCCTCTAGAAGCTGAAATCAGTTCCTGGCTGGCAACCAGCAAGGCAGGTGGACCTCAATCCTGCAGCCACAGGAATTGAATTCTGCCCACTTGCATGAGCTCAGAAGCAGATTCTCCTCAGAGCCTCCAGGTCCCAGCCCAGCTGACACCCTGATTTAGATTTGTGAGATCTGGAACAGACAGCTCAGATGAGTCTGCTTTAACTTCTGAATTCCCGACTTGGAGATGACCATGGGTATTGCTTTCATTGGTAACCTGGTGGTAATTTGGCATGCAACAATGGATAGCTAGTATGCTGCTCAATTTGAAAAAGCCTAGAAGGGCACCAGTTGCTCCCTCCAATCTCCCCCTATTTACCCCTGCAGAGCCCTGAGCCTCACACAGGTCTTCCTACTGACTCACCAAGCTATGTGGTCACACTGTATCCCAGTATGTGCTGATGGCTGCTATAGTTCCTCTGTATTTGCTAAGGAAAACCTGCCACACAGGCCAGATGCTCACAGTGGCTTCCTGTAACAGGGTCTCTCTTATATAGTTGAAAATAAGTGAGCCCCTGCTCATGCCTGTAATTTGAAATTAAGCCAGGTGCGGTGGTGCACACCTATAATCCTAGCCCTCTGGGAGTCTGAGGTGGGAGGACTGCTTGAGCTCAGGAGTTGGAGGCCACCTGACCAAGAGCAAGACTCCATCTCTACTAAAAATAAAAAACTAGCTGGGTGATGGGCACCTGTAGACCCATCTACTTGGGAGGCTGAGGCAAAAGGATTGCTTGAACCCAAGAGTTTGATGTTGCTGGGAGTTATGATGACACCATAGTACTTTACCCAAGGTGACAGAGTGAAACTCTGTCTCAAATATATATATATAATATGTAATTTGAAATTAGCTTAGCTGAAGTCAATTTAAATGACTCTAACTTGTGAACATAAATCTGAGTGGCAGAAAAGTTAAAAACAAGAAGAACCATCTTCCTGCTGCTAAAACGAAAGCCCATCTGTGGATCTGTATGTGGCTATACATTCCCTCTCATAAAATAAGAGTGTTGTTGGGTTAAAGAGGCACAAGTGGAAAAACGAACTAGCAGCATTCACTCCTATGGTAACAAGTGTAACATCATTGCACCCTATTCACCTTAAGTGTCTTAGTCTGGTCAGGATGTTGTAACAAGATGCTGTGGACAGGGTGGCCTATACATAGCAGAAATTTCTCTCTTACATTTGTACAGGCTGAGAAGTCCAAGACAAGGTCTCTGAAAAATTTGGTGTCCGGTGAGGTTCTCAATTCACAGATGGTACCTTCTTGTTATTTCCACATGTGGTAGAAGGGTGAGAGAACTCTTTGGGGCCTCAGTAGAAGGGCACTAATCCCATTCATTGGGGCCCCACCCTCATGACCTAATAACCTCCCAAAGGCCCCAACTTCCTAATGCTATCACTTTGGAGATTAGGTTTCCATATTTCAGTACAAACATTCAGACAGAGCACTGAACAAGTTGTTACTTTAACTCTTTTAACACTGATTTATTCATCTTTTCTTTAACACTGGAGTAATATTAGCACCAAATAATGTAACATTGCTTTGTAAAATTTTAAGATATTTTCCCCCAAATCACTATCAATTTCTTGGTATCATTTTATTTTTATTATTGCAGGGGCATGAGGGAGTCCTGGGCATGAGATCAAAAACCCTAGAATGAAGCCCCAGGGCTGCCTTCTGCTACTGTGTGACTTGGAGGAAATCCCTGCTGCCCATCCCCTGGCTCTCTCTGTAAGCAGAAAAGGAGTGAAGTAGACCTGTACTCAAGGTTGATGCCCAGGAGGTCAAATTTTTACTCTGCACAGGGCTGCTCTATGCATGTGTCAGGCACTTGTCTCCTTGGCAATACAGAGGAAGTGAGGGACTTCTCTGAGGTCATGACATGAAGGGTGCATGACTCCTTTGTCACAGGATTTTGTTTTTAACTTACCTCAGTGCACATCACACCAAGGGAGGTGGGAAGTTTCTAAGAAATGCAGAAGAGGAGTGTTAGTCTGTTATCTCTGTGGTTTATCTTTAAATCAGGGGGATTTGAGGGCAGCGCCTGTGACTCAGTGGGTAGGGCACTGGCCCCATATACCGAGGGTGGTGGGTTCAAACCCGGCCCTGGCCAAACTGCAACAAAACATAGCCAGGTGTTGTGGCAGTGCCTGTAGTCCCAGCTACTCGGGAGGTGAGGCAAGAGAATCACATAAGCCCAGGAGTTGGAGGTTGCTGTGAGCTGTGACGCCACAGCACTCTACTGAGGGTGAGAAAGTGAGACACTGTCTCCAAAAAGAAAACAAGGGGATTTGTAAGCAAGACAGGATGTCTGCCTGTTCGTGAGTTCAGAGGAACGGCTTTCTCAGTTCCTTTCTCTCTCCACCAGAGCGAGCTTAACTGCTTGCAAGGAGACTATAAAACCAGTGTATGGTGCCCCATGATTGCATTAATGTACACAGCTATGATTTGATAATAAAATAAAAGAAAAGAAAGTGGCATTTTAAGTCACAAAGTCCAGAAGTCCCTGTGTGGTCTTTATGTGACAACGTCTCCTCAGCATTTTGGTCTTTCAACACTCTCTTTCTAAGATCTCTCCACTCTCATCTCTTAGGAGAACATTCCCTCTTGGTTTTATATCCTTTCTCACCTACTTGGGGTCATGAGGAGCTGAGACAGGTTCAGTCTCTTAAGGGCTCTGCAGACTCAACTGTTACATTTTTGGTAATTGTGCTAGTCAGTTGATGTCATGTTAGTAGTTTGAAATCAGCTGTGCTGGGAGTATTTACACTGTGGGAATTGCCAAATGCTACTTTTTCTCATCTTTTCCAGCAGAGTTGGTGTTAGACTGTTGCCAGCACACTGCCACACCTGGGCTTTGGGTCAGACCCACCTGTTCTCACAGCAGGCCGGCAGTGGCCTTTCTGCCTTCAAGCATTCCATCACCCAACCATGTTCCATATGTCTTTCTTACAGGCCAGGCACAAAACTGATTATGTCACTCCCCTGCTGAAATTTCTTATGATGAAAAACAATTCTTTAGCATATCAGAGGATGCTGGCTGTCATTTTCCTTGGGTTGCCCTTTCACTCCATTGCTATCACCTTATATTGAATAAATTTTAAAAAATTATAGATTCTAATTTGTCTATTATCTTCTTTGGTTGTTTGTGTCTTTGCTGTCATACCCAAGAAATCATTACCAAATCAATGTTGTGAAGCTTTTGCCCTATGTTTTCTTTAGTTTTAGAGTTTTAGTTTTTATATTTAGGTCTTTGATCCATTTTGAGTTTATTTTTATATATAGCACTTTCATCCTTGCATATGTGAACATCCAGTTTTCCAAGCACTATTTGTGGCAAAGACCGCTCTTTTTGGTCTTCACACTCTTCTCAATAATCCTTTGTCCATATATCTGAGAATTTTATGTCTGGGATTTCTATTCTATTTCATTACTCTGTATGTCTATCATTGTGCCAGGACCACACTGTTGTGATCACTGTAGCTTTGTAATAAGTTTCAAAATCAGGATGTGTGAGCCCACCAGCTTTCTTCTCGTTCTTTAAGACTGTTTTGGTTACTTGGGGTTCCCTGAGATTTCATATGAATTTTAGAATTTTTTTTAACTTCTGTAAAAACTTCTTTGGGATTTTGATAGGGATTTCACTGAATCTTACCTTGTTTGGGGTAGTATCAACATCTTAACAATAGTAAGCTTTCCTACCTATGAACATTTGTGTCTGCTTTCTGGTTTTTCATCAAGGTCTGTAGTTTCCATTGAATAAGAGGCTTTACCTTCTTGGTTAAGTTAATTCCTAAGTATTTTTTGATGCTATTATAAATAGAATTGTTTCCATAATCTTCTTTTCAGATCATTTATTATTAGCATACAGAAATGCAACTGATTTCTGTGTGTTACTAATTTGCTGAATAAATTTATTATTTCCAACCATTTTTATGTGTGCAATTCTTAGGATTTTCTGCATATATGATCATATCATCTATGAACAGAGATACTTTTCCTTTGTCCTTTCCAATCTGGAGACCATTTATTTATTTGTTTATTTATTTTGCCTAATTGTTCTGGCTAGAACTTCTAGTAGTATGTCAAATAGACAGTTAAAGCTGGCATCATTGTCTTAATCCCAGCCTTAGAGAAAAAGTTTCCAGTATGTCATCACTGAGTATGTTTACTCTGAGTTTCTCATATATGGCTCTTCTATTTGTAGTTTGTAGAATGTCTTTTTTTTTTTTTTTTTCGTAGATACAGAGTCTCACTTTATGGCCCTCGGTAGAGTGCCGTGGCATCACACAGCTCACAGCAACGTCCAACTCCTGGGCTTAAGCGATTCTCCTGCCTCAGCCTCCTGAGTAGCTGGGACTACAGGCGCCCGCCACAACGCCCAGCTATGTTTGTAAAATGTCTTAATCCTAAAACAGTGTTGAATTTTGTTAAATGTTTTTTTCTGCATCAATTGGAATGATTATGTGGTTTTTGTTCACTCTTCACTCTGTTAATGTGATATATTTCCTTATCAAATTCGAACTGCCTTTGTGTTTCAGAAATAAATCTCACTTGGTCATGGTAAATTATCCTTTCAATATGCTATTGAATTTGATTTGCTGGTATTTGGTTGTGTATTTTTTATATGGATATTTATAAGGGATATTGGTCTGTAGTTTTCCTTTCTTGCAGTACCCCTCCCTGGCTTTGGTGTCATGGTAATCTTGGCCTGGTAGAATAAGTTAGGAAGTAGCCCCTCCTCTTCAGTTTTGTTTGGGAAATTCTCAATTTCACAAATTTCAATTTTAAATTTTTATAGAATTCACCAGTGAAGCCATCAGGATTTTGTGAGTTTGGTTTTTTTAGGGGGTCATTTGTCTCATTTCTTTGGTCAGGGTAGTTTTGCTTACTGATTCAACCTCCTTACCAGTTATTGGTCTTTTCAGATTTTCTCTTTCAGTATGATTTAGTCTTGGTACATTTTATGTTTCTAGGTATTAGTCCATTTCATTTAGGTTATCTTATTATGTTGACATAATTGTTTACAGTACATGTACTCTTTTGCAATCCATTTTTATTGCTATGGAGTGATTAGTAATAATATCCCCACTTTCATTTTTGATTTTAGTAATTTGACCATTGTCCTTCTATTAGTCCATCTAGATAAAAATTTGTCTATTTTGTTTATGTTATCAAAGAAACACCTTTTGATTTATTGATTTTCTCTAGCATTGTTGGATACACATTTTTTGCCTTATCTCTGCTATTATCTTTATTATTGTCTTCCTTCTGCTAGCTTTTAGTTTTTGTCTTCTTCTTCTACTTCCTTAAGTTGTAAAATTAGGTTGTGAATTCGAGATCTTTGTTGTTTTTCATGTGTTTGTACTTACAATTTCTCCCTCAGCTCTGCTTTCACAGTTTCCCCTATGTCTTTGGTCCCTTATGTTTTTGTCACTCATCTCCTAAGTATTTTCTGATTTCCCTGTGATCTTTTCCTTTGATCTATTTTTTATGTAAGAGTATGCTATTGTAATTTCCCAAAATTTGTGAATTCCAATTTTGCTTTCATTATTGATCCAACGTTATTGATCTATCCCTGTTATGGTCAGAGAGGATACTTTATATAATACTTAGCTTCTTAAATCTATTAAGACTTAATTTGTAGCCTAAAGGAAGTTCTATTTTAGAAAATAGAATGCCCCATGTGCATTTAAGAAGAATATGCATGCTATTGTTGTTCGGTAATGTCCTATATATGTCTATTAATTAAATCTAGTTAGTTTATCATGTAAAGTCCTCTATTTCCTTTCTTATCTTCTATCTAGTTGTTCCATCCACTATCAAGAGTAGGATATTGGAATCTCCAACTGTTATTGTAGAACTGTCTATTTATCACTCCAAGTCTATCAGTTTTTGCTTCATATCTTTTGATGGCCTATTATTAAATTTTTATAATTGTCATAAGTTATTAATGTATTAAAATTGTTATATATTCTTAGTGTATATATAATGTCCTTCATTTTCTTTTATAATCTTTCTTGATTCAAAATCTATTTTGTCTGATATTAGTATAGCCGCTCTTGCTCTTTCAGTTGCTATTTGCATGGAAAATCCTTCTCTATTCTTTCACTTTTAATCTATTTGTGTGTTTGCACATAAAGCAAGCCTCTTGCAGATAGCATTGTCTATCTGTAGTTGGATCAGTTTTTAAAATCCTTTCCTTTGGATGGCACCTGTGGCTCAAAGGAGTAGGGTGCTGGCCCCATATGCCAGAGGTGGTGGACTCAAACCCAGCCCCGGCCAAAAACTGCAAAAAAAAAAAATCCTTTTCTTTAATCTCTGTCTTTTGATTGGAGGATTTAATCCATTTACATTTAAATTAATTATTGAAAAGGAAAAACTTTTGTCATTTTGTTATTTGTTTTCTTTATTCCTGATAGCTCTTCCCACACTGATTTCCACAGTCATTTTTTATGTTTTGTTGATTTTTTGTAATGAAACATTTAAATTTCCTTCTCATTCCTTTTTGTATTTAATCTACAGCTGTTTTCTTTGTGGTTACCATGAGGATACATTTAACATTTTAAAAGTTATAATGCTCTGATTTGAATTTCTATCAGCTTAACTTCAATAATGCAAATGCAAAAATTCCTTAATGTTTCTGTCTCCCACTTCTTTCTTTCTTTTTTTGTTTTTTGGGGGTTTTTTTGTTTGTTTTTTTCACTAAGACTTTTCTAGAGAAGGAAGTCTCCCACTTGTTTCATTTGTTGAGGTCTTAAAATTATATCTTTACACAGTGTGCGTCTCAAAACATTATCTGAGAATTTTTAAATATGTTAGTCTCTTAAATTATGTAGAAAACAAAATGTGAGCTACAAACCAAGGTCACAATAATACCTCTTTTTAGACTAATAGTTTAAGTGTATTTGTCTCTGAAATCCTACCGAAAACCAAAAAAATGGAGTTACAAACTGTTGTTACGATAATACTAGCTTTATGTTGCCCTTTATTTGTTTATTTCTTCATATATCTTATGGTTATTGTCTAGGGTCCTTTCATTTCACCGTGTATAACTCCTGTGAGGTTTCTTACAGGGCAGATCTGGTGGTAATGAAGTTCCTCAGCTTTTGTTTACTTGGCAATGTCTTAATTTCTTTCTCACTTTTGAAGATCAGTTTTTGCCAGTTATAGCATTCCTCATTGAAGGTTTTTCTTTTCTTTAAACACTTTGCCTTCTAGTCTGCAAGGTTTCTGCTGAGAAATCTGCTGATGGTCTTACTGAAGATCCCTTGCATGTTCTGAGTCACCCCTTTCTTGATGCTGCCAAGATTTTCTTTTAGTTTGGCTCTTGAAAGTATGATTATAATGTGTTTTGCAGTGAGTCTCTTTGAGTTCATCTTATGTAGAATTTATTAAGCTTTTGGATTTATATTTGTGTCTTTCATGAAATTTGGAAAGTAAGGTTTTTTTTTTTTCTATTTTTCTTCACATTTCTCTCTGCCCTTTTTTCTTTTCTTTTTTATCAAAATCCCACAATGCTTGCTGGTGCCCTGGAGCTCTGTTAGGACTTGTTGACCTTTTCCCAATCTTTTTCTTTCTGTTTTCTTTTTTTTCTTTCTTTCTTTTTTTCTCAGACTTGATAATTTTCATTCACTTATCTTCAAATTCAATGATTATTCTGCCTGCTCAAATCTGCTTTTGAATCCCTCTAGTGAATTTTTCACTTCAGTTATTTTACTTTTCAGCAGCAGAATTTCTTATGGTTTTCTTTTTAGAATTTTTATCTCCTTATTGATACTTCCATTTTGTTTATACATCTTTTTCTTCACTTTTCCCGCATCTTCCTCTAGTTCTTTGAGTATCTATAAGTAGTTTTAAAGTCTTTCTCTAGTAAATATGCCAGTAGGCATTTTCAGGAACAGTTTATATATTTTTTTCCTTTGAATGTATCATAATTTTCCATTTCTTTGTGTGCCTTGCAGTTTTTCTTTTCTTGTGCAGAAAACTGGGCATTTGAATATAATAATGTGGCAACTCTGAAAATCAGATTCTCTCCCCTTCCCCAGGGTTTGCTCTTTTTGTTAGCATTTTTGTTTATTATTTTTGGGTTTTGATTGCTGTAGGCTATCTCTGTGCTAAAGATCAACCTGTGGTGTCAACTAAGGTCTTCTCAGTTCTTTTCTGTGCCTGCACTTCTTTCCCTAGTCATGTGTGTTCACTTTCTAACTTTCCCCATAAGTGCAGTGGCTTTGAATTCAAATACCTAGTATTTATTGTCTGGCTCCCTAAAAGGCAGGGCAGGGTAGAGAGAGCACTGGTCTTTTAAAGGGAAAATAAGAGTACTAGCCCTTTAAACCTCTTGGCAGCCAGTTCAGCCTTAGGAGGAGGAGATTCCAATAATGGAGGGAGGTGCAACAACAATGATTATGGAATGTGGGGCTTTAAGGATCGGAGGAGGTACAGCAACCACTCACAGCTTTGCAGCTCTCTGATGAAGAGCAGCAGTCAGAAGATCCCTGATATTTGGAGGACACAGTGCTTTTTGCACACCCTGCTCCCCCCCCAGCTGCGTGCCATTAACCACAATTTACCATTAAAGCCATCCCCTGAATAAGGCAAGCTTTCAGTAGACTCCAGAGACAGACTCACTCTGGCAGTGCATTTGTTGTCTCAGTGGGGAGACAAATCCCTGACTCTTTACCATCTTCCCAGAACCCTCCCCACTTTATGCATCTTCATGTCCCACACACAGTGCCAGGCACAGAGTGGATGTTCGGTGCAGGTTGTTGACAGAATGTAATAAATGAACAAGGAAATTGCATGCATGGGACTAGATACTGCTCCTTAAAACAAAGCAAGAGGGGCAGCACTTGTCGCTCAAAGGAGTAGGGTGCTGGCCCCATATGCTGGAGATGGCGGGTTCAAACTCAGCCTCGGCCAAAAACTGCAAAGAAAAAAAGAAAAAAAAAGCAAGAAGCTCCATTTTTATCCATTCAAAAGGTATCCTCCCCTTCAACCCTGCAGTGTAGACAAGAGGGGCCTGGGAGCCATGTCTAGGGACACATTCACAGAATCAAGCTCCCTAAAGGCCATAGAAAGGCTCAGCCTCCATTTTTGTGAAGTCCTCCATTGAGAAGCATATTTTTAACATAAGGCCATGCTTCTAAACACAGCATTTACCTACAGCTTGTGTATAAGCTTCACTTTCTTATGAAATGTGATTACCAGGTTAAAAAAAAAAAAAATCATCCTGGTTGCTTGGTGCTGTGAGGCCAACATGGTGATTCACTTGCTATGTCAACAGCAAACAATTACTGTCTGATTTTACCTCCTGAAGTAATCTCAGGACACGGAGGCCCTATGTTTTCAAGTGCATCAGTTGACTATGTGTTCCTCCTGCCTCAGTTCACTGCCTCACATTTATTTATTTCCATATTTCTCTCATTTTAAAAATAACATGAATGATGCCCATTCTGAACATCTGGGTCTTATCATGGCACTATAAATTATTTTTAATTTACTAAAGTCTGTACATTATTCATATTTCCTTAGTTTTTCCCTAATATCATTTTTATGTTACAAAATCCCATCCAAGATCCCACATTGTATTTAATTGTCAGGTTTTCTTAGGCTCCTCTGGGCTGTGACAGATTCTCAGACTATCTTTGCTTTTGACGGCCTTGACAGTTTGGGTGAGTACTGGTCAGATATTTTGTAGAATTTTCCTCTATTTTAGTTTGTCTGATTTTTTTTTTCATGGTTACGTTGAGTTTATGGGAAGAAGACCACAGAGGCAAAGTGCCATCCTATTGACACCATTCTGATACTGACTTTGATCACCTGGCTAAAGTAGTGTTTGTTGGGTTTCTCCACTGTAAGGTTAGAGCTTCTTTTTCCTCTTCCTCTACGGTACTTTTTAGAATGAAATACTTATGGAAATCACATTAGAAGGAAGCCCACATTTAAGAGGTGAGGAGTTATGTTTCACCTCTTTGAGGGCAGAATAGCTACACAAATCATTTGGGTTTGTATATGGAGATTTGCCTATTCTCGTCTGCTTATGCATGTATTCAAGCATGTATTTATACCAGTATGGACTCATGGATATTTATTTTACACTCCAGGTTATGATCCAGTATAATGTCATTTGTGTTGTTATTCAATTCACCTTTGACCACTGGAAGCTCATCTTGTTAGTTTCTTTGCCCCTGTGGCAAACCTATCGTCTGATATTTTTTGAGCACTTCTGTACTTTCTGATACTAGAAGATGCTCCAGGCTCTTCTTGCATATCCCCCACCCCAGGTTTAGAATCAGCCATTTGTCCAGGGAGCCTGATTCATTTCACTGAAGAGTGGTGTATGAAACCTATAGCTGGGCTCCCAGAGTGAAGTATTTTGCAGGAATGTTGTTTCATTTAAAACATCCTCCCAACTATTATTTATTCTCGAACTCAAAGGAGAAAAGATGTATTTATCTTGGATCTTTTAGAATTTATGTAGATTTTCCAATTCTACCACTACTTAAATGAATAAGTTGACTTTACTTTGTTTTATAAACTAATACTACTAGTCATTTCTCCTAAACATGTGCACAAAATTCCTAATGCATGGCTGAGGAGTGATTTTTGCTGTTTACAATTTTCATTTTTGTCTCTTCTTGTTATATATCACACAATCTAAGAATGATTCAGTTTCTCCCTCTCACAAGTATCTCCCTCATAGTGATTATTTCAATTTCAGTTTCCTTTATTCAAGTTTATTCTGGTCCTACTAGAACTTTCTTGTTCTCCAGCCACTAGAACTTCAGGCAATTGTTCAACTGAGGTGTAAACGGTGCTGTGATTTTGCACACAGGGAAAGCAATTCTCTCTAGATTGTTTCCTGTCCCTCCTGGTGATTCAGAATATTTGACTAACCTTTCTGATAATGGCAGTGGCACCTTTTTTAAGTAATGCCTTCAGTGAATGGTCTGTAGTGGATCTCACTCAGGTCCATTTCCTGGATCCTGGCTGAAAGTTCAAGCTTCTTTTTCTTTTTTTAGACATGTTATTTTGTTCTTGCTCACTTTATTTTTCATCTGCCACTTTCCTGCAACATGGCTACACTAAATTACTTCCAAGATCTTATTTAATCGCTGGCTATACCTGAAAAAACCTATGTGTACAGTAACAGAAATAGGCCTGCCCATGTGAGACTTTGCTCTTGCTAAATTAGAGAATGACTTAATATTTGTATGTGACTGAGGGTGGGAATGCCATTAGAATGCAGGCATCTCCTGATTCTCAAGCTCATAATTACTGTGCAAAAGTACCAGTAATTTCTCAGAATGGATTTCTGGCCATGTCTATATTAGAGGCATATTATTCTATTTTGTTCAGCATGCACAAAGTCAATGGATAGGAGAAAGCTGCAGAAAGGGGAGATGCCAACATCATCTATTTATTAGAGTTGATTTTATAAGTCAACACCAGAGTGGGATTTTCCCCCTACGTATATATCATGCCCCCCCCTTAACTTTATATCAAAAGATTAATTCAGTAAACACTAATGGAGCATTTACTCTGTGCTATGTGGTCACTAGGGTTAGTGCAAAACAGCCAAGGGAACAGAGTTTGCCCCAGTGCTGAGAATTCTCAGACCTGAGGGCCCAGACAAGAATCTAGATCTGATTTGTGGACATCTGCTCCAAGCAAGCCAGAGAGAGGTTTATTTATTTATCCAGCCTGGCTACACTGAGAGTGAGTGAATCTCACATTTCTACTTTTTTAATGGATTAATTAAATCAACACATTATAATTGCACATATTTAAGAGGTACAATTTGAGGTTTCAGAATGTATGTATGCTGTATAATGATCCAGCTGGGGCATCTGGCACAACCGTCTCCTGGTGCATTTATCACTTCTTTGTAAGGAGGATATGCCAAGCCCTCTCTTCCAACTAGTTTGTAATAGAAAATATAATATCTTACTGTTAACTGTGCTTACCCTACCATGCAACAGAACACCAGAACATAGTCCTCCTGTCTAATTGTAACTTTGACCCATTTACCAATCTCTTTCCATCCTCTCCTTACCCCTGCCCAGTCATAGAACAACAAAAAATTTCACCCATCTGTAGAATCTGGAAAAAAAAATTGCTATCATATAAGCGTAGAGTAAGACAGTAATTATCAAAAGCTTTATCTGTACCCTTGAACACCACTATCATTCTGTCGGAAGTATTTCTTTTTCATTTATTTAGTTTAGGTTTTTTGTTTGTTTTTCTTGCACTGTCAGTCACCACTCCATCTCACTTTTTGCATTGGAACAGACCCCAGGAGTAATCCTTAATTGCACATTTAAATGTGCTGTGTCTGTTGGGTGTGAGCCTGCTGATCTGGTATTTCAAATTCTTAACTTTCATGCCAGACACGACAGACGTGAAGGGAAGCAAGTGATTACCATGGCATTCAAAGATAGAACTCTGAATGCCACCAGCAGAATGTCACTGCTTGCAGTCATAGCTGAAAGCAATTGAGTAGGACACACTTTTTTCCTTCAGGTTTTAAGAATGTAAAATATAACTGTATTTTTTATGTTTAAACCTGATACATTTCAGGCATTATAACACACACACACACACACACACACACACACCTATTTCCCAATCCTTGTAGAGCAGGTTTGAACACCATGGAAATGAGCCTCGGGTCATCTATGTGTTAGTCACTCTGGGGCCCACCACGGGGCTTCCTCCCTTGGCACCAGTGGTATGGCTGGAGATTGCAGCAGCGAATTGCATTGGGGATTGCAAAGGAAGCTCAGCGAGGACCAAGACTAAGTTAGGGACCAGGCACACCCTGACACCGAACTGGCCACACAGACAGGCTCATCCAGACAAACTCCAGCTCCCAGCCCAAGGCAGGTTTCCAGGTGCTGGGCCAGACCCACGAGGGGCCCTGCCCTGTTGGCACCCAGAGGAAGTATGGTCCATGCAACGTTTGGAACCCACTTATACTAAAAAGTTACAGTTATCTTAAATTCAAATTTAACTGGATGCCCTGTATTTTAAATGACGACTCTATGAGAGGACGCCTCCAGCCAGCAGCAGAAGGCAGATCCAGGGAGAGCAGAGGCACAGAGCAGCCTAGGAGACTGCTGCAGGAGGCAGCACAGCCCGGGAGAGGGGGCGCCTGGGGCTACGGAGCACGAAGGGAGCAGACAGGGGCTGTGCTCCTTATCTTCTCTGAAGGCGCGTCTTTTATTATTATTATTATTATTAAGGATTCATTGAGGCTACAAAGATCCAGGTTACCCTAATTGCATTTGTCAGGCAAAGTCCCTCTTAGAACTGTGAGCCGCGTTTTCAGCCCCGCAGCTCGGCGCTTTCACGCGGGTCTTCCTGCGGCGAAGAGCCCCGGGCTCCCCCTAGAGGCCGACAGGGGCAACAGGCCTGGACGCGGAGCTGCCGGGCTCAGCTCTCACCTGCAGCGGAAGAGCAGTTTTAGGGGATCACCAGCCCCACCCACAGCAACTAACAAGGGCTCCAAGTACAAGAAGTCAGAACACTTAGCAGCGAGGGAAGCATGGGCACTGGTTGTTTAAGGTCGTGTCCGTGCCGACTGGCGACTCCGTCGTTGGATGTTTGTGCTGTGTGCCTGGTTAAAGAGTTGCACTGTTCCCCCGCCAGCCGTGCGTGTATGAAGGTGAAGGAGACGGGCCTGCAGGGGGGACAGAGTGAACAGCAGCAGGCCGTCAACTTAGCTTTCTGCTCTTCCCAGGGCTCCTACCAGAGCTAGTCTTGTATGTTAGGATTTTGTTGCACTGCAGTGTGACTTTTAGCCCTCCCAGCATGGAACGTTCCTGTCACCTCCGTGGCTCAGAACACATCAGACACCTGAAAACAGAATCAGGTAGGTGAAACCTCGGGAAACGAGTAGCTGCTGTGCGCTTAGCTCGCAGTGAGACGTGCTGCGATGGCTTCCCACCACCGCATCCACGGCCTTTTTGGGCCTGGAAGAGGGCAGATGCCACTTGTGACCATGAAACAGATATCAATCAGGTTTTAGTTTCAATCACATTTTTCAGAGGCCATGACGTTAGAATCTGTGTCTGGAGCCAAATTTGGAGATCTGAGAAGAGCTCTTTGCTGTGAGACATAGTTCATCAAAGACACAGGGTCCAAGGGGAATTGGTGCCTGATGGGGGAGGCCTCTGTGGGGCGTCTCAAGAGGAGAGAGGAAGTGCAGGTACAGGGGTCCTGGAGGCAGATGGAAACAGGGATATCTGAAAACCAGCTCCTCTGGGTGCACCCTGGCCCACATCCAGGCAGAGGAGTGGAGATCTTAGATAAGAACAAACAGTTTCCATCCCACTGTAGAACTGTCCTTGTCTTTCCAACAGCATGGCAGGCAGGGTCCCACACAGGAGCACGCTGCCTGCCTTGTGATAGGCATATTCACACACTGTGTGTCTTAAAACAACAGAAATGGATTCTCTCACATTTCAGGAGGTCCAGAAGTCCAAGGTGTTATCAGGGTTGGTTCCTTCTGGAGGCTGAAGTAGAACAAGCTCCATGCCTCTCTCTCCTGGCTTCTGGCGGTTGCTGGGAAAGCTTGCTGCTCCTTCGGGTGTGGACACATCACTGCGGGGTCTGTCTCCATGCTCATCTTCACGTGGCCATCTTCTCTGCATGTCCCTCCCATGTCCCTCTCCTTTCTCTTATAATGACACTATTGGATTTAAGATCCACCCTAGATCCAGGCTAGTTACATCTGAGAAGCCTTATTTCAAATCCGGTCACATTTGAGGTTTCATGAGAACATGAATTTGGGGGGACACCATTCACTCTCAGGTGGTGGAATTAAAGTTTGGCATCAATTTTTGGGAAAAAATAAAGTCTTGACAGCAGGGAAGACAGTGAGGAGCGTGAAATGAAAGGACTCAGCAAAGTATCTCTTCACCTGAGCTGTAAATATTCTTTCAATCATTTTCTATACTGTTCACTTTCTAGTCAAAACAATTTTCTTAATTTTAAGCCCATTTAGTAGTTTTTAGGTATAATGACATCATTGTAGAGGATAAAATATGTGTGTGAATCATGTTAACAAAATACATGTTATGGATTCAAAGGGGAATTTGCCTTTGTTGGTTGTTTCTTACTAAAAGCAGTGGGCATGCAAGTGATGGGAAATCAGCCTGTGAGTGGCCGTCCGCAGGCCCACGTCCCACTCTTGTGGTGTCCTGCTCTACTCTTCTCCCCACTTTGTTCTTTCAGACTGTGCACCTCAACATGTCAGCATCAACGTCATGGCTTTACATGGAACCACCCACAGAGTCCCTGAGAGTGTCATTGATGGAGGTGGGAAGTGCTCTCCCTCACGTGGTCTTTCCACAGCTGTAGTTTAGGGTCCTGCTGTTGGATGCTGCTCTGGCAGCCTGGGCTTCCCCTCAGCACCCTGCCACCTGCTGGGCAGGGTCTGTCTGGTGGGAGTGAGAAGATGGATGTTCATAGGCTGCCCCGCTTCCTCTGGGCCATGGTTTACTTTCAGGAGCAGAAACCTTTACACGAGAAGACTTAAGACAACCTGTTTCTCTACCTCTGGTGTGTCCAGAACTCAGCTTCTGTATCTATTCTAATATAGTAGTCTAAATCACAGTTTCTAGTTCAGGGTGGTGATACAGACCCACAGTGATACTGACTCAATTTTGTCTTTCAAATTAAGAGATTGTAAGGGGAGTCACATACTTTATTTAGACTTATAAGGAGATCAGAAATCTAAATGTTCAGGCACCTTATTTTTTAGACAGTGAATCTGAGGTCCAGTAAAAAATACTTAAAGAATATGCAACTTACATTGGGCTACTAGAGAATCACCTTCTTTAATTCAACCATGAACTAACAGAACCACAATTTATGTCTTTTATTGCAATTCAATCACTACCCAACATAGCTCTTAAGGGTCAAGTTCAAACAATGGATTTCATTTAATTTTCAAATAAACATAAATTTATCAAAGAAAAATAAATTTAAAATAGCCCAGATTTCCTCCACATTACAACTCTGTGATCAACTAGACAAGTTAATGAAATGATCACGTTAATTAAAGTTAAATAAAGAAATATTTCAATTTTTGAATATCCTCTGATTTTACTGTCATACAAAGGCTCTCACTCTTCACTGCACATGGTTGTCAACTGGGGAGCTGGACTCCACTCCCTCCACAATATTCTGCAATAATTGACCTGGATGTATGTGCTGAGAACCATTATTATAGGTAAAGGGCCTCAGGTAATTCAAAAGAGCACCAAAAATTGAGAGCCACTGATATAGTGATTCTTTTTTTCCTACTTATACTTTGAAGCACAGCAGTTAGATTCAGTATCAAATGAAAATTTAATAAGGTGCTCACAGGTGCAGGCATGAGCCATTTATCTGCTTAGACATTCAGCTTTCTTTACATTTATTTAAATGATGGAAACACAACACGCAATAGCAACAATAATCACAAACAATTCCAGATTCTCAACCATGTCAGCAAGGATGACCAGCCCTTTCTCTGAGTCCTGACTCTTTTTCTACACCCCCAAATAAATCTTTTCTGTCTTTCCTACTTCCAAGGCACCGTCTCTACTTCTTACTTTGGAAAAGGGGACTCCTCTCATTCCAGTGACTTAAATAGAAACTTCAGAAACCTGAGCTGTGCAGCCTGCCCTGATGATTCAGTGGCTGGCAAGACAAGGCTCACTCTGCCCTCAGGGAGTGGAACTGAGCCTATGCTGTCGCTGAGTCCGAGCCACACAGGTGAGCATCATGTCAGGGGCCTCTTACCTCATCCTCCAGCCCAGGCTCCTCCCGCAGCCCACGTGCCCTCTCCAAAAGCTTGTGCAGCTGCCATTTAATGCTCATCAATTTCTCATCATTGACAGAACGTGTACAACTTAACCCATCATGGCATACAGCCCTCCATGTTTGATTTTAGCCCCGAAATCACCATGGCGTTCAACATCCCCACCCAGCCCCCTGCTGTGCATCAAGCCAGCAACCATCATCCTTGGTTGGCCACCAGGGTTTCCTCTTGAATACTTTAAATGCTAGCTTCTGCATGACTTTGGAATTGAGGCTTTCTCATCTAATATTACTCCCATCCATTGACTGGGAAGTCATAATTGCTATTGTGGTTGGCATTCTTTGTTATCTTCAGTTTCTTTTTTTAAGGAGTGTGTCTTAATACTCACCATATGAATTCTCTTTCAAGAAATGTTTGTGGCTTAGAAATTTATATCTCTTGAGGTTCAAGGATATTCCCTTTCATCTACTGTGTTGCCATTTTGCCTGCCAAGTATGACCTCATTCTAATGAATCTGCCGCATGGGCTCTGCAGGTCCGTCATCTGTCACTCTTCTATTTATTTTTTAAACATCTGTCTTCATCTGTCTTTTATCTCTAGTCCATGAATCTATCACCCGTGTATCACCTCTCATCTACCTGTTCATCTCAATATTTTTTTCTGAACCATTTGAAAATAAGCTGTGGACCTGATATCCACATAAAAAAGAAACGCTGTTTCTTTCTTTCTTTTTTTTTTTTTTAAAAAAAAAGTTGTGTACATTATGGGGCACCATACACTGGTTTTATAGACCGTTTGACACATTTTCATCACACTGGTTAATACAGCCTTCCTGGCATTTTCTTTTTTTTTTTTTTTTATTGTTGGGGATTCATTGAGGGTACAATAAACCAGGTTACACTGATTGCAATTGTTAGGTAAAGTCCCTCTTGCAATCATGTCTTGTCCCCATAAAGTGTGACACACACCAAGGCCCCACCCCCTCCCTCCGTCCCTCTTTCTGCTTCCCCCCCCATAACCTTAATTGTCATTAATTGTCCTCATATCAAAATTGAGTACATAGGATTCATGCTTCTCCATTCTTGTGATGCTTTACTAAGAATAATGTCTTCCACTTCCATCCACGTTAATACGAAGGATGTAAAGTCTCCATTTTTTTTTAATGGCTGAACAGTATTCCATGGTAGCCTTCCTGGCATTTTCTTAGTTATTGTGTTAAGACATTTATATTCTACATTTACTAAGTTTCACATGTACCCTTGTAAGATGCACCATAGGTGTAATCCCACCAATCACCCTCCCTCTGCTCATCCTCCCCCTCTCTCCCCTCCCTCTCCCCCAGAAACCCTGTTTCTATGACAATCTCTCTCCATCCTGACTCTTATAAGTAACCATTGTTATTGATTTCTGCTTTATCTTTAGCTATAATTCCAGAATTTTGTAATAATAGGCCAAATTTGTTTTCTCATCACCTCCCTGATTCTTCTCAGTTTCCTTTGTTTGCTGCTATTGTTGTGGTTTCTACTTTGCAGTTGGCCTTGGGGGAAAAGATCATTGCAGCCTTGAGCAGGCTTAAAATGTTTTGTTACCTAATTAATTTTTTACATAAATAGATTATTATAGGAGAAAGAAATATATACTTTAAAAGAAAAAAATGTAATAAAGGAAAATAAATACACATATAAATATAATAAAGAAAAATAAATACACTAAGGAAAACAAATACGCTTTAGTACATAAAGTAATGAATATTTTGTTGGTGGAAACAGGTGGGTGAGTTGAACATATTTTTCCATCACAAAATTTTTCATAAAGGTGCAGATCCAAAAATAAGGTGATGTCGTAGCCCAGGTAGGTTGTCAGTTTTCTGTTGCATTATTTTTTAATGTTATTTAATCTTTTGCAAAAACAGAGAAAATAAAAACCTTGAAGGGCAGAGATAAGTTGAAGCAACATTTTTATGAGCACTGTGACCAAATGCATGGGGAATACATAATAAAAATAAAAATACCGGCCATCATTATAAATGTTCAAAGGAAGAGAAGGAATTCCTCCAAGAGGATATGTAGAAAGGATTGAATATTTCACTAGAGTTCCTGGGATTTGTTTGAGGCATTAATTAGAGCAGTGATATGTAATTCAGAAGGGAGCAATAAAGCTTATTACTGAGTGTTGTTACCAAGCAACCCAAGGAAGATGGGAGGGAGGTTCTTCAACCAGCGTCCAGGAGTTATAGACCCAGAAGAAACTCAGTTGAGATGCACGGAGTCTGAATCATGAGGCATGAAGCACAATTCTATTATGAAAGATAATCCAAGAATGGCCTCCAAACAGTCTGTGCCAAATTCCTAAAACAGGAAAAAGAAGCAGAGAAGAAATAGCCTGTTTAGATCTATCTCAACTATTTAATGTATCCTGAAATATGGAGACCAATCAAAAACAAATAAGAAGACCTTTGCTTCATGGAACTTCAATCTAATGTAAACAAAAACAATTATACAAGGGGAAGTCCGGCAAAAATGATGTGCAAAAGGTCTCTATATAAACACAGAAGGAAGCATTATGGACACCATTCTGTCCCAGTTTTCTGTACTTAATGTATTTTGAAGATCACTTCAAATGTGTGTCAGTTTTAAAGTTTTGTATGGTAGTTTAGGCAATTCATTAATGTAGTTTGTTCAACCATATTAACAGGTTGAATGCCTTCGTGAAGAACCATGGAAATAAATTGTTCTGCACTTGCTGATGGGACCCTTTGAAGTGAAATCCTCAAGAGTAAAATAGCTGGAGAGAAAGGTAAATGCATCTGCAATTTTGTAAGATTATTGCCAAGTTCCCCTCCATGTAGCACATGATTCACCATAGCCTTGCCAGCACCACAGCCTCTTAAGTTTTAGACTTGTGCCAACCTGGTGGGTAGAAAATGTGTATTTCTTTTAGTATGAGTAAAAGTAAATTCCTGTGAGGATTTTGTGTGTGCACATGGTTTATGTCTGCTTCTATGCTTTGCACTATTGTCTTATTAATGTTTTGGCCTTTTCTTCATTTTTAGGATTTCTTAACATGCTGAAAAAATTAATTCCTATGTCTATGATATGAATTTAAGCATGTTCTTTGTCTATGATAAGAATTTAAGTATTTTCTTCAATATTATTTTTGATTTTGCTTATTTTTCATACATTTTTAATATAGTGAAAGTACCAATATTCTTCAATTTGAATTATATTTAAATAAGCCTTTTCCCAGCCCTAATTAATTGAGATACGCATGGATGTTTTCTTCTAACACCCAGATGGTTTCGTTTTTATACTTGGATTTCTAATCCATTTGGATTTTATTTTGGTGCATGATGTTAGATAAAGATGTACAGGTTTTGTTTTACAAATGGGTATCCAGTTTTCCCAACTTTGTATTAAATATTCATTGTTTCCCATGATTTGAGAGGTGCACAGTTGCTGCCATCCTAAGGTGATCCTCACTTCCTGGTATTCACATCTTTATGCAGTCCCTTCCTTGGAGTGTGGGCAGGACTTTGCTTCACACTGGTTGATTTCCACTGAATTTTACTTTCCTCTGTGCACATGAGTGCTCACCAGTTAGTTTCAGTTTAATAATGATACATGTGGTGTTTATTTTTCCCTTCTTGAATTTTCCCTGAAAACCAGAGTAACAGCCCCACCTCCATTCACACCAAGTGACTTTGGCCCTTGGGCCTCCCAGCCCTGGTTCTTCCTGTTCATGGCACCAGCATCTGTCTCACCTCCAGGCTTCAAACCCTAGGATTGTTTGGCTCTAACAAATAAACAAAGGTGTGGGCCATGCTTTTAGGAAATCTTGGAGGGTATGAAGAGAAAAACGATCTATTTGGGTGCTGGGAGCATTCTTACAGTGGCCCAGAAATAATATTTATTCTGGCTTATGATCTGGTTCTATGTTGGACAATGTACAACATAATCCTAATTTGGAAGCTTTGTTTTCCACTTTGGTTGAAGCAGAAATTTTTGGTCGTGTTACAATGAAAATGTAGAGAAGCTTGTCAATGTGCAGGTAAGCTGAGTATCCTGGCAGGAATGGGTGGACTCAGGAAATAAAGGGAAAGGAAAGAGAGCTTGTATCGTCATCTTATAAAAAGGGGGTCATAACAAGTTCTCAAAAATCATATATATGTCTAACATTGGAAGCAGGAAGCCTGGGCTAGGGAATTAAACAAAATATTTTTTATTACAAGAAATCAATAGAAAGTGTAAAGTAACCAAACAGCAAAATATAGGCATTGTAGTATTAATATCCTTGTGGAAGAGAGAAACAGTCAGAAGAGGAGACTCCAGCTGCTGGCAAGGCGAGACAGGTGTAAATGGTGACTTTCATCAATGTCTCAGCCTCTCCACCAGATTTGTGACCCCAGGCATACACTCTTTTGCAAAAGTAAAAATCTTCCACTGTAATTATTGTCATTTTACCCTTTGGAGACAATTTACCATCTCCCTCAGGAGGCATTCTCTACTCCCACTCAGACATCCATGAGGGGAATCCCTAGCAGGGGGTCTAACCTTTCAACTTCTCTGCATCAGATTGGAAGAAGAAGAACAGTTTGGGATCACACATCAAATACACAAACACTATGGAAAGTTGCTGAGCTCACACGCATATAAAAGGTCAATGCATGATTTTCATGATATCTGCCACCATAGATGAGCAAAAAAGTCCTCACGTAATCCTCATGTGCCCAGCGGGCCATGGGTGGGACACCCTTGCTAGAACCTTCTTCTCCTCTCCCCACTGTGTACCCACCAAGATTAGGATTCGGGGTCAGAGCAAGACTGTGTAGCTGGGCCTTTCCCAGTGTTTCTCTTTCTCAGGGCCAGCCTGAGGCAGGGGCAGGGGCAGGGATGAGGAAGCTAAGGTGTGCCCTGCGCAGTGGAGAGGCCTATGCATTTCAGGGATGAATCACTGCAGGCTCCAGCTGGTGGCAGATCTGATGCCACGTTCCTAGTCAGCTTCGACAGGTAATTTTGTAGCTGGTGACTGGAGGTCCACATCATTGTGGAAGACTGGTCACGGATTTCCACTGAGAGTCCATAGTTCTAAGGCAGCAGACCAAAGACGTAGCTTGCTAACTCTTGTATTCCCAGTAAATACAGACTCCTAGTACTCTGTAAGTGTCTGGCCAACGAATAAATGCATCTGTAGGATCTTGAGAAAGTCCACTGTCAACCAAAAGCAGCTGTGCTGACATAGGTCTTCAAAAACGAGGGAGAGCAGGTTGAAACATGGAAAGTGGAAAGGAGATGAAACAGGGAGCTTCAGGGAAAGTGGGTTAATGCTTTGCAGATGAGACAGGTCAGTGTGAGGTGGGGAGCCACAAATCACAACTCAGCAAGGAATGTAAGATTTGCTGTCATCTAAACTAAAGTACTGGTACACATTTTTGTGGCAAAAACAGCTCAGATCTACTCAGTTAGCCTAAATCCCTAATACAGTATAATTTTATTACTTGTATTCTCATGTTGTAAATCAGATCTCTAGAGCTGTTCACCCTACTTCACCTGCTAACGACTTACATGTGCCTATTTCCTCTCCTTCTCCATGCCCCTGGGTAGCCGCTGTTTCTTTTTCCTTTTCTCTTCTCTTCCACTTTCCTCTTCTCTCCTCTCCTCTCTTGTCCTTTCTTCTCTTCTCTTCTTTTCTTTTCTGTTTTCTTTCTTTTCTTTCCATTTCCTTTCTCTTTTCTTCTCTTTTTCTTTATTTTTATTTTTGAGATAGTCTCACTCTGTTGTCCTGCATAGAGTGCCATAGTGTCATCCTAACTCACAGTAACCTCAAGCTCCTAGGCTCAAGTGATCTTGCTTCAGACTCCCCAGTAGCTGGGACTACAGGCACCCACAACAATGCCTGGCTATTTTTGGAGACAAGAGTCTCACTCTTGCTCAGGCTGGTGCTGAACTCCTGAGCTCAAGCAATCCACCTGCCTTAGCTTCCCAAAGTACTGGGGTTACAGGCATAAGTCAACATGCCTGACCTTCTTTGTTTTGTCTTGTTTTGAGATGGAGTTTCACTGTCTTGCCCGTGTTACAGTTCAGTAGTGTCATCATAGCTCATAGCAACCTCAACCTCCTGAACTCGAGAGATCCTTCTTCTCCAGCTTCCCAAATAGCTGGGACTATAAGTACCTGCCACCACATCCAGTTAATTTTTTCCGTGTCCTTATAGAGACAGGATCCCATTATGTTGGGCCTCCAAAAGTTCTGGGATTAAAAGCATGATCCATGATACCTAGCCTACTGTTTTATTCTCTGCTTCCATACATTTGACTTTGTTTTTGGATTCCACATATAATGATGATTATACAATACAGTGGAATCTCTGTAAAATGACCACCCATGTCATGTAGAAATCTGGCCAACATAACAGGGGTGGACAACACAGGGAGTTGGGCCAACTGTGCTGGTACGCAGATGTGGTACATGTCTGGTCTAGGAAAATTAGGTCAATGTAAGGAGGTGGTCAGTGCAGGGAGGCATCAGCAATGGAGGTTCTACTGTATTTGTTTTTTCTGTGTTTGGCTTATTTCATTTATCATAATGTCCTCCAGTTTAACTATGTTGTGGCATATGGCAGGATTTTCTTCTTTTTAAAGACTAAATAGTATTTCATTGCATATGGCATGTTTGTGAAATTCAAAATGATCTAAAATCTGAAACTTTTTTGGTGCCAACATGACACTCAAAGGAAATACTCACTGGAGCATTTTGAATTTGGGAATTTCAGATTTGGGATGCTAAACTAGTAGGTATAAGACAAATAGTCCAAAATCTGAAAAAATGCAAAATCCAAAATCCTTCTAGTCCTGCATATTTTGGATAAGGGATACTCAACTTCACTATAGTTTCTTTATCCATTCATCCATCAACAGACACTCAGGATATTTCCACATTTTGGTTATTGTGAACAGTGCTGCAATGAACATGGGAATGCAGATATCCTTACAACATGATGATTTTGTTTTCTTTGGGTACATCTCAGAAGAGGACTTACTAGTTTATATGGTAGTTCTATTTTAATTTATTTAGAAACTTCTGTTTCCCATAATCTACATAAGTCTACATTTCCACCAATAGTATACTAAATTTATTTACCTTTTTTGCACACCCCACTAACATTTTTTATCTCTATATCTTTTGGATGATGTCAATTCTAACAGAAGTGAGAGGTGTCAAACAGTGGTTCTGGTTTGCATTTCCCTGATGATGGATGATGCCAAGCACTGTTTTATATATTTCTTGGCCATTTCTATGTTTTCTTTGGAGAAATGCCTATGATTCAGGTCCTTTGTACATTTTTAACTGGGGCACTAGCTTTATAGCTATTGAGTTGTGTGAGTTCTTTACACATTTTGGTTATTAATCCTTTATCAGATATGTGCTTTGCAAATGTTTTTTTCTCAGTCTTTAGGTTGCCATTTCACTTTGTTGATTATTTTCTTTGCTGTGAAGAAGTGTTCTGATTTGATGTAGTCTGATCTTTCGTAACATAATTGAAATTGTACTCTAAGTTTCATTTATAATTTCTCTTGTGGTAGTGTATAGACATTTAATTAATGTGTGCGTATTGATATTCTATTCTATCTTAAACTTACTTCTCTATTAGTTCTGTTAGTTTTTTGTGGATTACAAGTTATTTTGTATGTGGTATACATTATTTTTATAAGATGCCAGTGACATCATTGGCAAATATAATAATCTCATGTGTATCTCATTGACAACTAGAGATAATTTTATTTCTTCCTTTCCTTACTAGATTTCTCTTATTTCTTTTTCTTACCTAATTACCTGAGACAGAATGTTCTCTATAGTAAAATGTTGAATGGAGGTGTTGAGAGAATGTATTTGTGTCTTATTTCTTATATTAGGGAGGAAACATTCAGTATTTCACCATGTAGTATGAAGTTAGCTGTAGAATTTTTGTAGATAAACTTTATCAGGTTGAGAAATTTTCCTTTTACTCCTAGTTTGTAAAATATTTTTATGACAAAAAGGTATTGGATTTTGTCACATAGTTTTCTTGCTTCTCATCTGTTAAAATGATCAGGCTGGCATGGTGCCCATAGCTCAGTGGTTAGGGTGCCGCTACATACACTGAGGCTGATGGGTTCAAACCCAGCCCAGGCCTACTAAACAACAATGACAACTACAATAAAAAATAGTTGGGTGTTGTGGCAGGCTCTTGGGAGACTGAAGCAAGAGAATTGTTTAAGCCCAAGGGTTTGAGGTTGCTGTGAGCTGTAAGGCCACAGCACTCTACCAAGGGCGACATAAGTGAGATTCTGTCTCAAAAAAAAAAAAAAAAAAGAAAAAAGATCATGCAGTTTCCCCTTTTATTTTATTCATGTGGAATTGCATCAATGTGTACTACATTAATTATTTTTGGATGCTGAATCAACCTTTAATTCCTGGAATAAATACGATGTGGTCATGATATATAATCTTATTTATATGTTGGTAGATTCTGTTTGCCAGAATTTTGTTGATAACTTTTGCTTTCATATTCATAAGAGATATTGGTCTGTAATTTTCTTTTTTGTAACATCTTTGTCTCCTTCGGTGTCAGAGCAATATTGGCTTCATAGACTAACCTGGAAAATAGTCTCTTCTGTTCTATTTTCTGGAAGAATTTACGAAGAACTGGTATTTATTCTCTTTTGAATCTTTAGGGGACTTCAGTGAAGCTGTGCCTGCTTGGAAGCTTCTATGTGGGAAGTGTTAAAATTACTAACTCAATTGCTTTACTTGTTAAAATTCCATTCAGTTTTTTATTTCTTCTTTAGTAAAATCAGTAATTGGTGTCTTTCTAGGAATTTGTTCATTTTATTTAGTTTTCTTTTCTTTTTTTTTTTTTTTGCAGTTTTTGGCCGGGGCTGGGTTTGAACCCACCACCTCCAGCATATGGGGCCAGCGCCCTACTCCTTTGAGCCACAGGTGCCGCCCTTTATTGAGTTTTCTAATTTGCTGGTGCCTATGTGTAAATAATATTCCCTTATAATCCTTTTCATTTCTGTAAATTTTCTATATTTCCTCTTTTTTTTTTTGAGACAGTTTCACTTTGTTGTGCTTGGTTGAGTGCTGTGGCATCATAGCTCATAGCAACCTTGAACTCTTGGGCTCAAGTGATCCTCTAGATCGCTGATCTCAAACTCGTGAACTGAGGCAATCCATCTGCCTTGGCCTTCCAGAGTGCTGGGATTACAGGTGTGAGCCACTGTGCTCCACCCTCTCTTCTTTTCTTCACTTAAATAATTTGATTTTTCTCTTCTTTTTCCTGGTTAGTCATGTAAACACCAATTCCTTGGTTTGTTAATTTTGGTGATCTTTTAAAATATGAGTTGGTTTGATTTATTTTTCTCTAACATTTTTCTATTTTATATTTCATTTGTTTTGGTTCTAATCTTTATTTTTTGTCTTCAACTGGCTTGGCATTATGTTGTTCTTTGATCATTTCCTAGAGGGACAGTTAGGTTATTGATTTGATATCTTTTTTCTTGGTACAGGAATTTATAGCTATAAATTTCCCTCTAATAACTATTTTAGCTGCATTTTGTGATTTCTGTTTGATGTCTTCTCATCGTTATTCATCTCAAAGTAGTTTATAATTTACCTTGTGATTTCTTCCTTGACCCATAGATTATTTAGGGGTGCTTTATTTAGTTTCTACATTTTGGGATGCCTCAGCACTCAGCCTTCCAAAATAACTCAGGGATAAGAGGACAGCTCTGGGGAAATAAAAAGCTGTGGACATTGCAGAGTTATTGGGACCCAGGGTAAGTCTCCCCAAGACCATTTGATCTGGCTGCCCTCATCCCCAAGACCACAGAGGCCAAGGGGCTGCTTCCTCCTCCCTCCATCAGCTGCTCCGGACAATCTGTGTTCTCCTGGTAAGCCCCTCCCTCTGTGGCAGCCCCTGCTGACTCCTGGCTACGGGTTTAAACCATCTTGTCAAGACCCGTTCTTGGTGCCCAGGGTTTGGCAGTGGCGAGTGCAAAAGCCAGGGCTGTGGGTTATTCAGCAGTAAGCAGCGGGTCTCACAGAGACGAGGAGCGTCTTTCAATGCTGCTTCTTTCCCTGTGTTGCTTTATGGAGATAAATAGCCTGCCCGGGTCCTGGGAAAGACTACTGGAGGCCCGTGGTATTTGGAGCCTCAGTGGTCAGGCCCAGACACGGCTGACTGCAGCCGTCTGTGCTGATACGGCAAGTTGTGAAAACCTGTGCTGATTCCAAATCTGTTCCCTTTTTGTTTATTGTTTTAAAATCGCCCGCAGACAAGTATTTTGTTCTCTTCTGACCATTTCCTTCCCCAAGGATTCCGCACCTTCCACCAGACAACACTCACCGCCCTTCACGGACAAGCCTGTTTCTCCCAAGCGCCGTCCTAGGCACCGGGGAGCTGGAGCCGACCCAGCATGGCTTGAGCCCTAAGGAAGAAAAGCACTCCAGACAGCAGATTTTCTGGGACTTCAGAAGTTCGCTGAAATGCATGTTGTTGGTTTTGCATTCACAAATAATAAGAAAAAATTGCTGGGAGGCTCCGGGGTCAGCATCCTTGTAAATAAATGCTAAGGGGACTCCAGCAAGCCTGAAGGAGACCGCGAGTACAGACGTGGGTCGCAGGGCGCCTAGGCTTCTGCCACTCCTGGTGGTTATGGCTCGCGGCTGCCCCCAGGGAAAGAAAAGCTGGCACTAGGAAACCATGGATAGATTTTCCTCCCCCTCCTCCTTTAATTAGAAATCTCTTTCTGATAAATTGGATCAGTTATTCTTGTTTGCTGCTTTCCCAAGGGAGAAATGCCCTTGGCCCAGGCTGGGTGGCATGGCCCCTGCGTGGTGGGGGCTGCCTGGGCTCGCCCCGGAGCAGCTCTGCAGCAGAGGTGAACAGGGGAGGGAGGGAGGACTCAGTCACTGCTGAGGCGCAGGCTTCTTTGGAGCCCACCGGGCTGGGCTCAGCTGCTGGGCAGCAGCGAGCTCTCACTCATTGGTGTGCTCTATTTCCTGGGCTCCTATGTTGATGCTCCCACACCATGGGCCTGGCCTTCTGCCATCTTCACTGTACTGGAGAAAGGTCTGGTCCAGGAGGCTCAGTATGGATTATCTAGCTAGATACACCTGAAGGAAGGGCAATGTCATGGACGTGTCTATGGGGAGAAAAGCAGTCATTTAAAGACCAACGCCTCCTGTCCCCCAGCAAGGGCCCTCTGGAAGTCAGAGACTCAGGTGTGAAACCCATTGTGATCCACAGGCGTGTGAGCTAGGTGTACGTCGATCATCACTAAACAGCAGTTATCTTGCTTTCCGTGGAGACTGTACTGGAAAGGAGTGCAGGAAAGAGGCTTTCCTGGAACATGGTAGGTGCACAGTCCATCTCTTCCTGGAACACAGTAGGTGTGCAGTCTATCTCTTCCTGGAACATGGTAGGTGCACAGTCTATCTCTTCTTGGAACATGGTAGGGGCGCAGTCTATCTCTTCCTAGAACACAGTAGGTGCATAATCTATCTCTTTTTGGAACACAGTAGGTGCTCAGTCTGTCTCCTGCTTTTCATGATTTCCAATACTTTCTACTTTTAGAAGGTTGTAATTACAGGCTGTGTCTAACAAACCAAAATGCCACTTGAACTTGCTGCTACCCTGTTTCCCCCAAAATAAGACAGTGTCTTATTAAAGATGCGCTAGGTCTTATTTTCAGGGGACGTCTTATCTTTCCTGTAAGTAGGTCTTATTTTCGGAGGATGTCTTATTTTCAGGGAAACAGGGTAGTTATAAAAGTCGCCTTCTATACTGTTTATTTGTACTATTTTACTGTCCTTGAATGGGTGATCTCTTTGCGGGGCTGGGGTGGGGAGCAGGTGTGTGTTTCACCCACATTTCTCCAGTCTTGGTGCAGCTGATTCCCTGGCAGCTGGCCACCCTTCCCACTGCTTTCAGGCATTTCATCTGGGTGCTTGTTTCTCTTGTGCCTCTGAGGTAGGAAAATAAAGCCAGTTCCCATTGTGGGTGGGATGTGGGGACTCTGCTAACAGCAGATTATTAGGCTTGGGAAAGTTTAATAGTGATGACAGTGAGGAGTACGAATGTATATTAGCCTTTTTTAATTGTTAACAACATGGCAAGAGTCATCAAGGAAAGGTAAAGGAGTATTTGGTGAAGCTCACAGAAAGTAGGCAGGTGACATTAATGAAATCTTGGAGAAAACAACCTGAACACAAATGTTTTAAAAGACTCAAAAGGAAGCCAGTGTGGTGGCTCACACCTGTAACCTTAGCACTCAGGAGGGATCCAAGGCAGGTGGATTGCCTGAGATCAGGAGTTCAAGACCAGGCTGAACAAGAGAGAAACTCCATCTCTAAAAACAAAAAATCTGGGTGTTGTGGTGGGCACCTGTGATCCCAGATACTCAGGAGGCCAAGGCAAGAGAATCCCTTGAGTCCAAAAGTTTGAGGTTGCTATAAGCTGTGACACCATGGCACTCTACCCAGGGTGACAGAGTGACTCTCTGTGTCAAAAAAAAAAAGGCTCAGCACCTGTGGTTCAAGTGGCTAAGGCACCAGCCACATACACCTGAGCTGGCAGGTTCGAATCCATCCCAGGCCCGCCTAACAACAATGATGGCTGCAACCAAAAAATAGCCGGGCGTTGTGGCAGGTGCCTGTAATCCCAGCTACTTGGGAGGCAGAGGCAGGAGAATCATTTGAGCCCAGGAGTTGGAGGTTGCTGTGAGCTGTGATGCCATAGCACTCTACCCAGGGAGACAACTTAAGGCTCTGTCTCAAAAAAAAAAAGGACCCCAAAAGATCAATGTTGCCAGAGTATGAGGGGGAGAGGGCAGGTGTTTGAGCCCAAAAGGGCAGCATAAGGAATTTTCTAGGGTGAAGGAGGTTCTGTAGCCTGTATGGTGCTGATCATAGGAAGGTATGCATGGGCTAAACAAACCTCACACAGCTGCACACCCCCGAAGACATCCATTTTTGCTGTATACATTTTTAAATCATCACCACTATAAAACAGGCTCAGTGGTCGAAAGCCCACTATTTTATCCACCCCTTGCTTGCTTGTGAGGTCAGGGCCCTCACATTTCCCATCTGCAACCAGGATGGGAGATCCTGGGGCTGAGAGTCACAAACCCAGCCTTTCTTCTTTTTTGCTTCTGCTAATGGGGTGGGGGGGAGTGGGGCCCATTCCAGCCCCTGAGCCCCACAGTGTCTTCATCTTGCAAAACAGTTGTTCTAGGTAGGCAAGACCTGCCGGGATTTGTCAGGCTTTGGTGCACGCACACAGCCACATCTTTTCCAATTTTAGGAAATGAGGCTCTTGCCCAGAGTCACGTCTGGATTGGAGCCCACACCCAGGACAGCTGAGAGCATTTGGCAACTCATATGTTCCCAAGCACATGGTGAGATCTCGTTTAAGGACTTTTCTGCAAATAAGTGATCCGAATATAGAATGAATCAGCACAAGGGGTTTCTATTGCTAAAATAAAAGCAAGGAGTGAGGGGTTTCTTTTTCTTGCTTGTTTTCTTTTTTTAGATATAAAAAGGCCCTGAAGACTGTTTTCATTAATCACGCCAACATTTATACTCATGAGCGTCCAATATATCAGTTTGTTCCTAAATGGCTTTTAAGTGTGTCCTTCTAAGTAGGAGTGGTTGCCATTCGCCAGATCAAACCAATATTCTTTGCTTCTTGGAGTTCCAAAAACTTTATGAAATGAACTGTTACTCTAAGCTCCATAAGGATGAAGAAAGGAGAAAAATTAATTCCAGGATTTGACTTATATCTTGTTTTCCAGAAGCAAAAAACTGAACATTGATTCTGTTCTTGTAACCAGTTGGTAACGGATATATTTAACAATGAGGAAGGAAGCAGCAGGAGCTTTTTTTTTTAATGGAAATTTTTAAACACGGATAAAAGCAGAACAATACACACCACACGGGAGCACATCCTGCAGCTCCATCTCCATTCTGCATCTCTCGTTTGGCCGAATTCATTTAGTTTGCTTTTTCTCCACTCCCTTCCACTTCTTCTGTGCAAGGGCTGGTGTATTTTTAAAGAAAACTCCATTTTATTTCCCCTGCAAATATTTTAGTAGGTTTCTCTAAACAAAATTAGCAATGATTCCTTCTCGTTATCATGTAATACCCAGTCAGTTTTCAAACTTCCCTGATTGTCTCAACCAAGGACCTTTCAACAATTGGTTTGTTTGAATCTGGATGCAGGTGGGGTCCACAGGCATATGTGGTTGGTTGAGCAGTCTCCTGGGTCTTTTTCCTTTCTCTGCCGTTTATTTGTTAAAGAAACGGCATCAGTTACCCTATGACTTTTTTCTTACACTTTTGACTTGACTTACTGCTTCCTCCTGGTTTTGTGAGACTTACTCTTCTGAACCCTGAGTATTCTGAAACTGAGGGTTAGATACAGACACATAAGTAGATGAAAGTTCAGCTTTAGGGTCAAAAACACTTTATAAGCAGTGCGGGATCTTCCTGCTGCATGGAATCAGCGGGGAGCTGGTCATCCCAGGCTAACAGAAGGGGTCAAGGGCTCGGTCCACCCATTACAAAACTCCTCTCAACTGTCCACTACTGGTTCTATCCGACACTGATGCCACCCCATTTCATTATTTTACCAGAAATGGAAAAATGCCATTTTAAAAACAAGTATAGATCTTTCTTCCTACCTTTATCAGCTGTCATTCTTCTGTAAAGAATAACTTTCTCTCAAAGCTTTATTTTTTCCCAGTATTTAAAAATTGAGGTAAATACTGAGATATCACCTAATACCCATATCACAAATTCCCAAAGTTGCAGATACTGGTGCAGATGTGGAGAAAAGGGAACACTTTTACACTGCTGGTGGGACTGCAAACTAATCAGCCTCTTTGGGGAAAGTAAAGAGAATATAGAGAATCCTCAAAGAACTCAAAATAGACCTTCCATTTGATTCTGAAATCCCATTACTAGGCATCTACCCAGAAGAAAAAAAATCATTTTTTTCAAGAGGACATTTGCCCTAGATTATCACAGCTCAATTTATAATTACCAAGATGTGGAAACAACCTAAATGCCCACCAACCCAGGAATGGATTAACGAACTGTGGTATATGTATACCACGGAATACTGTTCAGCCATTAAAAAAGATGAAACTTTACATCTTTTCTATTAACCTGGATGGAAATAGAACATATTGTTCTTGGTAAAGCATCACAAGAATCGAGAAGCAAGAATCCTATGTACTCAATTCTAATATAAAGACAATTAATGACCCAATACATGAGGGGGGGGAAGGGGAGAAGATGGAGAGGAAAGGAGGGTGGAGGTGGGGGATGACGGTGTGTGACACACCTTTTGGGAACAGGACACAAGTATAAGAGGGACTTTACATAATAAATGAAATCAATGTAACCTGGTTCTTTGTACCTCAATGAATCCCCAACAATATAAAGTAAGGACTTTGCACTAGATTGTTTATCACAGCTTAATTTACAATTGCCAAGATATGGCAACAACTTAAATGCCTACTAACCCAGGAATAGATTAACAAACTGTGGTATAAGTATACCATGAAGTACTATTCAACCATAACAAAAAGTAGAGATTTTGCATCTTTTGTATTAACCTGAACAGAGTTGAAACACATTCTTCTTAGTAAAATATCATAAGAATGGGAAAGCAAGTATCCAATATACTTCAATTCTAATACAAAGCCAGTAGATGATCTAATACACGCCTACACAAGAGAAAAACTCAATTCAATTCAATTTGAAGGGGAGGGGGAAAGAGAGGAGGAAGGAGGGAGAAAAAGGGAGGTGAGAGGTGGTATGGGGGAGGAGGCAGGGTGATTGGTGAGCTCCCACCTAATGGGCACAATGTAAGGGTGCATGGCACACCTCCTGGGTGCAGGACACAACTACAACAGGGACTTTACCTAAAAAATGCAAACACTGTAACCTAATTGTTTATACACTCATATTAATTTAAATTTTAAAAAATTGGGATTAAATAATGAATTTGTGCCCTAGCAACCTCAACAGTGACCCAAGAATTGGTTTATTTTAAAAGTACCATTATTCACTCATGGGTTTTTATGTACTTGAGATACTTTTATTTAATATAATCTGTAGGAGACCAAGCTCCAGGCTTATAGAAGCAGCCACTGGTTCTTGAGGGAGGTGCTGGGAGCAAGACAATCTCCTAGCCAGCATGGAGATGTTTTGATGCCTGGAGATAAGCTCTCAAGCAACTGCATGCATTAATGAGTTAAGATCGGTCACTTGTTAGCAAGCAGATGTCATACTTTGGACATTTGTGGTGCAACAAGGTGGGAGTTGAGCCTGTGGGGAAAGAGCACATAGCAATCATTAAGCATGTAACTCTTGTACGGGGCCCCCACACTTGTATAATGCTTCAATAAAAGGCCATGACAGAGTTCATTTTGGGCTCCCCCTTCACTTAGGGGAAGCCCACGTCTTGCAGGTTTATACCTTCAATCCGTGTCCCAGCTGTTTTTATTCACATTGTGACAGAGTGCCTACAGCAGGCACTGACAAATGGCATAGTCGGCAGGATCTGGACTGGGTCACAGACCAAGATGGGGAACTACACTCAGAGTAAGTGAAACATTCGACAAAATGGCAAGAGGGAGTTTATGGGGAAGCAAAGGATAATAACAGACAACAGAGGGGGACGTCACTCAGAGTAAGTGGACCTCTGGCAAACAGAAGTATGTTTGTGGAGTCATTTTGTTCATCTTAGTGATGTGTCTGTGTTTGTTTGTCATATTGTGGGACACTTTAATAACTATTATGGCAACTGAGACTAAACAGTTGGAAGACTGGGTGAACAGTCTCACAGTTAAAGCTACTAAATGCCATAATTTTAGAAAGCTAGACCATATGAGAAAGGACTGCTGGAGGAGGAATAGCAATCACAATGGCCATTCTTCATTCGATAATCAAAGGAAACAAGGAGAATGTAAACCCTCAGGTGTATGCCCTAGGGATTCCATTGGGCAAATGAATGTCGCTTTCTGTTTGATAAGAATGGAACATCTTTACAGCAGGGAAACTATCAGTCAGGTCCAACCCAGGGCCCAAGGGCAAAAAAATATGAGCATGGGGATGTAAACAACCTATTTTCTATAAAGAAAAACCTGATATGTCTGAACGGGAACCTGGTAATGTGCTAACCTGGTAATGTGCTACATTGGGGTGGAGGTTTTGCTCATATCATTATAGAACAACAAGAAAAGAGTTGTCTGCCTGCTTGCTGGATCAAACCTCGACATGAGCAAGAGACCTCACCAGCTCTTTGACCCCTTCTATTGATGCAAGGTTCCCTCATCCCAGCCTAAACAGGGAACTCCAATCTCCTGGGCCTGAGTAAATTTCAAGAAAAGAATACCCTAGCATTTTACTCCAAATTATCAAGCCAGATTTTCATTTACTGTGAAACCTGGATCGAATTCCTCTGAGGAACCTCTAACTGCCCCCCATTTCATCATCCAGTTTCAGCAGGAAGTATTTTATAGAGGTCAGGGTCCCTTTTCCCAATGGCAGTTGGAGCTTCTGTTCAAAGAGGAAGGATTGATACAGGGTTCCACTCTTCAGGGAACTCCTATTCTCTAGGCCTGGTGAGCTCAGCACATACCCTCTGAGCTCTAACAAGATCATGAACAAAAGCAGCCAGCTTTTGAGGTGGTTGACATGTAAGGTAAATCCCTACCAGCAAAATTCTTGTTCCTGGAATTAATTGCATTGATATTGGCAAAGGTGAGAGAATTTCATTTATTGAACCTATGTCCCTAGTTTTTCCTTGCCACTCCTTCAGTCTTCAGCTTGGATATTGTTTGGCAGGGAGGAAGTATGCCTCCCCTTATGCCTGGTGGGAGCAACACATCATCATATATGGAAGTGATCCCCAGTCCTTTCACCCTTAAGAGTGTGATCTGTCACAGGAATTGAAGTTCTAAACACTGTCAACAGTGTGGCTGCTCCTTCTCCTTTTTCTTCTGTGAGGGCCCTCACCAGTTTTGTTGGAGTAACTTTGCTAATTATTCTGTGCTTTTTGTTCTTTTACTTAGCTGGAAGAAGAGCTACTTGATAAGAACAACAGACAACTGCAGGTCTCTCCTGTACAAGAATATCTTAAACAAAAAAAGGGGAACATGTAGGAGACCAAGCTCCTGGCTTATAGAAGTGGCCACTGGTTCTTGAGGGAGGCACTGGGAGTGTGATAATCTTCTAGCCAGCATGGAGATGTTTTGCTGCCCAGAGACAAGCCCTCAAGCAACTGCATGCATTAGTGAGATAAGATGGGTTGCTTGTTAGCAAGCAGGTGTTATATACTTTGGACATTTGTGGTGCAGCAGGGTGGGAGTTGAGCCTGTGGAGAAAGAGCATGTAGTGGTAATTAAGCACGTCGCTCCTGTCCATGGGCCCACACCTGTTGTATAATGCTTCTATAAAAGGACATGACAGAGGTTATTTGGGGCTCTCCCTGCACCTAGGGGAAGCCCACCTCTTGCAGGCTTGTACCTTCAATCTGTGTCTCTGCTGTTTTTATTCACGTGTGATGGGATGCCTACAGTGGATGCTGACAATAATCATTTATCATTACCAGGGGATTTCTTTTGCTTTGCTTTGTTTTGATTTTCTTTATTATTAAAAAAAAATAATAGGCAGCGCCTGTGGCTCAGTCGGTAAGGCACCGGCCCCATATACCGAGGGTGGTGGGTTCAAACCCGGCCCCGGCCAAACTGCAACCAAAAAATAGCCAGGCGTTGTGGCGGGCACCTGTAATCCCAGCTACTCGGGAGGCTGAGGCAAGAGAATCGCTTAAGCCCAGGAGTTGGAAGTTGCTGTGAGCTGTGTGAGGCCAGGCACTCTACCGAGGGCCATAAAGTGAGACTCTGTCTCTACAAAAAATAAAAAATAAAAAAAATAATAAATTTCAAAAAGTAGAAGGGATGCTATGAACCCCATATTCTCCTTATCCAGCTCTAATAATTATTAATTCATGGCCAATCTTGTTTTTCATTTTTTTTAATGTGTTTCTCTGTTCCCCATGTTTTAGGTGTATACTGTGTAGGTGTTTTAGGTGTATACTGTGGGGAGGTGCCTCCTGGTTTCCACTGTCTGGTGTCAGTGGCCATTAGTGACACCTGTTCATTCACCAGTTGCCTTCTCATTCTTTGTCTTTTTTTTTTTTTTTTTTTTTTTTGCAGTTTTTGGCTGGGGCTGGGTTTGAACTCACCACCTCCAGCATATGGGGCCGGCGCCCTACTCCTTTGAGCCACAGGTGCCACCCTGCCTTTTTTTAATTTATTAGTTGGAATATTTCTATCATGTCAGACTTCTCCCCCATCAACTCTTTTGTTTTCATTGAGATATAGTTTGTAGAGGAAAGGCAGGACACATGATTCATTTTTCCCTTTATTTACCAGCTTTAAACACAATTAACTGGCTGTGTAGCATGCTTGTGACTAATGACTTAACTGTTGCTTTTATGGTGATGTTGCCTTGTATTATTAGAATATTTACTTCATTTTACCTTCAGTTTATAGGCAATATTTTTAAATTTAATTTTTATTTATGTTTATTTAAAATATTTTTACCCTTAGAAAGTCATATTTATAAAATGAGGTCCATCATAAAAACACTAGTTTCTATCACCACCATCCCCAACCCTATTCTCTTCCTTCTTTAACCTGTGACCTCTTAAAATATTTTTTTTGTTTTTTTCATTGCTTTTTACATGTAGTCATATTTCCCTTAAATAAATGGCAGCATATCCTGCCACCACACCAGCTTTCACCACTTTGTTCCTCACACACTTAATTCTATACCAGAATTTGAGTTTGTAATCTATGTGTGACCCACAGGCCAAATCTGGCTCACCACCTGGTTTTGTAAATAAAGTTTTATTTGAACATAGTCATACCCACTTTCTTACAGATTGCTCGTGGCTGCAATCGCAGAGTTGAACAGTACTGACAGAGACGAGATGGCACATAAAGGCAAAGAACTGAACTATCTGGGGCTTTGTAGAGAGAATTTGTCAGTGCCTCCTATAATAGAGGGTCACTCCACAGCAATGTCATCCTGATTCTCTGTTTCAGTGGGATATTAGTTTCTGTAACCAATTATCATGCACTTGGCAGCTTAACACAACAGAAATTTATTTTCTCACAATTCTGGAGGCTAGAATTCAGAAACATCACTGGGCCAACATCGCAGTATTGAGGTGTTGGCAAGGCCAGGCTCCCTCCAGGGCTATAGGGGAGAGTTCCTACCTTGCCTCTTCCAGCTTCTGCTGACTGCTGGTTTCCTTGCTTGTGGCCACATCACTGTAAGCTGCAAAGCCAGCATCTTCAAATCTTCCTCTATCCCTCTTCACATGGCCCTTCTCTTGATGTCAAATCTCCCTTGAGATCTTCTCATAAAGTTGCAGTTAGGGCCTATTGGATGACCCGGGATAATCTCCCATCACGACATCTGCAAAGCCCCTGTGTTAGTTTCAGGTAACACTCAGAGCATCCATGGATTAAGATGTGGATATCTTTCTTTGGGGACGGGAGGGTAATTTTAAGCCTACTGTAATATCTGTGTTTCTCTTTTTGGTGTGTGTTTTATCATTTCTAGTCCTTGGCTTTACAAATAATGTGGTGTTATGAAAAGGCTTTTCATAGTTTTGCCAATGTATCTCTGGGACAGATTCCTAGAGATGAGAATGTTAGGTTATGGGTGAACACGCATGCAATTTTTCTGGATACTGGATATTTCTGGAATCCACTCCAAAAAGGTGGCACTAATTTACATTCCCAAGAAAATGTGGGTAAGTATTCACTGTGTACTCAATCTCATCTCATCTCTGACAACCCTTGGGCCTATTTCTCTGATCACAGCAATCTACTACAGTGTTTATGTGCTCAGCTTGTCTCTCTGTCTGAATGTACTCTGCATACCCTAACAACTGGCACCATTTAGTAATATATTCATTATGTTACTCTGGAGAAAATCACTTTGTCCTGAACAGTAGGAGCTCTCAAAATAGAACGTCAAAGAATCTTGGGGGAGCTGAAGGGCTTTCCTATCTAAGAAAGACTCAGTACCTGTTGGCCTTTTCCTCCAGTCTCTAAAACTGCACCTGCTGGCCTCGAGGGTTAAGTCAGTAGAGAAAAAAAATTTTGTTTCCCTGGTAGTCAATGCAAAACGTATCTAGATTGGTGTTTTCCAAACCTCGAAACTGGCTTCTGAAACCAAAATCTTCCTAAAACCTCTAATGTAAACATTTTAAAATGAGCATAGCTCAGTGTTGCTCTGTTTCCTTCTGATTTTTGGTATAAACGTGCTTTGTTTTTTGCTTCAGGCTTCTTACACAACGGTGTCCTATTTTAACAAGGAGACCCCTTGAACTGTGTCACCTGTGTCATAGGGAGACTATGAGTTGTTCATTAGGATCAAATTAATTTGCCCTGTAGAAATGGAAAAGGTCAGAAATTCAGAGATTCTGGAAATCTCTGCACTTGTTTAATGTTCGTTTAGTGGAAACTCTCTCATCATTCAACAAAGTGTTGGGCAAGGCTTAATTATGGGTGAGCAGAGAAATCTTGGATGTCCTCTCTTCGTGTAGGTCACATGTCTAGTCTCACTATTCTTGGTGTTTTGTGATGCACGTGCAGTGGCTCTCACTGCTCTGTCTCTTGTCCTCTCCAAGCTCAGCCTCGGGACAATAAGAAGCCCAAAGACTGGTGCACCTAGGTGACTCCTGCCTCATGTCTGGGTCCTACAGTGTGAGAGACTTCGTTATTCCTTCTGAAGTGAGCTCTTTAGGCATGGGGATTAGTCAAATTTCTCCCAGGTTTCTGGTTTTTAAAAATGTCTTCCTTTATATCATTTTCAGAATTAGTTAATTTGGGACCCAGAGATGACAGGGCACACTGGCTTCATACCTAGTACCTGGCAGAATTATACTCAGAGCAGTATCTTTATCTAAAACACTCTCAGCTACCCAAACATCTGCAGTCATCTAACTTTCAACAAGAATGCTAAAGCTATTCTGTGGAGGGAATAGCTGATGAAAAAAATAGTGCTGAAAAAAACTGAGTAATCACATGCAAAAAATTAAGTCAGACATTTATGTCACACTATATTCAGAAATTAATTCAAATAGGTCAATGACCAAAATATAAGAACTAAAGCTACATAACTCTAAAACAAAACACAGGGATAAATCTTTATGACCTTGGATTTGGGAATGAATTCTCAGATGTTAACACAAAAACCACAAGACACAAAAGAAAAAAAATCGATAAACAGGATTAGCAAAATTAAAAACATTTGTGCATCAAAAAACACTAGAAAGTAGGCCGGGTGTATGACTCACACCTGTAATCCTAGCAATTTGGGAGGCCAAGGTGGGTGGATCAGCTGAGCTCAGGAGTTCAAGACCAGCCTGAGCAAAAGAAAGACCCCCATCTCTAAAAAGTAGCTGAGCATTGTGGTGGGTGCCTGTAGTCCCAGCTACTCGGGAGGCTACAGCAGGAAGATTGCTTGAGCCCAAGAGTTTGACGTTGCTGTGAGCTCTAATGCCAGGGCACTCTGTCCAGGGTGACAGAGTAAGACTCTGTCTCAACAACAACAAACAACAACAAAAAAAAACCACTAGTACTTGGCAGAATTCAAATGTCTTCCATTTTGTGGTTGCCTCAGTGAAGACGCAACCACAAAATGGAAGAAGACATTTGAAAACCATTCATCTGATAAGGTACTTATATCTAAAATATATAAAGAATTCTTATAACTCAATAATAAAAAGGAAAATAACCCAATTAAAAAGGATCTGAATAGCAGATTTCTTCAAGAAAGACATACAAACACATAAAAAGATGTCCTATGTAATTAGTCTTTAGGGTAATACATATCAAACCCACAACAAGACACTACTTCATTCCCACGAGGATATGAAGATCAGATAATAACAAGTGTTGTCCAGGACATGAAACAATCAAAATCCTCATGCACTTCTTGAAGCAACGCACCTGGAAAACAGTCTCGACAGTTCTCAGATGATTAAACGTGGAGTTATACTACTCAGCTATCACACTCCTGCATAACAATCAGTAGTGAAAATGTATCTTTACACAAAAACTTGTATATGAATGTTTATTGTAGCATTATTTACAACAGCCCAAAAGTGGAATTTTCCCAAATGTTCATCCACTGATGAATGGATGCACAAAATGTAGCGCATCCACACATTGGAGGGTTGGAGTGTTGTTCCACCCCGAGAAAGCATGAAGTATGAGTACACACTACCCTGTTGAGCCTGGGAACACGGTACTCACTGAGAAGGCCAGTCACCAAATCCCACTGACTGCACGATTCATTCATAGAAATATGGAAGTTTCCAGAGACAGAGAACAGATCAGTGGCTGCTTAGAGCTGGCGAGGAAGAGGGGAGATTTGAAGAACGATAGATCAAGTTTCTTTTTAAGGTGATTGTAGTGTGCAAAAGTTGACTCTGGTAACGGTTGCAAATTGTTTGGAATGTACTATAACTTATCAAACTCTACACTTTGCTTTTTGTAAATTTCAGATTAATATGAGGGAGCATAGTTTAAATGGTTGAATGTTATGGTATGTAAATCATGTTTCAATAAAGCTGTTAAAATATATACAGATAGCAAATACATCCATGAAAAGATTCTTTTTTTTTTTGAGGAGTCTCACTTAGTAACCCTGGGTAGAGTGCTATGGCATCATCATAGCTCACAGCAACCTTAAACTCTTGGGATCAAGTGATCCTCTTGCCTCAGTCTCCCAAGCAACTGGGACTACAGGCACCTGCCACAATACCCGGCTAGTTTTTTGTTTTTTATTTTATTTTTAGTAGAGACGGGGTCTCATTCTAGCTCAGGCTGATCTCAAACTCCTGAGTTCAAGTAATCCACCCAGCTTGGCCTCCCAGAGGTGGATTACAGGTGTGTTAGGATTACAGGTGTGATCTTACAGTCATTATTCGCTAGGGAAACATTAAAACCATAGTGAGAGAACACATCCCACCAATTTAAAAGTCTAAAATTCATTGATGGATGGGGATAAATGAAAAAAGTAAATGTGAATTGTATGCACAATGCAATATTCACTTTAAAAAAGAAAGAAATCCTGCCATTTGCAACAACCTGGATGAATTGAAAGATGAATATTCAGTAATGTAAGCCAGACATAGAAATTCAAATACATCACAACACCCCTTATATACGTGAAATGTAAAAAAGTTGAACTCATAGTAACAGAATGTGGAAGGTTGGTAACCAAGAATTGTGGGCGGGAGAAATGGGAGATGTTGGTTAAAGGTCTCAAGCTTTCATTTATAAGATAAATAAGCTCTGGAGAGCTAATGGCTAGTATAGTGACTATAGTTAATAATAATATATTGTCTATTTGAAATTTGCCAAGAAAGTAGATCTTCAATGCCCTTGGCTCTCTCTCTCACACAGACACAGACACACACACACACACACACACACACACACACACACTTGCAAAAGGTAACTGTGTGAGGTGATGGATAAATCTGACTGTGATGAAACCTCATGTTAAATATACATAATCTTTATTTGTCAATCATATTTCAAGGAAGCTTGGAAAAGTAAGGGACTACACAAAGTAAGGAACTTTGTGAGGATTTGTAGGAACTAAAACTCTCAAACACTGCTAACTCACTAAATGAGAAAACGTCTTACTTGAGTGCTGGATGAGTGTCCAAGCCTCGCAGTTTACTTTTAAACAGGCTTTACTGACTGAATTTAATTTTCTTTGGAAAACACTTTGGTAGTGTCTTAAAATGTCAAATATTCACCTATGATATGTCTCAGCTTTTCCACTCCAGGTATTTCTCCAAGAGAAATGGAAGAGAATGGCTATGCAAAAACTTGTATACACATAGCACATTTATTTCCAAGGCCCAAACCAGAAACAACTCAAATATTATTAACAGGTGAAAGGATAAATAAACTGCCATACATTCCTAAAATGGAATACTATGTAACAATGAAACAAATGAACTCTTGGTGAATGCCACAGCATTTAAGAGTTTAAATGAACTCTTAAAGTAGCAATTACAAATAAAAGAAGCAGGACAAGAGTGATTACATACATGTATGATTCCATTTGCTTAAAAATCTAGAAAATGTAAACTTATCTAGAAGGCAAAAATCAGTGTTTGCCTGGAGACCTGGGATTCGGGAAGTCAGGTGGGAGAGAGAAGTTATAAAGGGACATGAAGAAACTCTTGGTCCCAACCAGCATTGTTCACTAGCTTGATTTAGGTGATGGTTCTATGGGTACACAGGTTAAAACGTATCAGACTGTGTGCTTTAAATGTGTGCAATCTATTGTTTGCCATTTACAGCTCAACAAAATTATTTAAGCCATTATGAGCTGATCTCCCCTTTGTCAGTTCCCCTCTGAAGGCAGGAATCTTGACATTCTACATGTAAGCTTTCAAGGTCTTTTTTTCTTAGCTTCTTAGAAAAGTTTGAGTCATTATAAAAATCTGATCCAAATCTGGTCATCTCTAAGGTTTACTTAGATATTGTTTGGACACATTTACAAAGGAAACACTGGTTAAACAGTTGGGTACTGAATTTTTAGTTATCACTGATTTTCACTGTGATTAGTTAACTCATCAGGACTCATTGATTAAGAAGGAGCATGTCCTTGTGAGCTGTGGCATCGCATACCAGAAAGATCGCACAGAAAGACGTGGGAAGACTGAATTTCTGGTGAGCATTACCGGCGGGGAGACCTTGAAGAAGGCATTTAAATGCATTTGCCTCAGTTTTGTTTTTTGTAAAAAAGGGAATTAGTAATTCTTGTTCTGCTTATGATTTCTAACCATATGGAATAAGAGTTCATCAGGTTTTATAAAGAATTAAGAATTATTAAACTTAGGATTTTCTCATATTACTTAACAGATGCATTTTTAGAGGTTACAAAGGAAAGGGAACAAACTAACCTTTAAAACATAAGTTGACACATTTCTTCAGGAACTAGAATGATTTGAACCATCCAGTTAATATTCATTGTACACCATACTCTACATTGATTTTTTTGATAACTCATCACACACGCTTTGTTTCTCCTCCTCTACACCCTCTCCCTGGCAGTGCAGTTCTCCTCCGTGTGGTTCTGGCAATCATCAGCCAAGGATCTTAAAATAGAACCCAGCTTCAGCACTTTCATCCTTTCCCCTGAAGTGTCACACAAAGAATTCACTGAATAATTGTTTCAGCGCTTGGCACCGTGTTACCAGTGGTTATGAATATGCAACTAAATCTTTGCCAAGCTGCAATTTAAAAAAAAAGGCCCACTCAAAATCTTACACAGTACATTCAGTATCTTTTTTATTATAAATGGAATAATAAAATGTAAGAGAAAAACAATGGAATTGTGCATTGTAATGGAATATGATGGTTTGCACAGAAGCCTGTGTCTCAAAATGCAGTCGAATACGTCTCAGTGGAATGTATGTGTCAATGGCACATTTTTTTACATGTCACTTACTTGCTCTTTGTGAGTTATTAAAATCTTGAAAGCATTCATTTACAATTGAGGAAATTAAGTAAATTCTTTCTGTCCATGGGATGATGACAATGAAAGGAAATAAAATGTACAAAAAAGGAAATAAGAATTTAAATCAATAAAGAACAATACAGCACTCAAATCAAGCTGGTGTGCTGGTGAGCTCAGGGAGGCTGCATCCTGCAAAGCTGTGCAGATGTGTCGCATTGATGCATCTTTGTTCTGAATGACACTCTCCTCAGACACACCAACTAGGAGGGACACTTGTTTAAACCTCCTTTCTGTTTTTGCCACACCAGTAATGTCCTCTGTGGGCCTGCTGGCATAAAAAGAGACTTCAAAGGAGCTTGGTGCAAATTCTGCTCCCGTGTAATGAGCCAGCTCGGCACATCAAGCCAGACAGTGTTCCCCCGAGTCAGATCAATGGACATCACTGTCAGAGTAAGTCAGCTGTCAGGATCTTCCACTTTTCAGCTTTTGCTGTCCCCCCACCACAGATGGCACCTGTCAAGCAATGCCTTCTCAGGAACTTTAACCCAGCCACTTCCAACAGGAAGGCCCACATCAGGAAACTGCGGTCAGCCCAGTAGTGTTTCCTTACCTGAAGTGTCAAGCCTTGGTCCCTGGGGCCTGTGACTGTGGAAAAAGGGACATTGCAAGTGTGATTAAATTAAGAATTTTGAGACAAGGAGATTACTCTGGTCAGAAAGCTGAGGCTAGGGAAGAAGAGTCAGGAAGACACTACGTTGATGGCCTGATAGAAAAGGAGATATGTTGAGCTAAGATACAAGGGCCTTGGGACCTAGAAAAGGCAAAGAAATGGATTTTGGGGCTTGATGTTAGCCTGGTCAGACTATGTTAACCTTTGACCTATGGAACTGCAATAACTAATGAATAGATTATAAATTTGTGCTATTTTAAGGTCACTACAGCTGGGAGTCTAGTTGTTAAGATTCTGGGCTTTTGGGTGCTCACTGGACCTCTGGAAGCACTGCACTGCAACCCACGATCAGCACGCACTGGACCTCCATAAGAGCTGTGCTGCGACCCGCAATCGGCACCTGCTGGACCTCCGTAAGAGCTGTGTGGCGAAATGCGATCGGCCAGCCCAGACCTCTGGAAGAGCGGCACCGTGACCTGCGACCCATGCCCACTGGGCTTCCTCATGGCCTGACCAGGAACTCCAGGAGCCACGCAACCCCTCGTCCTCCCTACTGTACCCTCCCTACATCCACACCAGCCCACTCGTCTGGCCAGGGACTCTGGTAGCCACGTGCCCTCAGAGCCCTCCCTGTCTCTGCGCGGAGCCCTTCTCCTGGCCAGAGACTGCTGGAGCCTTGGGCCTGTATGCCAAAGTCACTGGGTGCCAGGCACTCCCAGAACCGTGTGCACCACCCCCTGCCCTGTTGCTGGACCCGGGTGTGTCACACTCTGGAGCTGCTCCCACAACCAGAACTCCCTGTCTGGGCCAGCACAAGAGGAGCTACACAGGGTCAATCCCTACAAAGATCCAGCAACAATAGAGTGATCCCGCTGGGGTCTAATCTTGGAGAGATACCTCCCCCACTCTGAGGATGGCCAGAGGCAATGGTGAAAAACAATCATGAGATGAAATCAATGGAAATACTCTGCGAATATGATTAATCAAAGTAGATTAACTCCCCCAAGGAACAATGGGGCAGACATAGCACAAGATCCCATGCACAAACAAATAGCTGAGCTGTCAGAAATCGAATTCAGAATCTGGATAGCAAATAAGATCGAATTAGAATTCCAAGCAGTAAACCAAAAGATGTCTCAAGAATTGAACGAATTCAAAGACCAAATGACCAAAGAGTTTGACACATGAGACAAGAAGTTGAAGCCCTCAAAGATCTGAGAAACACAATAGAATACCTTAGTAACAGAATGGAGCAAGCAGAAGGAAGGATTTCTGACATTGAAGACAAAGCTTGTGAATGCTCCTAAACTCTCAAAGAGGAAGAGAAATTGAGGGCAAAAACAGATCACTCTCTCAGAGAGTTCTGGGATAATTCTAAGAAAACTAATATTCGTCTTATAGGGATCCCTGAAAGTGATGAAGTGGCTTCACAAGGCACAGAGTCTCTTCTCCATGAGGTTATATGAAAGAGAACTTTCCAAACATGCCAAGTGATTCTGAAAGTCAGATAGAAGACACTTTCAGAACTCCAACATGACTCAACCAGAATAAGACATCCCCCAGACACATTATAATCAATTTCACTAAAGTTAATATGAAGTAGAAAATTCTGAAAGCAGCCAGACGAAACAAAACCATTACCTACAAGGGGAAGAATATTAGAATAACTGCAGACCTCTCTGCTGAAACCTTTCAAGCTAGAAGAGGATGGTCATCGACTTTTAATCTCCTAAAACAAAATAACTTTCAACCCAGGATCCTGTACCCAGCTAAACTGAGTTTCATTAATGATGGAGAAAATAAATACTTCAATGACATTCACATGTTGAAGAAATTTGCCATAACTGAACCAGCTCTCCAGGATATTCTCAGATCTATCCTCCATAAAAACCAGCATAATCCTCCACCACAAAAATAAACCCACCCAGAAAATTTTGATCAAATTCCAACTTCCACAGTTGCAAAAGGATTAAAAATGTCCACCAGACTCATCGAAAGGCTTATCAATATTCTCGATTAATGTGAATGGTTTAAATTGTCCTCTAAAAAGGCACAGGTTGGCTGACTGGATACAAAAACTCAAGCCAGATATCTGCTGCATACAAGAATCTCACCTTACATTAAAAGACAAATATAGACTCAAAAGTGAAGGGATGGTCATCTATATTCCAGGCGAATGGAAAGCAGAAAAAAGCAGGCATTGCAATCCTATTCGCAGATGCAATAGGCTTTAAACTAACCAAAATCAGGACAGATAAGTATGGACACTTCATATTTGTTAAAGGTAATATTTAATGTGATGAGATTTCAATTATTAATATTTATGCAACCAACCAGAATGCACCTCAATTTATGAGAGAAACTCTAACAGATATGAGCAACTTGATTTCCTCCAATTCCATAGTAGTTGGTTTTCTTTTGTTTTTTTTTTTTTTTGTAGAGACAGAGTCTCACTTTATGGCCCTTGGTAGAGTGCCATGGCCTCACACAGCTCACAGCAACCTCCAACTCCTGGGCTTAAGCGATTCTCCTGCCTCAGCCTCCCGAGCAGCTGGGACTACAGGCGCCCGCCACAACGCCCGGCTATTTTTTGGTTGCAGTTCAGCCAGGGCCGGGTTTGAACCCGCCACCCTCGGTATATGGGGCCGGCGCCTTACCGACTGAGCCACAGGCACCGCCCTAGTAGTTGGATATTTAACACCCCTTTAGCAGTGCTGAATAGATCCTCCAAAATGAAGATAAGCAAAGAAATTTTAGATTTAAACTTAACCATTCAACATCTGAACTTAACAGACATCTACAGAAAATCATCCTAACAAAACTGAATACACATTCTTCTCATCAGCCCACAGAACATACTCCAAAATCGATGACATCCTAGGCCACAAATCTAACCTCAGCAAATTAAAAAAAAATAGAAATTATTCCTTGCATCTTCTCAGACCATCATGGAATAAAAGTTGAACTCAATAACAACAGGAATCTGCATACCCATACAAAAACATGGAAGCTAAATAACCTTATGCTGAAAAATAGATGGGTTATAGACGAGGTTAAGAAGGAAATCACCAAATTTTTGGAACAAAAGAACAATGAAGACACAAACTATCAGAACCTCTGGGATACTGCAACAGCGGTCCTAAGAGGGAAATTTATAGCACTGAAGCCTTCCTCAAGAGAACGGAAAGGCTTAATAACTTAATGGGACATCTCAAGCAACTGTAGAAGGAAGAGCTCTCCAACCCCAAAACTAGCAGAAGAATAGAAATAACCAAAATCAGAGCATAATTAAATGAAATTGAAAACAAAAGAATTATACAACAGATCAATAAATCCAAAAGTTGGTTTTTTGAAAACATCAATAAAATAGATAAACCTTTGGCCAACCTAACCAGGAAAAAGAGTAAAATCTCTAATTTCATCAATCAGAAATGGTAATGATGAAATAACAACAGACCCCTCAGAAATTCAAAAAATCCTTAACGAATACTACAAGAAACTCTACTCTCACAAATATGAAAATCTGAAAGAAATCGACCAATACCTGGAAGCACGCCACCTACCAAGACTTAGCCAGAACGAAGTGGAAATGTTGAACAGGCCTATATCAAGTTCTATATCAGCCTATATAGTTGAAATAGGATCAACTATACAAAATCTCCCTAAAAAGAAAAGCCCAGGACCAGATGGCTTTACATCAGAATTCTACCAAACATTGAAAGAAGAACATATACTACTAAACCTCTTTCAAAATATAGAAAAAGAAGGAATATTACCCAGCACATTCTACGAAGCAAACATCACCTTGATCCCCAAACCAGGGAAAGACCCAACAAGAAAAGAAAATTATAGACCAATATCACTAATGAATATAGATGCAAAAATACTCAATAAGATCCTAACAAACAGAATCCAACAACACATCAAAAAGATTATACACCATGACCAAGTGGGATTTATCCCAGGGTCTCAAGTCTGGTTCAATATACATAAATTTATAAAGGTAATTCCACACATAAACAAACTAAAAAATAAAGACCATCTGATTCTCTCAATTGATGCAGAAAAAGCTTTTGACAATATCCAACATCCCTTCATGATCAGAACACTTAAGAAAATTGGTATAAAAGGGACATTTCTTAAACTAATAGAGGTCATATACAGGAAACCCACAGCCAATATTATATTGAATGGAGTTAAATTGAAATCATTTCCACTTAGGTCAGGAACAAGGCAAGGTTGCCCCTTGTCTCCATTGCTCTTTAACATTGTCATGGAAGTTATAGCCATTGCAATTAGGGAAGAAAAAGTGATTAAGGGTCGCTTAACCCCCCCACATAGGGTCAGAAAAGATCAAACTTTCACTCTTCACAGATGATATGATCGTATATCTGAAAAACACTAGGGATTCTACTACAAAACTTTTAGAAGTGATCAAGGAATACAGCAATGTCTCAGGCTACAAAATCAACACCCATAAATCTGTAGCCTTTATATATACCAACAATTGCTAAGCCGAAAAAACAATCAAGGACTCTATTCCTTTCACAGTAGTGCCAAAGAAGATAAAGTATTTGGGAGTTTATCTAACAAAGGACGTGAAAGATCTCTATAAAGAGAACTATGAAACTTTAAGAAAAGAAATAGCTGAAGATGTTAACCAATGGAAAAACATACCATGCTCATGGCTGGGAAGAATCAACTTTGTTAAAATGTCTATACTACCCCAAGCAATATATAATTTTAATGCAATTCCTATTAAAGCTCCATTGTCATATTTTAAAGATCTTGAAGAAATAATACTTCATTTTATATGGAATCAGAAAAAAACCTCAAATAACCAAGGCATTACTCAGCAATAAAAACGAAGCAGGAGGAATCATGCTACCAGACCTCACACTATACTATAAATCGATAGTGATCAAAATAGCATTGTACTGGCACAAAAATGGAGAAGTAGATGTCTGGAACAGAATAGAGAACCAAGAGATGAATCCAGCTACTTACCGCTATTTGATTTTTGACAAGCCAATTAAAAACATTCAGTGGGGAAAAGATTCCCTATTTAACAAATGGTGCTGGGTGAACTGGCTGGTGACCTGTAAAAGACTGAAACTGGACCCACACCTTTCACCATTAACTAAGATAGACTCTCACTGGATGAAAGATTTAAACTTAAGACATGAAACTATGAAAATACTTGAAGAAAGTGCAGGGAAAACTCTTGAAGGAATTGGCCTGGGTGAATAATTTATGAGGAGGACTCCTCAGGCAATTCAAGCAGCATCAAAAATACATTACTGGGACCTGATCAAACTAAAAAGCTTCTGCACAGCCAAGAACATAGTAAGTAAAGCAAGCAGACAGCCCTCAGAATGGGAGAAAATATTTGCAGGTTGTACCTCCAATAAAAGTTTAATAACCAGAATCCACAGAGAACTCAAACGAATTAGCAAGAAAAGAACAAGTGATCCCATCTCAGGGTAGGCAAAGGAGTTGAAAAGAAACTTCTCTAAAGAAGACAGACACATGAAATAAAGCTCATCATCCTTAATCATCAGAGAAATGCAAATCAAAACTACTTTGAGATATCACCTAACCCCAGTAAGAGTAGCCCACATAACAAAATCCCAAAACCAGAGATGTTGGCGTGGATGTGGAGAAAAGGGCACACTTCTACACTGCTGGTGGGAATGCACACTAATACATTCCTTTTGGAAGGATGTTTGGAGAATACTTAGAGATCTAAAAATAGACCTGCCATTCGATCCTATAATTCCTTTACTAGGTATATACCCAGAAGACCAAAAATCACAATATAACAAAGACATCTGTACCAGAATGTTTATTGCAGCCCAATTCATAATTGCTAAGTCATGGAAGAAGCCCAAGTGCCCTTCCACCCACAATTTGACTAGCAAGTTGTGGTACATGTATAGCATGGAATATTATACTGCCTTAAAGAAAGATGGAGACTTTACCTCTTTCATGTTTACATGGATGGAGCTGGAACATATTCTTCTTAGCAAAGTATCTCAGGAATGGAAGAAAAAGTATCCAATGTACTCAGCCCTACTATGAAGCTAATTTATAGCTTTCATATGAAGGCTATAACCCAACTATAGTACAAGACTCTGGGGAAATGGCCAATGGGTGGGGCCACAGCTATGGTGCATCTTAGAATGGGTACAGGTGAAACCCACTAAATGCAGAATACAAATGTCTACATACAATAACTAAGAAAATGCCATGAAGGCTACGTTGAACAGTTTGATGAGAACATTTCAGATTGTATATGAAACCAGCACATTGTACCCCTTCATTGCACTAATGTACACAGCTATGATCTGACAATAAAAAAATAATAATTTAAAAAAAAAAAGATTCTGGGCTTTCATCACTGTAGCCTGGAAGAGGTTTTTAACTTTAACTCAAACAGAAAAAAATAAGAGAGAGAAATAAATCTTTGTTATTTGGGACCACTAAGTCCGCAGTCATTTTTTATGCCAACAGTAGAAAATGAATATAGACATTTTCACAGATCCATACCATTCAAGCACCATAAGAAAATGGAAAGCAAGAAGGAAAATATACAGTGCTCTCTAAGATCCTAAAATTATTTCCTGAGTGTGTGTGACTACTAGACTAGCAGTAGATGAAATGATTTAACTGTTACATTTTTTAACACTTTGATTCATCAAAAATAGAAAGGTGGTGGTCCAATGCTCATCCCATATTTCCATGGAAAGTTTGTTTGTTTGTTTGTTTGTTTGTTTGTTTGTTTTTCAGTGAAACAGAACTCCAATTGTAGCCATGCCCAACATGGAAGTTTCATTTGTTATGTATTTTAGAAGTTTGTAATCACTGGTATAATCATTTAGTCAATAAATCCAGTATCATTTTTCAGTTCTTAAAAACTTGTCCTGCCAATTAGCAAGTACATGCTAAGAACTTAGTCAGCTCCACAGGCAATTCTGGGAGTCAAGGATTCAAGAGTAAGAACTCCACAGTTGCTGTTCTCAGAAAGCTCATTGCAAGAAATAGAGGAATAAGTATTTACTCATTTCTTGGTGATGAGATGCAGGAAATGCCTGCACTTTGGCTTCAGCAGAGTTGGGAGGTTGCAAAGCAGAGCTGGTCCAGGACCCCCCAGTCTGGGTGCAACTGCGTCCCCACCCTGGGCACCTTCCTTCTCTTCTTGAGACTGCTCACTGAAAAATGAAGGTATAATCCCATTAAATAGAGCAAATGTGCAGTGGTGGTAAAAAATTAAATAATTTGGAATATAGGATATAGAACATCAAGGGAATAATGTCACAACAGTGTCCAAGAGCTTTCCTTTAGTGAAGAAGATGAAAATGACACAGGCAAGCCTTGACCTTCTTCTCGCCCTGAAGTGCTCCGCATGATCTAAGGGCTAAGCACCTTGATGGTCATTTTCCAGGCCATATCTTATTTATTTTATGACATTTATTTATTTTTAAGACAAAGTCTCACTCTGTCCCCTTGGGTAGAATGCTGTGGAATCATAGTTCAGAACAGCCTCAAAAACTCTTGCCTCAGCCTCCTGAGTAGATGAAACTACAGATGCTCACCACAATGCCTGGCTGATTTTTCTATTTTTAGTGGAGATGGGGTTTTACTCTTGCTGAAGCTGCTCTAGAACTCCTGAGCTCAAGCAATGCCTCTGCCTCAGCCTCCCAGACTGCTAGGATTACAGGCAGGAGCCATATAATTCAGGCCATATCTTAAACCTATTTGAACTTTAATAGTCCTTCCTTATCCATGGGTGATACAGCCCAAGACCCCCTGAGACTGCAGATAGCACTGAACCCTATGTACTTATTTTCCTATAAATACATACATGAGTCATTACAAAAGTTTAGAGGTATACAAAAATCAAGAAACATAAAATCCACGTGGATGGAAACAAATGAAGCCCTCCCAGCAACACCAAGAAGCTGAGTGAGCTGAAATTTGTAGGAGTGATTCAGAAAGGATGCTGTGGACTGTGTTTCTTGGAAGTGAGATAATGGACTGTAAGTCTCAAAACTTCGTGGTGACCTCCATGCCTATGATAAAGTTTAATTTATAAATTAAGCACAGCAAGAGAGTAAGAATAATAACTAATAATAGAACAATTATAACAATATACTGTAACAAAAGTTATGTGAATGTGCTCTTTCTTTCTTGCTCTTAAAATATACTATTGTTCTGTACTCATCTATTTTTTAACTGAAATGGACTTCTTGTAACCAAAACCTCAGAGAGTAAAACTGTAGTTGAGGGTGAGCGATTATAATATATAAACCCACAGAAGTCCACAAAATTAGTGCATATTTTTTAAGCAAAGTATCAATTTGCTACTTATTATTATTTTTTTTTTTTTGTAGAGACAGAGTCTCACTTTACTGCCCTCGGTAGAGTGCCGTGGCGTCACACAGCTCACAGCAACCTCCAGCTCTTGGGCTTATGTGATTCTCTTGCTTCAGCCTCCCGAGCAGCTGGGACTACAGGCACCCGCCACAACGCCCGGCTATTTTTTTTTGTTGCAGTTTGGCCGGGGCTGGGTTTGAACCCGCCACCCTCGGCATATGGTGCCGGCGCCCTACTCACTGAGCCACAGGCGCCGCCCAATTTGCTACTTATAATGACTAAATCTGGGAAATATCTCATAATCTATATTTTTTAACATGACAGCAGTCATAAGTTTAAGAGTTAAGTGACACCAGGCCTCTATTGCTCCAGGGATAAAATGAGGAATTATAAACCAAGGTGATTAAATATTACAAATCTATTTTGCAATTCAGTGGTAATAAAAAGCATAACGTACTCTATTAAGATTTTAGTTTGTTATGTTTTCTTTCCCCTGGAAAAGTTACTTTAAAATTTAGTCATTGAAATCTAAGCATGAATTTGCTGTATCTGAGGAAAAATCAGCAAATTTAATCTTGTATAGTGCTAGAATTTGTCAGAAGAGCTGATAGAGACATCATCTGATCAGACACTAAGGTCCCCAGCCATCTGCAGTGTGGCTAAAGATCAGTAATCAAGAAAGAACTCTGAATAGTCAAGTAAAACACAGTCATTGATCTCCAAAGGTGATAACAGCAGCCGTGAAAGAAGGTCTCTAAATTAAATTAGTTAATGCCTGCATTCCTCCAGGGACACCACTATTGCTCCTCTCAAAAAGAATGCTATTTCTGGAAAATGGTCACTCCTAGTTCCCAAATCAGAGGAAGAGCTGAGGTTGTGTGATATCAGAATGGCTCAGTTTTTATGATTCTTCCTTAATTTGTTAGATGTATAGTCCTTCTCTTTCAAACTGTTTTGCTTTTCTGAAGGAATATTGCGAGATTATAAATAAGATTTCTAGTTTTCATAGTCTCACAGAATTGTACCATGAAATATTCTTTGTTTTCTTAGCTGCCTGGGGCATGTGCTCAGGAGACAGAAGGAGATACAGAGCAAACTAGAGAAACTACTTCCAAACCCCCTACCTCATGTTTTCTTCCTGATTCTCACTCTACAGCTCCATCTGATGACTCCTGGTGTGTATGTCCACCCTCCCTTTGGTATTGGCTTTTTACCAAATAGAGTGTGCCACAAAACACCCCACAGAATCAACAGAGCCAGACGGGCACCCTCAGCCGAAGTCTCCACCAGACCTTCCCCCGGGATTGCTCATTCAGGAGGTGCCTGTGTGAGAAGTCACTTCTCCATCTCCATCCCACCTGGGCCTGGGCTACACCTTTCCCTGCAGAGGAGTTTCAACACTCCCAGCTCAAGTTTGAGCTTTCACATCCTCTCACCATGGGAAGTGTCTCTGTCCATTTTCTGCTGCTACAACAGAATACCATGGACTGGGTAACCTGAAAAGACCACGTAACCTAAAAAGACAAGGACAAAAAAAGCAGCCTGGCTCCTGGTTCTGGAGCCTGGGAAGTCTAACAGCACAGCACCAGCGTCTGGTGAGGGCCCTCCTGCTGCTTCCTAACATGGCAGGACTGAGTCCAGGAGACAGAGAGGGACCAGGGGCTGGTCTTGCTTTATAAAAACTCACTCTCTAGACAACTAACCTGATTCCAGGTAATGACATTAATCTGTTCATGGGGGCTCCAATCTCCTGACCTAGTCACTAATGATCAGGCCCAATCTCCCAGGGATTAACTCCCCAACACATGAACTTTTGGCGGACACATTCAAACCATAGCAGTAGGTAACATACCAGTAACATCAACTCATCCTGAACATAAACTTTCATCCACTTGGGTAAAAACTGCTGCTCACTTCACAGATATTACCATTGTCAAAACTAGGCTCTGCTAATTCAATGCTAAGCTTATGAGAGGTTTAAATAAATGGTAACTCTTCTTGCCAAACGATCATTTGACAGTACAGCAAATGTTTTGATATTGTCCCAAGAAATAGGTGAATTAGAAAAGCAAAAGCTTTCTTTATGTAAAATCAGCACAATTTATTTTCCATTTTTGAAAAAAGTACCCAATACTTTGGCTCTAGAGCACTGCCCCCAAACCCAATTGTATCCCTACTGTGTACTCCATTTCACCCACTGAAAAAGGGGAAATTTTACCCTCCCAATAAACACATACATTTCTTTTTACTTCCATTTGTGGTTTTGTTAAACATATCTCAGTTCAGATAGAATTGATAAAATGGCAGTGTGTGGTTTAAATTGTAAAGAGTGCTGTCTCTGTCCTTCAGTTAGGTGTAGTTTACAAAAGATGAAGATCATTTAGATAACTGAGAATCGTCCAGGATAAGCAGTGAGGTGTAGAGGTAATAATCTCTAAGTTGAGTCATTTAAAACAGTAAAGGCTTGTTGCTGGTGAATGTGGCCCATCCATGAGTAGTTGGCAGGTGAGCTCAGATTAACCGTCACTCAAACTGTCTGGCTGACACAGCAGCAATCATCTTTAAGTCATGTGGCTCCTCCTATGCAGACAGAGCCCTAGAGGGCTCTGAGAGGAAATCCTGATCTCTAAAGAGCTGGCGAAGAGCAGCTGAAGTTACAGGCCTGGGAAGTAGAAAACTGGAAATGTTTGGGACCCTCCACACCAAAGTGGAATGAGCAAGGTGTCAGTGATTAAGACAAATGGCCGAGCACTGGGCTCAGAGCAGAGCCACGCAGTCCTCATGGGTACACAGCACCAGCAGCAGGGGAAGGGCAGCTTGGGGAAGGTCTGGGTACTCCAGGGGAGGAAAGAACCCAGAAGAAAAGCACGAGCTATAGGATTAGAGCAGGGGTCCTCAAACTACGGCCCGCGGGCCACATGAGGCGGTGTGATTGTATTTGTTCCCGTTTTGGTTTTTTACTGCAAAATAAGACATGTGCAGTGTGCATAGGAATTTGTTCATAGTTTTTTTTTTTTAAACTATAGTCCGGCCCTCCAACAGTCTGAGGGACAGTGAGCTGGCTCCCTGTTTAAAAAGTTTGAGGACCCCTCCCCTGGAGAGGTTTGTGTTGGAGAGTAATTCATCTTTGCGGGATTTTTGAACCATTGTAGAGTTGAGATTTGTAAAACAAAAGCACAGAAGCAGGAGTGGAAAGGCATGGGGAGAAGAAAGATCAACTGATAAAGTCTCTGGTGGGTGCCCAGCCTCTCGGGGACACGCAGGCCATCTCCTCCCCCTTCCTCACCTTGTCCCAGCCTCTGCAGGCTGGTCCCAGCACCTCGCTTGGCTGTGAGGACACATTCTTATTTATTAAAAGGTATCTTTAAGGTGGCCTGTTATATACATTTTCTGATCATACAGTCTTTCACAAATTGCTATCTCTCAGGGAAAGTTGCATAACAGGAAATAGATGATATTATGAGACAAAGATCAGAAATGTGGCCAGTGAGGCAGAGCCCCATAACGAAAGGAAATTCTGCTGAGGGAACATTCTGGATTTAAAAGCAGAAAGCATTGGAAAGCACTGGCACATTCATCTGTACTGGAAGTTATCGATTAAAACCTTCTTCCCGGACTCCATGCTGCTCTGGGAGACACTTGGGTACAGCTGGATCAAGGTATGAAAGATTAGGTATAATGCACTTTCTCCCAGACCCTGGTGGCTACGCTTGTCAACATTGACTGATATAACGCAGGTTAACTGCTTTATTGATATTAATTCCATTTTAAAAAGAGAGGAAAGGGAAAAAATTACCTCCCCAAATTCCCTAAAAGGACCATTTTAATGATGCTGTGTCATTTTGGAAGGTCTGTTCTTAATATTTGGTGAGCAAAAAATGTGCTTCAGTTACTCAGGGGAAGCAATAATATATTCGTAACAAAGGCAGTGAGTGCTCTTTGTTCCATGCTCAGGAGGAGGCAATCCAGCACAGGCCAGGGGAAAAGCAGGTCCTGGGAGAAAGTTCCATTGTTCCAAGAGGCAGAGGATTGCAGGAACATGCTCACTGCACTGAGGCACGCCTAGCAACAGCCACCTGTGTTATCATGGGAGCCCCAAGGTGAAGAAGAAAGGTGCTTGCTAAATGCACATAGTAATTACAGACTGGGAGGAAAGCTAGGAGTGAAACTAACTGTACAATACACTAAAAACAAGAGGCGGGAGCATTTTAGATGAGAAGTCCTGGGAGGGGCTTTAGGTGAGACTTGCAGTCTGGCAGGGCAGCATCTGGTAAGACGGGAAGGCGGGAGGGAATGCATTCCAGGCTTAGAATGGCCTGTGTAAGCAAAGGCCATCTGGGAAACACAGAGATGTGGGGTTTACAGAATGGGAAAGTAAGCTGAGTATGCTGAGGGGGCACAGAGAAAGGAGGGTGTGGGGGCAGGGGAAGGAAGGGAACAGGTTGGGGTGACCTAAGCCCAGAGCCCACAGTTCCAAGGCCAGACCTCTGAGGACAGCACCGCAGATATTTCTGGTGCTGGGAGCTCTGAGCAGATGTCCTGAGGTCAGTTCTGGAAGTCCCATCACAGGGACAGGCTGGGGATGGAGTGGGGGCAGTGCTTGGGGAGGCACAGTCAGCCCAGGTCAGCACAGGACAGTGCGGGAGAGAGGAGCATTGGAGAGCAGGTCAGGGCCAAAGGACAACTGCAAACTGACTGCACAGTGGGCAGAGGAAGGACGCTCAGCAGAACACAGGCTAGATGGACCCCGCAGGGCGGCGCTGCCTTTGCCAGGGTTGGGGTTTAATTCTAAGCACCAGGGGAACTGTTGAGGGACTTCAAGCCCAGGAACTCGATAGCAACAATTATTTTCACAGTGGCAGCTGCTGCTGCTTCTACTATTTTTTGTGAGTGTGCGGGACATCCAGCCCTTTTCTTAGTATTTTGCATTTAATTCTCATATAACAACTCTATGAGGCAGAAGAGCCTCGCCACAGAGAAACTGAGTCATTTGCTCGAGATCACACAGCTAGGAAAGGGCAGGAAAAGGATGTGTATATCCACATCCTGCAGCCAGACTGTTATTAATACTTGCTAAGTGAATGAAGTACTCAGGCTGCTGAGTGGAAAATAAATTGAGGGATACAATTATTGCTGACTATAAAAATTACAAGTGATAGGAGACTCCCTCATAAGGGGCTGTCACAATACAGAAGTCATGCGCAGGTGGAAATCAAGAGTCAGCTTCCAGGAAATAGACGATCCCCTCTTACAGTCGGAATCTTCAACATATGTCAGCAATTGAACATTCTGATTCACTCAGGAAAGGGACAGTGACCGTGAATGGAAATCTAGAATCACCCCAGCAAGATGTTCAGAGTCAGAGGCTCGTCCCCATGCTGGGTGAGTTCCCTTCATACTGAGGGGCAGTTGTAGCTTCCTCTTACATCCAAACTTTCACAGTAACCCAGAGAAACACAAGGTTAAGTCTGTGAGTTTCCTGCTATCCCTCCATCTTTCCTTTCCTCTAATGAGGCAATCACCAGGTCATGTGGTATGTGTACGATACAGACAGCTGCTCCAGAGCCCTGGGAGCTCTGCCCAAGTCAAGTCCCTTGGGACAAAAAAATAAAGAGGATCCAAGACTGGGGCCTCAAAGGAAGACTAGAATTAAACTCATTGGTCTAGGGATTCACCATAGGGTCCTGGGATCACTGGCTCTCACCTCACTGGCTGTAAGTGCCCGTGTGTGGTCATATGTGTGTGTGGTCGTGTGTGTGTGTGTGTGGTCATGTGTGTGTGCTCTGTGTGTGTGTGTGAGCACATACTACATCTATCCAAGATTGCCCATAACTACTCAGGGCAAGCCAAGGAAATGAGGGCTGGGGAATGGACTTACAAAACTTTACAAAATAAGGAATTATTGGATGATCTGCTATTTCTGGATTGGCCTGAAGAGTAAATAAAACAAAAAGATGAAAATGATATTTGAAATCTTGCAGAAAAATATTTTCTCAGGAGAATTCAGTCTAACTTGGCAATGAGACCCAGGAAAGCTGGAAAGTTTTGATTAAATTTGATAAACATACAAGCTGGACTTAATCGGCCCTTGCAGTTTGCTTCCTCCTAATTAAAAACATAATTCTTAAACAGTCATGGTAATATGCTTTTCTGTTAACTCAACATATACTACAGGACTAGGGGAGAAAAGACTGCTCAACTGTTCGCGTTTTTTAAATCACAGGAGGACGGTGCATTTAGAGTCTGTAAGAATACTAGGGAAACGGAACTGAATGCTCCTTCAATTATCAACCAGCAATATTTCTGATAATACTAAGTAGGCTGTGTTTTTTCAATAATTAAGTAGGTATCTTTTCTTAATTTAATATTTGGCATAAGGTGAAGGGGGGATTGGAGATGCCTTTTACCGAATAAATATTTTGTCATTTAAGAACAGGTAGCATAAAGAATTATTATATTTACCATGACACATCCAGCACTACTTCAATTGCAGACCTGATGTCTAGGAGGAAAGACTGACTTGTGATTTCAATTCAGAGATATAGAGAAGTGGGAAAATCACCACTCCCCTTTATATAATCAGAAAAAAAGGGGGGCAAACTTCAAATGAACAACTTTTTTTGAACCCATTAGCAAAATGAGGGTAAATGATTAACACGAAGTCTAATGAGGGGCAGGCAGCAGCAGAGGGACACAGGGCTGGGTTCCTGCGTAAGTGGGACAGACCTCACTCAGCACCACAGGACTCGGTAGGATTAGGCACTTTTAACCCATTGCTCCGGGCCACAGGAGGGCATATAAGATGTATGGAGCCTCTGTGGGCTGTGGGTCTGGGCAGGTTGGGGTGGGGGACATTGCTATTTTTAAAAGGCTCCCTTGAGGGATCCACCTGCTGCCCATGGCAGGACAGAGAAATCTGGAGGAAGCGCGGAGGGTGAGAGGACGGAGCCACCTGTGGGCTCTGGTGGAGCCTCAGGGAAGGTGCAGAGAGGCATTGTCAGTTGAGACTCATGCCTTGAGAACAAAACCCTCCATCTACACGGGAAGGGCATCCAAACACAGCCTGAAGACACGGCTGGATCACAGGTGAGGACAGAGGTAGAAGCAACTCTACCCTGAGGAAGGGGCAGGAGTGTGGGCTGGGACAGGACTGCACGTGAAGGAGGGCAGGACCCTGGGGAGACCACACTGCCAAGGTCAGGTCCACAAGCCTGCCTGGGACTGAGCGTTAACCAGGACAATGGGGGAAGCCCCTTCTTCTGCCACTCACCAGCAGCCTAACAAGCAGCCAGGGAAAAAAAATAGCAGTAATCTGCAAGAGACAGACTTCACCTGCGGAGGAGTGTCGAGGGCAGCCCAGAGCAGAGCAGAGGAGGAGCCTGAGGTAACACCAGAGTAACAATGGCAACAACAGATTAAAAATCATCCTAATTCCTAAGGAGACTGAAGACCCAGTGGAAGGAAAGGCACACTCACTTCCAAGCATAAGACATACAACACCAGTATCACTGTTCTATAAAACATCAGGCTTTCAACAAAAAAATTTACAGAGCAAACAAAGAGGCAAGAACAAACCCAGTCTAAAGAGACAAAGCACTTGTAAGTGCCAGACTGCGATATGACACGGGCACTGGGACTATCAGACCAGGACTTCAAGGCCACAATGACTGACATGCTAATGATCATGTTAGAAGGGAAAGAGCCGCACAAAATCAGACAGTCACTTTCAACAGAGAGATTGAAACAAATGGAAATGCTGTGCATAGAACTGAAACAGGAACAAAATGAAGAATTCCTTCCAGGGACTTGCTGCTAGATTTAACACAACTGAGGAGAGACTTGATGAACTTGAAAACAGGTCCCACTGAAATGCAAAAAGGAAAAAAAAAAAAAGAAGAAAGAACAAAAACAGAACAGCTCATCTAAGAATTGAAGTATAATAACAAATGGTCAAACACACTGTGTTGGAATCTCAGAAGGAAAAATGAGAACAGGATTGAAGAAAACAGAGCCAAAAAATATAGGAGGCTAAAAACTGACAGAAGTGAAGGGAGAAACAGACAAATCAATAACAGTGAGCTTTACTCTCCTGGTTCAATAATGGCCAGAATGCAAGGATATATATATATAAACACACACACATATATATAGATTTGATCAACATTATCAAATAACTTGACATTACTGACAACTGTAACGTCTAACACAACATCAGTAGAATATACATTCTCCCCAAGCACTTCTCTAAGACAAAACACATACTGGACCAAAAATAAATCTCAGTAAATTTTAAAAGACTTAAATGCACAGAATATATTATTCAATCATATTGCAATTAAATTAGAATCAGCAACAGAAAGAAATTTGGGGAATTTACAAATATTTAGAAATTAAATAACATATGTTAAACCACTCATGGTTCAAAGAGGAAATCACAGGGGACTAAGAAACTATTCTGAGATAAATAAAAAGAAAAATACAACACATCACAATTTATTGGATGCAGTGAAGTCAGTGCTTAGAGAAAAATGCAGAGTTGCAAAAAGTTATGTTAGAAATAAAAAAGGATCTCAACTCAATAAACTTCCATCTTAAGAATTTAGGAGAAGCAGGGCTGGGAGAGAGGGCTCATGCCTGTAATGCTAGCACTCTGAGGCTGAGGTGGGTGAATTAGTTGAATCAGGATTCAAGACCAGTCTGGGAAAGAGCGAGGCCCTGGCTCTAAAAATAGAAAAACTGGCCGAGTGTTGTGGCGGTCGCTGGGCTCAAATGATCCTCCTGCCTCAGCTTCCTGAGTAGCTGAGGAGTTTGAGGTTGCTGTGAGCTGTGATGACATGTTAGCACATTACCCAGGGTGACAGAATGGGACTCTGTCTCAAAAAAAAAAAATTAGGAGAAGAACAAACTAAATCCATATTAAGCAAAAGAAAGGAAATAATAAATATTAGAGAAGAAAATAATGAAATGAAAAACAAAATTTAATAGAAGAAGTCAATAAGCCCCGAAGTCGATATATTGAAAAGATCAACAAAATTAATAAACCTGAATCTGACCAAAACAACAAGGAGGAAAGACACAAAAACAAACATGAAAGGTGGCGCCTGTGGCTCAAAGGAGTGGGGCACTAGTCCCATATGCCGGAGGTGGTGGGTTCAAACTCAGCCCCGGGCAGAAACTGCAAAAAAAAATAATAATAATAATTATGTAGCAGTTATCATGATTGACCCTTCAGAATTTTAAAACATGTTCAGGGAATACTATGAACACATTTTATGCTACCATAGCAGACAAATTCAGCAAATGTGAACAATACCTAGAAAGACAAAAATCACCAAGACTGACTCATGAAGAAACTGAAAATCTGAACAGATCCCTAACAAGTAAAGAAATGGAATAATTAAAGTCTTTCCACAAAAGAATAGGGTGGGTTGTGATGGTCTGACTAGTAAATAGCACCAAGCATGTAAAGAAATAAAACCAAACTTCCACAGATTCTTTCAGAAAAATAGGAGGAACACGTCCCCACTGACTGTGTGAGGGCAGCATCATGCTGAGATTGAACCAGACAAACAAAACTGCAAACTGATGTCTTCATGAGCATAGATGCAAAAATCCTCCAACAAAATATTAACGAGCAAATCCAGCAACTAATAGAAAGAAATATAAATGAGACAATGTGGTATTTATCCCAGGAATGCAAGATTAGTTTAACACGCAAAACTAATTTACACATTACATACTATTAATAGAATAAAAGACAAAATTTACAAAATCATTTAAATAGATGCAGAAAAAGCCCATGGCAAAATCCAACACCCATCAAAGACAAAAGCTCTCAACAAGTTAGGAGAGAAGAAAACTTCCTCAGTCTGATAATGGGCATATAGGAAAGGCGCACAGCTAACATTATACTTAGTGGGAAAAGCCAGGAGACTTTTCCAGTAATATCAGAAAGAAGAAAAGGATTTCCACTCTCACTACTTCTATTCAACATTGCAATGAAGCTTCTAGGCAGTGCAACCCAGTCAGAAAAAAAATAAAATGCCATCCAGACTAGGAAGGAAAAAATAAAACTATCTTTATTTTAAAATGATATTACCAACAGCATTCTATAAACACACACAAGAACTAATACATAAGTTCATTAAGTTTGCAGGATACAAGATCAATATACAAAAGATGACTGCATTTCTATACATAAAAATAAACAATATGAACATAAAATTAAAAATGAAATTCTAAACACAATAGTATCAAAATGATAAAATACTTACAAATAAATCTAAGAAAAGTACAATAAGTTTAAGCTGAAAAATACACAATTTTTCTGAAAGAAATTAAATACAATCTAAATAAATAGAGAAACATCCCCCCCCCATGTTCGTGGATTATAAGACTTGACGTTACTACATTAATGATTCTCAATTTATATTAAGATTAAATGTAACTGCAATCAAAATTTAAGTGACATTTTGTTGATGCATAAAATAGCAAGTTGATTCAAAATTTAATGTAAAAAGGCAAAGTGCTTAGAATAGCCAAACAATTCTCAATAAGAAACATAAAGTTGAAGGAGTTTCAAAGTCTGCTGTGGAGTGCTGGCACAAAGACGCATAAATAGACCAAGGGAACAGAAGTGATTATACAGAAATAAAACCTTACACTATGGATAGATAATGGATTTCCGATGATTGTGCCAAAGTAATTTAATGGGAAAAGAGTTGTCTTCAAGAAATGGTACTGGAGGGCTGGGCACAGTGGCTCACACCTGTAATTCTAGGACCCTGATAGCACCAAAACTGCAAATTTTCTTTTTTTTTTTTTTTTTTTGGCCGGGGCTAGGTTTGAACCCACCACCTTTGGCATATGGGACTGGTGCTCTACCCCTTTGAGCCACAGGCACCGCCCAAAAAAAACTGCAAATTTTCTAAATTTCATTGATTGTATATTTAAAATAAATTTTACCTCAAAAAATTGTCTAAAAAACAAAAAGAAATTGATAACCATTATCTGTCTTTTGACTGATTTCTTAATCTTTGCCTAAAAGATTGATCCATAAAGGAAAAAAAATATGAATTTAATTCATCAAATTAAAAAAAAATTGTACATGTTAACAGTCACCATCAAAAAAGCCAACAGGGGAGTCACAGAGTGGGAGAAAATATTTGCCAAACTTTCATCTAGAATATATAGAGAACTTTGCCACTCAGTAACAGGAAGACATATAACAGCATTTTAAAAATTGGCAAAAGATTTGAGTAGATGTTTTGTGAGAAGATATATAAATGCATAAACATAAAGAGATGCTCAACATCATTAGTCATTTGAGAAATGCAAACCACACTGAGCTACTACTTCAACCCACTAAATGGCTATAATCAAAAGACAGAAAATAACAGATTTCACAAAGATGTTTTGGAACAGGAACTCCACATTGCTGGTGGTAATGTGGAGTAGTACAGCCACTTTGAAAAACAGTTTAGCATTTTTTAAAATTAAACATAAATTTACCATAGGACAGAAAAATTCTACTGCTAATAATCTACCAAAGGAAAATGAAAATCTATATGAAGATAAAAACTCTCATAGAAATGTTCCTAGCAGAGTCTTTCATAATATCCAGAAATTGGAATCTAGCAAATGTCCATCAGCTGGGGAGTGAACCAAATATAAGGCTGCCACGTAACAGAAAATTTTGCAAATAAAAGGGAGGAGTGCTGATGCATGCTGCACCATGGATGAACCTCAGAAACATTCATTTTTTTTGTGAAAGGAGTTATAAAAGACTACTTCTTATATGATTCCATGCATGTGAAATGTCGGAAAAGATAAACTCACAAAGACAGAAGGAAGATCAGTGGTTGCTTGGGATGGGGGGAGAATGCAGAATGCCTGCAAACGAAACCAGGGAATTTTTTGGCATCATGGAAGTTTTTAGAAGTATGGATTGTGCTGATGGTGGCAAAAATGAAAACATTCTAAAATCCTTTGGATGTATTTTTAAAATAAATTGTTTAGTATATAAATTTAATCTCTAAAAAGCTGTCAGAAAAGGCTCAGTGCCCATAGCCCAGTGGTTAGGGCTGGTGGGTTCAAACCCAGCCGGGGGCTGCTAAAAAGAACGACAATGACAATGATAACAAAACAACAGCCAGGCATTGTGGCAGGCGCCTGTCGTCCCAGCTACTTGGGAGGTTGAGGCAAGAGAATCACTTAAGCCCAAGAGTTTGAGGTTGCTGTGAGCTGTGACATCACGGCACTCTACCAAGGGTGACATAGTGAGACTCTGTCTCAAAAAAAACGTTGTCAGAAAAGAAGAAATACATAGCCGTAATCTTATATCCATTAAAAGAAATTAAATTTTTATTTTATTTTTTTATTGTTAAATCATAGCTGTGTACATTAGTGCAGTCAAGGGGTACAATGTGCTGGTTTCATATACAATCTGAAATATTCTCATCAAACTGTTCAACGTAGCCTTCATGGCATTTTCTTAGTTATTGTATGTAGACATTTGTATTCTGCCTTTGGTAAGTTTTGCCTGTACCCATTCTAAGATGCACCGTAGGTGTGGCCCCACCCACTACCCTCTCTCCACCCTAAGCTCCCCCCTCCACATCTTAGCTCAAAGAAATCTCAGGCCCAGATGATCTCACTGGCAAAGTTCACCACACATCCATGGGGGAAAAATAATACTAATTCTACACAGTCACTTTCAGAAAATAGAAGAGAAGAGAACATTTTCTAATTCATTTTATGAGGCAACATTACTCTAATATCAAATCCAAAGACACTATAGGAAGGACAACTATATTTCCATGCCCCTCATGGACACAGACATAGGAAATTTCAAAAAAAATATTAGCAAATCAGCACAGGGGTTCTGACCTGGTCCCCAGCTCCTTGGAAGGCTAAGGCAGGAGGAATTAAAGATCAGCCTAAGCAGCATAGTGAGACCCTATCTCTCTTTTTTAAAAAGGATATTAACATTAATTAAATTAATCAACATTAAAAACATATTAGCAAAATCAAGTCCACTGATTTCTTAAAAACATCAAAAGTGTATTTGTCAGGTTTCTTCCAAGAAGCAGAACATATATATGCACACACACACACACAAAGCGTGAGCATCCCTAATGCAAAATCGAAAATCAAAAGTGCTTCAAACTCTGAAGTTTTTGAGTGTCAACATAACATTCAAAGGAAATGTTCTTTGGAGCATCTTGGATTAGAAATGCTTGACAGGTTAGTACAATGCAAATATTCCAAAAAAAAAAAATACATACATACGTATATGAAAATATATATGTGTGTGTATACGGAGAGAGAGTTATTAGGAGGAACTGGATTATGCTATTATGGAGGATGAGCAGTCCCACAATCTGCCATCTACAAGCTGAAGACCCAAGGAAACAAGTGATACAATTCAGTGCGAGTCAGAAGGCAGAGAAACAGAGAACCATCTGACAATGGTTTAAATGTTTAAGCCAATGGTTTAAATCTCAGTCTGAGGGCAAAAGAGCAATAAGGCAGAAAAGAAAGGGGGAATTCCTCCTGCTTTGCTGGTCCTTAGTGACTTGTGTGATGGCACCTACACTGGGAATGGCATTCTGTGTTACTGAGCCCAGCAACTCCAATGCTAACCCTATCCAGAAACACTCTCACGGGCACATTCAGAAATAATGCTTAATCTGGTCACCCCACAGCCCAATCAAGATGACACATAAAATTAACCATCAAACAGACCAAGTGAGGTTTACTGCAGGAATGCGAGACCCATAGATGTAATTCAGAGTATTAACAGACTGAGAAAAACCATGGGATCATCTTCGTTGATGTAGAAAAATCATTTGACAAAAGTCAACAAATGTTTGTGATAAAAACTTTTGGCAACCTAGCAAAAAAGAACTTGTAACAAAGATAGACAATCTACAGCATATATAATATTCGGCACTTAATGTTCTTCCCCTGTAATTGAGAACCAAATGGCATGTTCCCTCTGACCATTCCTATTCAGCATTGCATCCAGAAACCTACATCAGCCCATAAGAAAAAATAAACAAATAAGTAAAAGACATATAATTTGGAAAGAATTAATAAAACTGTCTGTCTATATATGGCATGCTTGTCTATTTTTTTTAAGTAAGAATTTTTTTTTATTTTTTATTTCTTATTTTTTTATTAGGTCTTTTGTACATAGATCATAAATACATTTATGCCCATTTCGGTGTGTTGATTATTTGTACAAATTGGAGTGCTTACATCATACTAATCAGCATAGTTTTCACCTCATTTACCCAATCATAGCATTAGGACATTTATGTTCTACACATGATAGAACCAACTTGTATTTGCAATGTACTCCATAGTTGTGGTCCCCCTGCTTGTCTATTTAGAGAATCCCAAAATATCTACAAAAATCTTATAGAACTAATAACAGAGTTTAGCAAAATTGTGGGGAACAATATTAATATGTAAAAGTCAATCATATTTATACATACCATTAGAAGAATCTGAAATTTTAAAAAGCAATGTCATTTACAATATCACAAAAACTTAAGTACTTAGCAGTAAATCTAACAAAATATCATAGTCTGGATGCCAAAAACTATAAAAATCTCAGGAAAGAAATTACAAATGTAAATAAATGGACAGATGTATTTTGTTCATGAACAGAAAAACCTCAAAATTGTTCAGAGGCCAGTTCTCTCCCAAACTGATCAATAGAGTCAATATAATATTAATCAAAATCTTAATAAGTTTTTCTATAAAAATAAACAAGACAATTCCGGAATATATATGAAAAGGCAAAGATCTTGAATAAATGAAGCAATTACAAAAAGAAAAATGTTGGTGCTCACAGAACCAAGTTCATGACTTCCTACAAAGGTGTATTAATCAAGACAGCATGGCAATAGTGAAAAAAATAGATTTATGAACAAATACAACACAAGGAGAAACAAGAAATAGACCCCAAAATATATGTACATATAGTTAAATGATTTTTGGCAAAGGTACAATTCAATGAAGAAAGGATTTCAATAAATTGTACCAGGACAAATGTAAATGCATAAGCAAAAATGTAAAATGAAATAAACTTGTACTAACTGGATAGTAGACTTCAGTGGGAAATAATAAATTATAAAACTTCTGTAAGAAGTAAAGAAAGTAAACCTGCTTGATCTTGGGTGAAGAAAAAAATAAAAGTAGCAGAAATGAAATTTAAACTATCAGGGATAACAGCTATCACTACATAACCTAGAGTGATATTGTTTATTATTATAAATAATGCTCTGCTAGTAAATATGGCAATTTAACAAAATGAGTAAATTGCTTGAAAAAGCACAGCATACTTAAATTGATGCCAGAAAAAAATTAAAACAGGATCACCTTCATATCTCTTAAATGAATAAAATTTATAACAAAAATTGTTTCCACAAAGAAAACATAAGGTTCACATGAAATTACTGTTGGATTCTATCAATCATTTGAGGAAGAATTGGCATCTTACACAAAAATCTTTCAGTAATAAAGAGGAGTAGGAAATACTTCCCAGCTTCTTTTATGAAGTCAAAATAACCCTGATTCCCAAACTTCACAAAGACATTACTAGAATAGAAAATTAAACACAAATATTTCCCCTTTTAATTAATAAAATCATAGTACATCATATCTGGCTATATATTTAAAAGATAATACATCCTGAACAGCTGGCATTTATCAAGATACATATAATTCATTTATTTTTAATTGAAATTTAAATTATTAACAAATTAAGGGAGAAAATCTATATAATCATTTTGATAAAGAAAATGTTGACCACATTAAGTTTTATTCATGATAAAATGTCCCACCAGGAATAAAACAGAAGTTCCTTCTTCTGATAAAGGCCATCTATGAATAATCAAGAGCTAGCTTCATATTTAATGAGGAAGTGATACACATTTCCTCTGATTTCCTAATTCAAGGCCTGGTTGGCTGTTCCCTCCCCCTTTCCTTTCTTCCTAGAGTCAGCTAGCAACTAGCAGAGCAAAAATAGTAAAGTCTACAGCAGGTGAGCTAAAGTAATATGAAACAAAGATTCAGAACAGAACAAGACCCGCTGTCGGGAGGTGCCAGTGGACGGCGGCTGGCTCGGAACACCAGAGCAAGAATTAGCTGTGACAGTGATACGCCCTCTGGGCTGCAGCTGGGCAGAAAAGGTTCAGAGCTGCGCAGGGAAGATTGTAGGACTTGCTCTACTTGTTAGTTTTGTTGCTACCTAGATGTGACTTGGTTCTTGGGACCAGATGAGGACACACTTTGGCTGCAGCACGAAGCTTATGAATGTGGACGGTGCCCCAGGGAGGAAGCATGGGAGGGTGAGAAGGGCGTGGACTTGGCCACTCACAGCTTATCACGTTCCTTAAAAACTTTACGATCCTCATTTTTCTCCAATAAAATGTGGATTTAAGGATCCCTACCTTTTAAGTTTGCTTACAGTTACATACACATTTTGGAAAATACATGACACGTAGACAGTAGTGTCTATCTTTTGCTGACTGAATGCAGGAATTTAACGGCTCCTTAGAAACTCCAAACTGGGGGCTCTTTGTTTGCATTTATACTTAATGTATCCTATGAAAACATACACACGAGAGACCTTCAATGTCAATGCCTCAGTACCTTAGAACTGACAAGAAACTAAGTAGTCACAGGACGACTGCACAGCTCCCACTGTCTCCAGGCAAGCAGATTTGTATTCCAGAAGTTACCCTGGATGATGGGAGAAGGGACAGGAAATGGCACTCCAGTTGCTGTCCATGGCATGTGATCTCACAGCTTCTAATCCTTTTCTGAACCAGGGAAGACCCAAGTGGTGCAGCTTCCAGCCCCAGATGCAGAGAGGGCAGAAGAGCAGGCTCCTGCCAGCGGGCTGGTGGAGGGCTGAGGCTCCCCACCCCATCACCCTGCTCCTTTTTCTGGTGGGGATGCTCTGAGATGAATAGTGGAACTATGGGGAGCCAAAGATTTGGGCAAAGCAGGTGGAGATGAAGTCTGGAGCCCAAGACATTGAGGTTGCTGTGAGTTGTGACACCATAGTACTCTACTGAGGGTAACATAGTGAGACTCTGTCAAGAAAAGAAGTGGGGGGGATAGGGAGGGGAGGGAAGGAAAGAAATATGAAGCAATTATCCAATGATTGCTATACTTTTTAACCTATTCTTCCACAGATATATAAAATAGGACTTAAGTTAACTTAAAAACAAAAAAGATACTAACTCAAATGCTTGCAGTCAGCAGTTTGAAGAATATCACCTGAAGTTGATGCAAAGACCAAGGTGCCATTTCCCATCCACTCCTGCCAAGGGAGAGGGCAGTTGTTGAAGAAGAAGATACTTCTTGAGTTCTTATGGGGTTTCACTCATGGTGGGAGGTTGCAGCAGTGAACAGAGCAGTAAACGTCTGTGCCTTTCTGGAGAGAGATAGTGTGCTTTGTCTGCTTTGTTGTTTATTTTGTATCATTTTCTAACCAGTGTGACTAATGGGTGAGTACAGGAAAGGGTACCCAGGTGTAACTGATGACAAGGTGCATTTGTTTTTACTGTAGTAAGATGATCCCTGCAAGTGCCAGGCAGAGTAAAGCTCATCAGCCTGTGAGAGTTCACAGGGTGGGAAGGGTCTGCTCTTCTTCCAAGTCCTAATCCCTTGTAATCCCCAATGTGGAGGTTTGCAGGGAAGCTGCTGGCTTGGGGATGTAACCCCTATCACATTCATGTATTTTATACTCACACCAAAGTAGCAGGTCCAGTGATACTTTTAACAGGATAAGAGACCTAATGAAAGGATAGGTCTTAATTTACACTATGAAGTAAGTAATATTATACATTGTATGGCATAGATAAATAATTCATAACATAATTTTTTCTTGCTTAGTAGGTGCAAGAAACATAAAGCATGAAAAAAACTATATTGAACATAGAAAAACCTCTTGCCCATCTGAGGATGCCTTAAGGGTGAAAGTTCTTGAAATGACTAAATTGGGTGGCACCTGTGGCTCAAAGGAGTAGGGCATTGGTCCCCTATGCCAGAGGTGGTGGGTTCAAACCCAGCCGTGGCCAAAAAGTGCAAAAAAAAAAAAAAATGACTGAATTGTGTATGTTAGGAAATATTTATGTACTGGCTGGACTTATATTTGTCTTCAAAAACTATTTTCAATAATAAATTATGTCCAGAAATAACACATACTTCTAAATGTTAAAGCAAAAATCTTTTTGTAACTTCTTTATAGTGTTTCTCTGAGCATTAAGATGTAAGTTGAATAATTATTCTTAGGATAAGCTTACAAGTTTATAAACTTTTTAGTTATATCTGTGTCTAAATGCCATTTCACTGTTTTTTTCTAATGAATGCATTTATTTATAGTCTTATAAAAGTATGATAGTTTTCAGTTTTGTTTAAAATTTCATTTTATTATTCTACATTTGAAATGGTTGACAATTTTTGTGAGGTTTTCTTTTTTTCGAGACAGAGTCTCACTCTGTCACCCTGGGCGAAGTGCCATAGCCTCATCATAGCTCACAACAACCTTAAACTCTTGGGCTTGAGCAATTGTCTTGCCTCAGCGTCCCAATTAGCTTGGACTACAGGCATCCAGCTACAAAGCCTGGCTAGTTTTTCTATTTTCAGTAGAGATGGGGTCTCACTCTTCCTCAGGCTGGTCTCAAACTCCTGAACTCAAGCAATCCACCACCTTGGCCTCCCAGGGTGCTGGGATTACAGGCGTGAGCAATCCACCACATTTGGCCTGAATGTGTGGTTGATACACCTGAATATACCATGATTTAATTCCAAACTTTTTCAAGTAAACATATTTAAAAGTCAAACAATAGTATCATAAGTCCTCATGTACTTCTCACACAACTCCAATAATTATTTACTCACAATTAGTCTAGTTTCATCTCTACTCAAGAGTATGTCTCTCTCTCCCTCGCTTTTTTTTTTTTTTTTTTGCAGTTTTGGCTGGGGCTAAGTTTGAACCCTCCACCTCTGGTATATGGGTTCCACACCCTACTCCTTTGAGTCACAGGTGCCGCGCTCTCCCTCACATTATTATGAAGCAAATCCCTGAACAGTGGTCATTGTATTTATAAGTATTTCAGTTTGTAATTGTAAAAGATACTGCTTTTCTAAAAAAAAATTCAAATACTGTGATCACATCTAAAAATGTGAAATAATGAGGGGCGGAGGCAAGATGGCTGACTGCAGCCAGCTTTTCACAGAGGCTCCCATCCAAAAGGAGAATTAAAGAACAGAAGTTTAGCAGGTAAGCTGATGGTTTGGAGCTGAGCCAAGAGAGAAGGTTGAAGAATGCACATCAACCCTGCTGAGGCAAACTGCGACATCAGGGATACAAACAATAGGTATAAAAATCCATCGCCAAGTGGACGGGAGTCCCCTCCCCCAAGAGAACGACTCGTAGTATACTTTCTACAAACAAGTGAGCAGAGTTCAAACATCTTCCCATTTCATCCCATGGGAGAGACGCTCTAAAAACCAGACCTCCATACCCTACTAGGGTGCCATGGCACTCCCCTGCCAGACATAAAGCTATATAAAATTGTACATATTCTCTACCTGCAATTCTGAACTCCCAGTGCTCACCTCCACTCTCACCCCAAGGTCTGGAAGACTGTCCCCCACGGAGCTCAGATTCTTGGGCATTTTCTTGAGAGGTATGGACAGGGGGTGGGCTATTGCAGGTCTGTGCTGATTCTGCAGCGTAGGTAAGGATAAGACGGTGGACTGAAGGAACCGTATGGGAAAGGGATAGGTGGTGTCCCATGGCACAGAGCAGCAGCAGCAGCAGGAACAATAGGGCTCACATCCCTGGAGATATTTTGGGAGATCCTCCCTGTCTCTCTGGGAAACCAGAGAAAGCCAGGCATCTTTTCTGGTGGCCAACCCTGGCAGAATAGATCTGGGATGGTAACAGAGGCCCTGTGAATAAAAGGTATGCCTGCGGCAGTACCTGCCTTGGCCAGGTGCAGTGGGGACAGAGAATAGAAGATGCATGGACAAAGATGGCGTACTCCCAGGGTGGGGCTGAGCCAGGACTGCTTTAGTGAGCTTAAGAAGCGCCCAGCCCTCAGGGGATCATAGCTGAAACAAAGGCAGGTGGGCAGAGGCTGGAACTCAGAGCCGAGTGTGAGCTCTAACTGCACCCGGCCCAACACAGACTGCAGCAGAAACAGACACACCAGCTCCAGGCAGCAGCACAGAATGGGGCTGATTCACAGTTTCTGTGAAATAAAACAGCACCTGCTACACAGGGGAATATAGCCAGAACAGAATCAAAAATTCTGCAAAAATATAAATGTCAGCAACATCAATCAGGGGCAGGGCTGGCACTGAGCGACCGCTCCAGCTTTCATTAACCACCCGAGTTTGTCAGGCAGAGTGCGGAGGCCTGGCCAAGGAGACATAGATCTCCCTGTGACTCAGGCAGGTGCAACCCCCTGGAGGAGCATCTGCTCATTGGAGGGAACTGGGTCACAGCCCTGTGGGGTTACCAGTGACTGGGTGTGACAGAGGTGCAAGGTGGGGAAGGAGGCATCAACCTTCCCAGACTAATTCATTTGCTGGGGGGATCCTTCTGACTCCATGGAGCACGAGAATGAGTCATACTCAAGCTACCAGCAGACCCCTGCTATCTAGTTGCTGGAGACCTTTTGAACTCTCCCACTTGAGACTAGGTGCTGACTGGGACAATTGATTTGGATCTCTCAGCCTGGACCAATCACCCAAGGACTATCCAAAGTGGTACCCTAGGTGTATGGTTGTGGGAAGGTTTGATTTTCCTTTTCCAGTTGTTTCCCATGCGGAGGTGGGAGGTTGTGGGGGGTGATGTAATTGCTGGTATTTCTCCACAGCTGAGACTTACATCCCAGAATAACTGATTCACGGGGTAGGACAAGGACCAGCTGAAAACAAGACAGAGCCACTTTGCCCAACCACACCAAGTAAGTCCCCAGTGTCTCAGGCTATAGCACTGTATGGGTCCTTTGCAAAGCTCTAGGGGAAAAGGTACAGACACAGTCCCAGCTCTTGGACAAAGGGCTGGTTAATCACTACTCTAGGAGCCCCCCAACCCAACTTCACTGTATCTGCTCATCCAGCCAAATGATGTAAAATAATCATGAGGTGGAATCAGTGGGAAAACTCCAGTAATATGAATAACCAGAGTAGATCAACTCCCCCAAGGAATAATATGGCAGACACAACAGAATATCCCATTCATAAACAAATGGCAGAGATGTCAGAAATTGAATTCAGAATTTGTATTGCAAATAAGATTAATAGAATGGAGGTAAAGTTGGAATTAGAAATTAAAGGAGCATTTTAAAAGTTATCTCAATAATTCAATGAATTCAAAGACACAATCTTCAAAGATTTCGACACATTGAGACAAGAATTTGCAGCCCTCAAAGATCTGATAAATACCGTAGAATACCTAGAATGGAGCAAGCAGGAGAAAGGATATCTGACATTGAAGATAAAACTTTTGAATACTCCCAAACTCTCAAAGAGGAAGAGAAATGGAGAGCAAAAATGGATCGTTCTCTCAGAGAGCTCTGGGATAATTCAAAGAAAAATAATATTTACCTTATAGGAATTCCTGAAGATGACAAAGTTGCTTTGCAAGGCACAGAGTCTCTTCTTCATGAGATTATGAAGGAGAACTTCCCAAACATGCCAACAGATTCTGAAATTCAGATAGCAAACAGTTTCAGAACTCCAGCACGACTCAACCTGAATAAGACATCACCCAGGCACATCATAATTAACTTCACTAAAGTTAATATGAAGGAGAAAATTCTGAAAGCAGCCAGACATAAGAAAACCATAACCTACAAAGGGAAGAATATCAGAATGACTGCAGATCTCTCTGCTGAAACCTTTCAACCTAGAAGAGGGTGGTCATCGACTTTTAATCTCCTAAAACAAAATAACTTTCAACCCAGGATCCTATATCCAGCTAAACTGAGTTTCATTTATGATGGATAAATTAAATACATTAATGACATTCACATGTTGAAAAAATTTGCCATAGCTAAACCAGCTCTCCAGGAGATTTTCAGACCTGTTCTCCATAATGACCAGTGCAGTCCTCCACCACAAAAGTAAACTCACTCAGAACTTTTACACAAATTCCAACTTCTACAGTGGTGAGAAGAAAAATGTCCACTGGAATTTCAAAAAACTCGATACCCAAAATTTTACCAGGCTTATCAATATTCTTAATTAATTTGAATGGCTTAAATTGTCCTCTAAAGAGGCACAGTTTGGCTGACTGGATACAAAAACTCAGGCCAGATATCTGCTGCATACAAGAATCTCATCTTACCTTAAAAGACTCAGGGTGAAGGGATGGACATCTCTAAATCAAGCAAATGGAAATCAGAGAAAAGCAGCTGTTGCAATTTTATTCGCAGATACACTACACTTTAAACCAACAAAAGTGGGGAAGATAATGATGGTCACTTCATATTTGTTAAGGGTAACACTCAACATGATGTGATTTCAATTATTAACATTTATGCACCCAACCATAACGTGCCTCAATTTATAAGAGAGTTCTAACAGACTTGAGCAACTTGATTTCCTCCAGCTCCATAATAGTTGAAGATTTTAACACTCCTTTGGCAGTGTTGGATCCTCTAATAAGAAGCTCATCAAAGAAATTTTAGACTTAAACTTAACCATTCAACAATTGGATTTTACAGAGAGCTACAGAACATTTCATGCTAACAAAACTGAATACACATTCTTCTCATCAGCCCACAGAACATACTCCAAAATTGATCACTTCTTAGGTCACAAGTCTGGCCTCAGCAAATTTAAAAGAATAGAAATTATTCCTTGCATCTTCTCGGACCATAATGGAATAAAAGTTGAACTCAGTAACAACAGGAATTTGCATACTCATATGGAAGCTAAATAATCTTCTGCTGAATGATAGCTGGGTCATAGATGAGATTAAGAAGGAAATTACCAAATTTTTGGAAGAAAATGATAATGAAGACATGAATTATCAGAACCTCTGGAATACCACAAAGGTAGTGGGAATATATAAGAGCGAAATTTATAGCACTGCAAGCCTTCCTCAAGAGAACAGAAAGAGAGGAAGTTAACAACTTAATGGGATATCTCAAGCAACTGGAAAAGGAAGAACATTCCAAACCCAGCAGAAAAAAAGAAATAACCAAAATTAGAGCAGAATTAAATGAAATTGAAAACAAAAGAATTATACAACAGATCAATAAATCAAAAAGTTGGTTTTTTAAAAAGGTCAATAAAATAGGTAAACCTTTGGCTAACCTAACCAGGAAAAAAAGAGTAAAATCTCTAATTTCATCAATCAGAAATAGTAAAGATGAAATAACAACAGACTCCTCAGAAATTCAAAAAATCCTTAATGAATATTACAAGAAACTTTATTCTCAGAAATATGAAAATCTGAAGGAAAATGACCAATACTTGGAAGCACGCCACCTTCCAAGACTTAGCCAGAATCAAATGGAAATGTTGAACAGGCCTATATCAAGTTCTGAAATAGCATCAGCTATACAAAATCTCCCTAAAAAAAAAAAAAAAAGCCTGGATCCAGAAGGGTTCACATCAGAATTCTACCAAACCTTTAAAGAGGTACTAATACCTATATTACTCAACCTGTTCCAAAATATAGAAAAAGAAGGAATACTATCCAACACATTCTATGAAGCAAACATCACCTTTGTCCCCAAACCAGGAAAAGACCCAACAAGAAAAGAAAATTATAGACCAATATCACTAATGAATATAGATGCAAAAATATTTAACAAGATCCTAACCAACAGAATCCAGCAACACATCAAACAAATTATATACCATGACCAAGTGGTTTTATCCCAGGATCTCAAGGCTGGTTCAATATACATAAATCTATAAATGTAATTCAACACATAAACAAATTAAAAAACAAAGACCATATAGTTCTCTCAATTGATGCAGAAAACCCTTTTGATAATATCCAGCATCCTTTCATGATCAGAACACTTAAGAAAATGGGTACAGAAGGGACTTACATAAACTGATAGAAGCCATCTACAGCAAACCTACAGCCAATATCGTATTGAATGGAGTGAAATTGAAATCATTTCCACTCAGATCAGGAACCCGGCAAAGTTGCCCATTGTCTCCGCTGCTTTTTAACATTGTAATGGAAGTCTTAGCCATCATAATTATGGAAGAAAAGGTAATCAAAGATATCCACATAGGGTCAGAAGAGATCAAACTTTAACTCCTCGCAGATGATATGATTGTATATCTGAAAAACACTGGGGATTCTACTACAAAACTCTTAGAAGTGATCAAGGAATACAGCAGCATCTCAGGTTACAAAATCAACACTCATAAATCTCTAGCCTTTATATATACCAACAATAGTCAAGCCAAAATAACAGTCAAGGACTCTATTCCATTTACAGTAGTGCCAAAGAAGATGAACTATTTGGGAGTTTACCTAACAAAGGATGTGAAAGATCTCTATAAAGAGAACTATGAAACTCTAAGAAAAGAAATAGCTGAAGATGTTAACAAATGGAAAAACATACCATGCTCATGGCTAGGAAGAATCAACATTGTTAGAATATCCATATTACCCAAAGTAACATACAATTTTAATGCAATCCCTATTAAAGCTCCACTGTCATACTTTAAAGGTCTCAAAAAAATACTTTGTGTTATATGGAATCTGACAAAACCTCAAATAGTCAAGACACTACTCAGAAATAAAAACAAAGCAGGAGGAATTATGCTACCACACCTCAGACTATACTATAAATCAATAGTGATCAAAACAGCATGGTACTGGCACAGAGGTAGATGTATGGAACAGAATAGAGAACCAAGAGATGAACCCAGCTACTTACCGTTATTTGATCTTTGACAAGCCAATTAAAAACATTGAGTGGGGAAAAGATTCCCTATTTAATAAGTGGTGCTGGGTGAACTGGCTGGCCACCTGTAGAAGACTGAAACTGGACCCACACTTTTCACCATTAACTAAGATAGACTCTCGCTGGATTAAAGATTTAAACTTAAGACATAAAACTATAAAAATACTAGAAGAAATTGCATGGAAAACTCTTGAAGAAATCAGCCTGGACAAATATTTTATGAGAAGGACCCCCTGGGCAATTGAAGCAGCTTCAAAAATACACTACTGGGACCTGATCAAACTAAAAAGCTTCTGCACAGCCAAGAACACAGTAAGTAAAGCAAGCAGATAGCCCTCAGAATGGGAGAAGATATTTGCAGGTTATGTCTTTGACAAAGGTTTAATAACCAGAATCCACAGAGAATTCAAACGTATTAGCAAGAAAAGAACAAGTGATCCCATCTCAGGGTGGGCAAGGGACTTGAAGTGAAACTTCTCTGAAGAAGACAGGCACATAGCCTACAGACATATGAAAAAATGCTCATTATCCTTAACCATTAGAGAAAATGCAAATCGAAACTACTTTGAGATATCATCTAACTCCAGTAAGATTAGCCCACATCACAAATTTCCAAGACCAGAGATATTGACATGGATATGGAGAAAAGGGAACACTTCTACACTGCTGGTGGGAATGCAAACTAATATGTTCCTTTTGGAAAGATGTTTGGAGAACACTTAGACATCTAAAATAGACCTGCCATTCAATCCTACAATTCCTCTACTAGGTATATATCCAGAAGACTAAAAATCACATTATAACAAAGATATATATACCAGAATGTTTATTGCAGCCCAATTCATATTTGCTTAGTCATGGAAGACGCCCTAGTTCCCATCGACCCATGAATGGATTAATAAATTGTGGTATATGTACACCATGGAATATTATGCAGCCTTAAAGAAAAATGGAGACTTTACCTCTTATATGATTACATGGAAGGAGCTAGAACATATTCTTCTTAGCAAAGTATCTCAAGAATGGAATGAAAAGTATCTAATGTACTCAGCCCTACTGTGAAACCAATTTATTGCCTTCTTATGAAAGCTATAACCCAACTATAGCCCAAGAAGAAGGGGAAAGAGGAGAGGGAGGGGAGGTGTGGGGGAGGATGGTTGGAGGGAGTATAATTGGTGGGACCACACCTATGATGCATCTTACAAGGGTACATGTGAAACTTACTAGGTGTAGAATATAAATGTCTTAACACAATAACTAAGAAAATGCAGTGAAGTCTGTGTTAACCAGTGTGATGAAAATATTTCAAATCGTATATAAAACCAGCACATTGTACCACATGATTGCATTAATGTACACAGCTATGATTTAATTTTTTTAAATGTGAAATAATGTTTTAGTATCCAAGTTACTTTTAAATTTTCAGTTATTTGACTGGTATTTTCACAGTATTCTGCCTGTTGCATTTACTTGACAAGTTCCTGAAGCCCCTTTCCAATGTTCTTCCTTCACTTGTTTTTCTCAACAATTTATATAAAAACAAATAATTTCTCTTGTGACTTTAAGTGTCATTTACATGTTCCTCTGTCCTCTGTTTTTCCTGAAAATGGATTTTCTAAGCCAGCATTTGAAGCTGACTTAGATTCAGACTTGATTTTTTTGATAACTATTCGATAAAGTAATTCATATTCTTACAAAAGGAAAAATATAGTATCCCCCTTTTTGTGACTTTTAGTAGCCACTGGTGATTAATGCCTAGATTCACTAGTTCTTTCAGAATTGCAAAATGATGATGATATTCTTGTTCTGTATTCTTTCTTCATTTATTAGCTGAAATATTACTACAAAGAAACAGCTGCCTGAAATGTCTGTTTGCCTGTTGCTGCAGTTGGTAGAGGAAAGCCTGAATTGGTGCTGGTTCATCCCTTTATTTATCAGTTTTTAATAGCATCCTCTAATATTTCCTGACAAAATAATTATTACTTCTAGCATCATTGTGAACTCATGGATCTAAATATATCCAACATGTTTCAAACCACTGTGGATATTATCCTTGTTGACTCTCCAGTTTTCTCAATTTTAACTGATGGAAGTTTCTTTAAATCAATTCTTTTTTTTTTCAGTTTTTGACCGGGGCTGGGTTTGAACCCACCACCTCCAGCATATGGGGCTGGCGCCCTATCCCTTTGAGCCACAGGCACCACCAAATCAATTCTTGATTTCCTTTTGAAATGATAATTCTGTTCTATTTGAATGACAAGATTGCTCTGGGGCCCATCTTGCACCATTCCTGCAATTTGGCATTTCTTTAGATTCCTGGTTCTTTTTAGCAGAAAATGGCATTTAAAGGACAGCAGGAGTTCTCATTACCAGAAGGTAACCATTGTATCTTGGTGTTTTTTGGTTTTGTTTTGGTTTTTGTAGACAGGGATAGGATATCTATCTCTTTTTTATGACAAAATATAGCATGAGTTCCAACTGACACTTCCAAATCCAACATACGAGCACAGGTTTCAGGTTTCTGTCAATGACTTTCTACCCTCTCTCTCTGTGGAAATCCCAGGTGATAGTTCTTTTTAACCAAAGTCTCTACAATAATTGTAGTTGTCTCTAAACTCATTCCCCAGGGAAGTCCCATGGGACAGTATTTCCTCAGCTTTCACATGTTGGTAGCAGAGTGAGGCCCTTATGCTTGAAAGTCAGTTGGACTAGATATAAATTTCTTAGCTCACATTTTCCCCCATCTTCTAGTGTAAAATATTGCTGTTAAACAGGTGAACCTGCTTGCTAAGTGATTTCAGCAGCATTTTTATTTTCCTACCAATCCTTTGGAAGCTGAAAGAATTGATGGCTGTGATATTATCTAAAAAGATACTAACAGAGGAACCAAATGAAAGAATATTCACCACAAGGAGTGGCCTCCAGAACTATTTCAAATAGAGGTAATTGCCCCATAGAGCTAAACCACTCAATGGCTCTCATAAAAATCTCACTCTGTCAAGCTCTCTAAAATTTAGTGATCCTGAATATTCCTATTCACAAAGATGTGGCAGAAAGAAAGGAACTGACTATTAACTGACATGAAATTTTCCATATGAAACAGGCTTTTAAATTCTACTTCAGTAAAGAAGTAGAAACAATTCAAATTAAAGGTAAAGATTAATCCAGACCAAAAGCTAAGACAATAAAGAATAAATAAAAAAGAAAAATGTATCTTGTTACAGATTTTATTGCTGCCTCTATTAATCTTAAATTCTAAGTTGATTTATACGCAAAAATAGAGGCCTTTCAGATATCTTGAGTGTAGCAAAACATTATTCTTTGTTATTTTAGTAAAATAAATACTTCTTGTCCTTCTCTTTGAATGAGCATATATGATCATTCTATTTCATGTAAATATGTATTTACATTCACTTTTAAGTTGTCATATAGTAGTCTCAAAACTTTGTGAAAGTGTATATATTATTACTAAGTACATGAGGAGCTTGAGTACACACAGAACTGCACCCCAAACTAAAGGTTTGTTTAAATTTTAAAAACTGGTTTAAATAAGCTCTAATGTAGAGGCTTGACCCTGAGTTTCATACCTGAATTTTATACTCACAGTAAAGTAGCAAATACAAAAACTTTTTAAGTGCCAATAGCTCTAACAAAAGAATGAATCTTCATGTAAACTGTGAAACAATGTTATAAGATACAGATACACAGCTCACATGGTGAATTATTTGCCCACTTTTTCTTGCCTTTCCAGGGCCTTACCAACAATAATACAGATCTGAAATAAAAAAAGAAAATCAGGTGGAGGCAGAGATTTTTTTAATGATGAATGTTTTACCAGTTCGTTATTGTCCAAGGTATGTCCAGAGAACATTTAATTCCACAGGAGAAGGATTTTATGTTTCATTAAATTCTTCCTAAGTACAGATCTGCTTAGGGCTTTTCACTGTGTGTTTTGACTTTATTCCTCTTTTTTTTTTTTTTTTTTATGGTGTCATAGTTCACAGAGACCTCAAACTCCTCTATTCAAGGAATCCTCTTGCCTCAGCCTCCCAAGTAGCTGGGACTACAAATGCCTGCCAAGATGCTTGGCTAATTTTTCTATTTTGGTAGAGCTGAGGTCTCAATCTTGCTCAGGCTGGTGTCAAACTCTTGAGCTCAAGGGATTCTCCTGCCTTGGTCTCCCAGACTCTAAGATTACAGGTGTGATCCACCACACTCAGTCTGTGTTTTGACTCTTTAAGAGGAGGCAAAACCTCTCAGAGTTTCTCAAATATATTTTATTACAGAGGCTTTTACAAGGATGTCACACATGAACAACCACAGACTAAATTGGATGAGCACCCTGTTAGGGTTGAGGTGTCACAGGGCAGAGGACTGGGGCATTGCAAGAGGGAAGGACAGGTGCACACATGTCCCTTAGTGCAAGTACCAGAAGTCGGGAATTCAGTCACACATACCTGAGAGCAGGGGCTACTGGGCCTGAGGAAGAGGGATGAATTGCAGGCCAGCATTCCATAAAAGTAGAAAAGATGTGGTGAACTCTGTGAACTGAGTCAGACACATTCATGTTCAGATCTGGAGAGATCATGAACATAACAGAGCACAAAAGACATGTTTATCTTCCTTGCTAACAACCTAAGAACACTAACTCCCAAGCATGACATCTGAAACCCTCCAGGCTCTGATGCCCAGATGTGGCTTGCAGCTTCCTGTGTCCTTACTGGTCATAGCAGAGGCCGTGGCAGGACAAGTAGCCCAGGAGGGTGGGACACAAAGCCAGGTGCTCTCAGCAGGTGCCCAGCGAGTGTTAGAAACCTGGTCCAAGTGTTTGAGAGCAGCATGTCTCAAAGGTAACGTACAAGGGCATCAGCCAGGGATCTTGTCACACTGCAGATTCTGATGTCCTGAGTCTGGTGTGGGGTTTGAGACTCTGCATTTCTGAAAACCTCCCAGGCAATGCCAATGTTGCGCAGGCAATACCAATGTTGCAGCTGTGTGGACTACGCTTTGAGAAGCAAGGTTTAGAGCACTAAACAGAACCCTGTCAACTCAGACTTCACAGTTCACTTCTATCCAGGAAGGGCTATTGTCTCAAACATCAATTTGACCTCCACATTGCCAGATACAATGACCAAATTTAAGGCCTCATTTCACTTAACCTACCACAATATTTTACCCTAACAATATTTCCCCTTAGAAATATTTTTCTTTTTCTTTTTTCTTTCTCTTTTTTTTTTGAGACAGAGCCTCAAGCTGTCACCCTGGGTAGAGTGCTGTGGCATCACAGCTCACAGCAACCTCTGTGCGCTCAAGCGATTCTCTTGCCTCTGCCCAAGTAGGTGGGACTACAGGTGCCTGCCACAATGCCTGGCTATTTTTTGGTTGCAGCCATCATTGTTGTTTGGCGGGCCCACACTGGATTCAAACCTGCCAGCTCAGGTAGGTAGGCTGGTGCCTTAGCAGCTTGAGCCACAGGTGCTCAGCGAGAAATATTTTTCAATTAATAATTTTAGAGCACTAAACAGGACCCTTTCAACCCAAACTTCAGGGTTCACTTCTATTCATTCTATCAGTATAAGAAATGTCCCTTCTATACCAATTTTCTTAAGTGTTCTGATCATGAAAGGATGCTGGATATTATCAAAAGCTTCTTCTGCTTCAATTGAGAGAATCATATGGTCTTTGTTTTTTATTTGTTTATGTGATGTATTATATTTATAGATTTACATATATTGAACCAACCTTGAGACCTTGGGATAAAATCAATTTGGTCATGGTGTATAATTTGTTTGTTGTATTGCTGGATTCTGTTTGCTAGGATCTTATTGAATATTTTTGCATCTATATTCATGAAAGATATTGGTCTATAATTTTCTTTTCTTGTTTGGTCTTTTCCTGGTTTGGGGATCAGGGTGATATTTACTTCATAGAATGTGTTGGGAGGTATCCCTTCCTTTTCTGTGTTTTGGAAAAGGTTATATAATATAAGTACTAGTTCCTCTAAGGGTTTGGTAGAATTCTGATGTGAAGCCATCTGGTCCTGGACTTTTCTTTTGGAGAGATTTTGTATAGTTGATGCTATTTCAGTACTTGATATAGGCTTGTTCAACATTTCCAATTCTTTCTGGCTGAATCTAGGAAGGTGGCATGCTTCCAAGTATTGGTCTAATTCCTTTAGATTTTCATATTTTTTTTATAGTATTCATTAAGGATTTTTTGAATTTCTGAGGTGTCTGTTATAATTTTGCCTTTATCATTGGGCAAAATAATAATTTGATGATATTAGGAATTTTACTTTTCTGTTTCTGGTTAGGTTAGCCAAGGCTTATCAATTTTTTTAATCTTTTCAAAAAAACAGTTTTTGATTTGTTGATCTTTTGAATGATTCTTTTGTTTTCAATTTCATGTAATTCTGCTCTAATTTTGGTTATTTATTTTCTTCTACTGGATTTGGAGTTGGAATGTTCTTACTTTTCCAGTTGCTTGAGATGGTCCCATTAAGTTGTTGACCTCCTCTCTTTCCATTCTCCTGAGGAAGGCTTGCAAGACTATAAATTCCCCTTTTAGGATTGCTTGAAGTATCCCACAGGTTCTGGTAATTCATGTCTTTATTATAGTTTTGTTCCAAAAATTTGGTAATTTCCTTCTTAATCTTATGTATGACCCAACTATCATTCAGCATAAGATTATTTAGTTTCCATGTCTTTGTATGGGTATGAAGAGTCCTGTTGTTGTTGAGTTCAACTTTTATTCTGTTATGGTCTGAGAAAATACAAGGTATAATTTCAATTCTTTTAAATTTGCTGAGGTTAGACTGGTGACCTAAGATGTGATCAATTTTGAAGGATGTTCCATGGGCTGATGAAAAGAAAGTGTATTTAGTTTTGTTAGGATGAAATGTTCTGTAGATGTCTGTTAAGTCTATTTGTTGTAGGATCAAGTTTAAGTCCAAAATTTCTTTGATCAGCTTCTTATTGGAGGATCTATCCAACACTGCCAAAGGTATGTTAAAATCTCCAACTATTATGGTGCAGGAAAATATCAAATTGTTCATGTCTGTTAGGGTCTCTTTATGAATTGAAGAACATTCTAGTTGGGTGTACAATTTTTTTTTTTTTTTTTTTTTTTTTTGGCTGGGGCTGGGTTTGAACCTGCCACCTCCAGTATATGGGGCTGGTGCCCTACTCCTTTGAGCCACAGTTGTTGCCCCGCATAAATGTTAATAATTGAAATCTCTTCATGTTGAGTGTTTCCCTTGGCAAATATGAGGTGACCATCCTTATCTTTCCTTACTTTTGTTGGTTTAAAGCCTATTGTATGAGTGAATAAAATTGCAACCCCTGCTTTTTTTCTGTTTTATGTTTGTCTGAATTATAGATGTCTGTCCCTTCACCCTGAGTCTATTTTTATTCTTTAAAGTAAGATGAGATTCTTGTATGCAGCAGATATCTGGCCTGAGTTTATGTATCCAGTTTATGTATCCAGTCAACCTGTGCCTCTTTAGAGGACAATTTAAGCCATTCACATTAATTGAGAAAATTGATAAGCCCGGTAGTGTTTTGGGTGTTAAGTTTTTCAAAGGTCCAATGGACGTTTTTAATCCTTTCACCACTGTGGAAGTTGGGTTTTGTTCAAAAATTTCTGAGTGAGTTTACTTCAGTGGTAGAGTGTTGTGCTGGTCATTGTGCAGGATGTCTGAGAAAATCCTGGAGAGCTGGTTTAGTTATGGCAAATTTCATCAACATGTGTGTCATTAAAGTATTTGATTTCTCCACCACAAGTGAAACTCGGTTTAGCAGGATATAGGATCCTGAGACTGAAAGTTGTTTTGTTTTAGGAGGTCAATGACCTCCTCTTATGGCTTGAAAAGTTTTAGTAGAGAGATCTGCAGTCATTCTTATATTCGTCTCCTTGTAGGTTATGATTTTCTTACGTCTGGCTGCTTGCAGAAATTTCTCCTTTACATTAACTTTGTTTCTCCTTTACATTAACTTTGGCAAAGTTGGATTAAGTCGTGCTGAGGTTATGAAACTGTCTGCTATCTGAATTTCTGTACCTCTTGCCATGCTTGGAAAATTCTCCTCAATTGCATCTTGGAGTAGAGCATCAGTGCCTTTCAGACCATCCTCTTCTTCTTCAGGAATTCCTATAAGGTGAATGTTTGTTCTTTTGGAGTGGTCCCACAACCCTCTCTCAGGGAATGATCCATTTTTGCTCTCCACTTCTATGCCTCTTTTAGCATTTGGAAGCATTCAAAAGCTTTTTCTTCAATGTCAGAGATTTGTTCTTCAGGCTGCTCCATTCTGTTACTGAAGGATTTTACTATATTTCTCAGATCTTTGAGAGGTGCAAATTCTTGCTTCAATGTTCAAAATCTTTGGAGATTTTTGTCTTTGGCTTCATGAGACATCTTTTGAATTACTCCTTGAATTTCTAATTCCAACTTTACTTCCATTCTATTAACCTTATTTGCCATCCATATTCTGAACTCGATTTCTGACATCTCAGCCACTTGTTTATGAATGGGATCTTCTGTTGGGTCTCCTTTGTCATTCATTGGGGGAGTTGATCTACTCTCATTATTCATGCTGCCAGAGTTTTTCCAGTGATTCTGCCCCATGATTATTTTTCACAGTTTGGCTAGAGAAGCTGGTAAGGTGTAATTGGATTGAGGGCTCCTGGAGTTATAATTAATCAGCCCTTTACCTAAGAGCTGGGACTGATGACTGTGGCTTTTCCCCCTATAGCTTTACAAAGGTCCTGTTCAGTATTGCAGCCTGAGATTCTGGGAACCCCCTGGGTGTAATGGGGCTAGGTGACTCTGTCTTCTATTCAGCTAGTCTCTAACTGATCCTAGTGAATTAGTGGCTTTGGGCTGAAATCTCAGCTGGGGAGAAATACAAGCAACTAAGACACCACACCTCCCCCCTCGGGGCAACAACTGGGAGAGGAAAATCAGACCTTCCCACTACAACACAACCAGGACTCACCCTTAGAGGATCCCCAGGTGACTGGCCCAGGTCAAGAGTTCCGAACCAATTGTCCCAGTCAGCACAATTGCAGATCAAGTGGGAGAGTTCAAAAGGTCTCCAGCAACTAGACAGCCAGTGTCCACTGGCAGCTCAAGTGTGACTTGCTCCGGTTCTCTGTGGAGTTAGAAAGGCCCACCTGGCAAATGAGTTAGTTCAGGGGAACTGGGACCTCCTTCCCCACCTTGCACCTCTGCCATGCCCAGTCACTGGTAACCCCACAGGGCTCTGGTCCAGTTCCCTCCAATGAGCAAATGTGCCTTGGATTTGCACCTGCCAGAGTCAAAGGACAGTCAATGCCTCCTTGTCCCAGCCACCAAATTCTGCCACTAGCCGAGAAGCAGAGCAGAAGCCTGATTCCCTCTGGTGCTCAATGGACACTGGGGAGTGTTCTGCCTGAGTTTGTTCGAAGCCAGAGGTTAACAATGAAGCAAATGTTTTTCTCCCTCAGAGACCATGCCTCTGCCCCAGCTGCTCTGCTCCTCTAGTACCTCTGCAAGGCAAGGTTTGGCTCCCTCTGAAAATCCACAGAATTAGGGAGGTGTTTCTCCAAAATTTGACCCCAGTGGGATTGCTCTACTATTGCTGGTGCTGTGTGGTGGGTGCCTCCAGCGGCGCCACAGTTATGCACTGGGTACACTGGGTACTCATGCGCTACTGAGGCCCATGCAATGCCCAGCCCCTAGCAAAGAACCACAGACACTCTGGTCTCTGCAGGGGTTGGGCTTCTAGACTGCCAGGCAAGGGGGAGAGTGTGGACTGGGAGTTCAGAATGGCAGAGAGAATATTTGTTCAACCTTTATGCTGGACAAGAGAATGCCAAGGCTCACAGCAGAGTCTCTCTGGAGAAGGAGCCTCCCAGCCTCCAGCGACTCTCTCCTATGGTACAACACAAGAGGTCTTCAGGTCACTTGTAGAGATTATACAGCAAGCCACTCTCTGGTAAAAGGGGTTGGATTCGCATCCTCTTTGGGAAGGGTTTTGTACCTCAAATTTGCTTCCTTGGAGTCGTAGCTTGCCTCATCAATCTTCTCTCTCAGCTCAACTCCCGACCTTCAGTTTTAGTGGGTTCTTTCTGGCCATTATCTCTTCCCCTGTACAGGAGTGTCTGTTGAAAGCTGGCTCCTGTCAGCCATCTTCCCACAGTCCTCTCCCCAATCCCCAATCTGACAGCTTAGACCTTTTACCTTCTGCATATCTTTTGATAATCTCTTCCAGGGTCATTGCTTTAGACAGCATCTGTGCCCTGTCAGTTACTCCTCACCCTCAACTTCAGACGGGAGCTACCTCTGCCTCCCCATCTCCCTTCTCACTGCTCTAGTTACACATCTTTCATAGCCCCTCCCAGATGCTAAGGCACACCTCCGCATCAAGACCTTTGCACCTGCTGCCTCTGCTACCTAGAACCATATTTTTTCTGTTCAAAGAAAAACATCAGGCAAATTAAATTTAGCAGACATCATCTGAGCAAGACATGATTTATGAATCTGACCACCACAAGAGGTTTGGAGACTCTACCCAGCAGCACTTGCAAGGAGTGTAAGCAGCAAGCTCTGCAGTGTAACCTGATTTGGTGGGGTGGGACAGTTGAATGCCTGTGATTGGCTGAAGCTCAGCTGCTTACGATTGGTTAAAACCCACCTATTTGTTGGAATAAGTGTACTCCTAGGTCAGGCATTCAAAGGGTGGGAACAGCCGCAAGCTAACGGCCTCTTGCTTTTTTAATCCCCCAATGTTTGCATGGCTGGCTTCCTACCACTTTTCCCATCTCTCCTCAAATCTTGATAGAGAGGCCTTAGCCAACCTTCTCACTGAAAACTTATTCCCAGCAGACGCTCCCTGTCCCCCTTTTCTCTTGCAATTTTGAATTTTTCCTTCTGCCTCACTTCATTCTCTGCTGTGCTGTTTATTATCAACACATTAATGAGGAAAGAAGGCCCTCCCCTGCCCTGACGCTTTCTCAGGTCCTCAATCATGAGGCGGAGTCAGAAAGTGTCAGTTGGTTTATTAGGAAGGGTATATATCCACTCTTACTTTCCTTTGTGTCCCTTCAAACAAGCTCACAGACCATTTTTGTACTGAATAGTCCATTAAAGGACCAGATTGGAATAAAACTTATTAAATATAAGAACATTACACATCTTAAAAGTGTTCAATACTTGGGTCCTTTGCCCTAACTCCCTTTATTAGGTTGCAACCAGAAGAATGGGTGTCTTCACTGCCTTCTGCTGGGAACATCCAAGCATATTGTTCAGGAAACTCATCCATCGAATTCTTGAGTGATAACAGAGTTTTGAGGATGTGGAGTGCTGGAGATCAGCAGCATCCTGGAACTGGGAAGGAGTGCCCTCGTGATTGTGGTCTGTGGGCACCACCAATAACTCAGGGATAAGACTGAGTGTTCATAATGGAGCACACTCTTAGTCAAAGTGTTAATATTCACTGTTACCTCCAAGACCCTTAAGTGAAAGTTCAATGTGAGCATCATTTTAGTGTCCCGGTTGCTCAGATCCTGCCCTGGGACTGGATTAGCTTTTCTGGAACACTGCCCTATGAGACTTGTGACCAAAAAGAGGACCTAAGAAAATGGGGTAAAGCATGGAGGTGTTTATATGTGGTGGAGAGGAGGGCCCAGGAACCCCCATGAGGAAACACTGTAGCAGGGAGGACACTGCTAAATCTGACACTGAGAAATTAAATGAGGTGAGTTTATAAATGGGACAATACACACTGGGGTCATGAGCTGATAAAAGAATCATCAGCAGACTGGATCAAGCCAGGAGCCTCGGCACTGAACCTGGAGCGTTACAGAGTCGATGGCATCTTATTCTTAATGCAGTGTCCACAAATGGCAACAGGATAAGTATGTCAAATGATAGCTGTGCTCCCACACAAAGGCAACAGAAAACATGGAGCAAAACCAATGTCTAAATAAATAATACAAAAACAATCTTGCCATCCATCAGTGTGCGTATTGAGGTGTATTTCGTATCTGCACTGGAGGAAAGAGGCTTTGAAACTGAAGAAAGTGTCATAAAACACCACTTTTACCTCTTGCTTCTCAAAGGCCAGCACGAACACCACCTCAGAGAGGGCTCAACATGTAGCTCTCGGCCCTACTCCTTCAGATTCAAAATGTGGATTTTAACAGAAACCCCTTGCAGCTCATAAGAGCATTGATGCACTTGAAGTATTGCTGTAAATCTCCATTTATCCTCTTTACCTACACTTTATAGTCACCTGGGAATATTTTATTTCATTTTTTTTTAATTTTAGATTACTATAAGGGTACATAAGATTAGGTTACGTTGTTTGTGTTAGTTAGGTAAAGTCCAAGTCGTTGTTGAGCCTCTCACCCAGGAGGTGTGACACATACACCTACACTGTTCCCATTAGGTGAGAGCACACCAGTCCCTCCCTCCTCTCTCCTCCCTCCTTCCTGAACTTAATTGTATTTTTCTTTCATGTGGGCCTGTAGTACTAAGGTATAGAGTACATGGGATGCTTCCTTTTCCGTTCTTGTGATACTTTACTAAGGAGAATGTTCTCCAAATCCTTGCAGATAAATACAGATGATGTAAAGTCTCCATCTTTCTTTGTGGTTAAATAGTATTCCACATCGTACATATACCACGGTTTATTAATCCATTCATGGGTTGGTGGGCACTTGGGTTATTTCCACATCTTGGTAATTGTGAATTGAGCTGTGGTAAACCTTCTAGTGAAAATGCTCTCATGGTAAAATGATTTTATTTAATTCTGGGTAGATACCTAGTAATGAGATTGTGGGATCAAATGGAAGGTCTACTTTTAGCTCTGTGAGAATTCTCCATACTTCCTTCCAAAAAGGCTGTATTAGTTTACAATACCACCAACAGTTTATATGTATTCCCTTCTCTCTGCACCCATGCCAGCAAGATGTTTGAGTCACACCCTGGAGCAGTCAGGTTCTCTGTGGAGGGTGGGGTTGTAGAGGTAAGCTCCAGATGTCAGTATTTTTTCCAAGTTTCCCATATGAATCCAATATGCAGACAAGTTTGAGAACTACTAGGCTAAATAATGGGGGTGGGGGGAGAATAGGACTATCTATGGAGGAAATAAATTTGTCCTGTGATCTTCAGGTGCAAGAAACAATACATTGCTTTGTTCTTTTCTAATTCTATGAGTTCTGACTCCCTCAGCCCCCGGGAATCTACAGGGAATTCTGCCCCAGCCCTGCCCACAAACATTTCCATGTCTGTTTCTATATCACTACTAGGTTCTGAAATAAGTTAAAGGAAGCTATGATGTTAAAAGTCAGAAAGTAACACTGGTGTGTGTGTGTGGGTGGCAGGGGGGGTTTGGCAGAAAAGGGTCAAAAGGAGACCTTCTGGGGATATGGAAATAATGTGTGTGTCTTTGTGGAACTGAACATTTCATTTGTATGCTTTACTGTTTGTAAAATACACCTGAATTAAAAAAAAATGTATGTATAATTATTGCAGAAAAGAAGTCTTGGGACAGCCATATAGCCAAGCAGAAGATGTCAGACACCAGGATACAGTTCACATGAATCTACAAGCCTAAAGAATATTAAACCATAAAGTGGCTGATAGAAAACAGACCAGAATCTATCACCACTTTTGAGCAAGGAATGTCTTTCTGCATTCAAATCTACAGTCAAAAAGAAAAAGGTAAAAACAGTTACATGTTCTTGTTGAGATCATTCCTCTGCTCAGAACTGCAGGTGGTGCTTTACCATCCCAGAGTGTCTAGCTTGCTTCGAATCTGGTGGATCGCAAATTAGAATTGTGTCATTATCCCTTAAGGTGACCCCAGATAGTGAGAGAGGAACTGAGAGGAAAGGGCTCGGATGAGCTGCAAGTAATTATCATGGGCTGCAAACACGAAGTTCCAGGTTGCAGAAGTCAGCACTGTGCAGTCCCATGGAATGTGTGGGGACAACGTTCTCAGGAGACATCTGTGGAGCAGATGAAGGGGCAGAGTGCACCCTTAGGCATCTCGTTCTAGGGAGAGGATGGAGAGGCCAGGAAAGCTATCACATGGTCTTTCAATCCTTATAGCGATCTGATGCATTTTAGTTTACAGAACATGATTTTCAAGCTATCAGCTTGGGAAAAAAGTCCCTCTCATGGTTGGAGTGGTAAAGATAAGTGAATTTTTTTTATACATTTGACTGATAATACAACTATAAACTAACGGATGCCACCATCCTGTATGAAAGATAAAAGTTGGCCATCCTTTTTGAGAGTCTGGAAAACTTGCTTATGCTTTAATCCAGTGATTTTATTCTTAGAAATCTATCATAAGCTTATTTAAATGGATAGCTGCAAAGATTTGGCAAGAAACATGTTTCAACATTATTTATAATATCAAAAAACTGGAAACAACTTCATAGGTTAAATTAAATATAGTATCTCCATATAACAGGAAGCTAAAGGAGCCACTGAAGTACTATCTGTATTTATTTATTGACATCAATTCTTACAAAAAAAGGAAATGAATTGTATACACCAGTTCACACAGCATGATCACCCCATTTATGTGTTCATAGATACAAACAAACACTCATGCATGTCTACATACATATACATCTATCTAGAAGGCACTCAGCCAAATTTTTATTTTTTCTTTTATGTTTTTTAGAGACAGAGTCTAGCTCTGTCATCCTGTCTGGAAGGCTGTGGCATCATAGCTCCATGCAACTTTGACCTCTAGGGCTCCTCAGTAGCTGGGAAATATGCCATCATGCCCGACTAATTTTTTATTTTTATTTTTATTTTTTTGCAAAGGAGGTTTTTGCTACGTTATTCAGAGTAGTCTTGAACTCCTGGCCTCAAGTGATCCTCCCAATTTGGCTTCCCAAAGTGCTGGGATTACAGATATGAGCCACAGTGCCTGACCTTAGTCCATTTTGAAAGCTGATTGTCGGTGGTCAGACATTCAGATTTATGGGTGATCATTATTTGTTGGTTTATATTCCATCCTACAGTAACATGTGTACTTCTTGTGTAATAAAAAAGTTAACACTATAAAAAAGCAGAACTCTGAACCATCAAATTATCTAGTGTGTATGAAATATGAATTAAAGATCAGGAAGAAATAAATGATAGTTGATAGAAGCATTAAATTTGGCTCTGAGCTCCTAGGTGACCAAATAAGAGGGAAACATCCCCAGTGTTTTACTTTCTCTTCACCATGAAGATAAAAATGTGTCATCTACAAGAGAAAGAAAATTCTAAGTGGAATTTCTCAAAGCAGGTGCTTTTCATACCAATTTTTTATCTTTACTTCTTGGCTTCATCTGTTTTTTGTCTTTGAGTAAGAGGAATATGGTGTTAAATTTTTGTTTTTAATATTTTAGAAATATTAGAACAGCATGTGTTCTAACTAAAAAAATTATAGTATTACAAGTGGATAATTTTCAGAGATTTTCACATATATTGGTACAAGATTTACTATTTCTACTTTTAACAATGTTTCTCTCCAGCAATCAGAAAAGGCCCTGCTATTGTTAACTTATTTTGTCTTTACTTTTCCATTACTTTTCTTCCTGCCTTTATAACTACTTTCTCTTTTCCTCTTTAAATCATGACACTGGCAGTTATGAACTAAATAGGTTCCTATTAAAGTGCTTTGAGGGGCCAGGTAAATAGATCCATTTCCCATTCCCAGCAAACAAGTGCTATGGGTGGCAATCTTCAAAGCTCCCACTTTCATCATTTCTGATTCATCTTGCAGCTCCACAAAAATGTGGAAAATGTTTTGATTCAGGTTTTTTTTTTTAATTGGTAGAGAGTTTTAACCAATTTCATCATCAGAACAGATAGCCCTTTAATTCCAGGTTTCTTCTTTCACTATTCTGATTAAACTATTTTAGCACTTGAGTTTTAACAGAAAAGCATTAGTTTGTCTCTATTTTTCCTACCATCCAAACTTGGTTTTTCTTCAAAGTGCAGTCTTATAAATTAATGCCTGCTGAGGGGAAGTCAGCCCCTGCTCTGCCGGTTGCAACATTCACAAGTTGGCAAGATGACAAACTACCCTCCTCTGAATTTCCCAAACACATTACTGTGAACCTCCAAAGTCTATTCAGGATTCTAAATTATTTCTGTGTCTTTAACAACAACAATCCTTGAACCTGTAGCAATGAGATAATTCTAGTGGCAGGACAGCTTTCGTTTCCCAACCTCCAGACCTTTTCTTTCCAGTCTAATTGTTCTCCAGACTCAGCTGACAGGATGGAGCAAGACTAAAATGATATTCCCATCATCTTCCCGCTCATGACTGTGAACATAGTCTTACTGTCTGTGAGTGTCTGTAAAATATTTGATAAGTGCTTTATAAATCACACTTATCTATATACATTTTTACATTGGCACACGTTCTAGTTTTGCTATCAAGAATATTATCTTTTCAACAAAGAAGATAGAATATGAAGTTGGACAGTAAAATTCCTCTCCGGACCCCAGCCTTGTAGCTTTTGCTGTTACTCCCCAAAGATGTGGAGGATAACAGGTCTTCTCTGGCCTTCTTGTTCTCCCAAGAACATGTATGCCAAGAAGTTTGAGTCCATATTTCCAAAAGAAGGACTGGGAGTATATAAAGTCCAAGAAAAAAGTACAACTTGAGAATCCCTAACCCCAACTTCTGACATCCAAAGTCCCAAACTTTTTGAGTGCCAACATAATGCCAGACGTAGAGAATTCCTTGGCCTCAGGTGACAGGTGGCACAACACTCAGTTTATTCAGCTTCACCCAGGGACCAAACACCCTCCCAGCCTTCTCCAGCTGTTATGTGTCTTTCTCATGTTCATTGTATACAAACTTTGTTTCACGTGCAAAACTATGAAAAATCATGCAGAAAATCGCCTTCAGGCTACGTGTGTAAAGTATATGTATATGAAACACGGGTGCATTTCTTGTTTAGTCCCATCTCTAAGGTATCTCATTATGTATATGCAAATATTCCAAAATCTAAAAGAATCCTGAAATCTGCAACACTGCTGGTCCCAAGCATTTTGGATAAGGGATACTCAACCTGTATAGTGGTGCAAATAGGACTGGAGAAGGAGGTTCAGGATATAGCCGAGAAAGATCAGATGCTGATGGGCAGGTGGAACAGGCAGGGCTGGGACAGGGGAGACAGGGCCAGTGTCTGGAAGCTGACAGTCAGATCTCAAACCAGGAGGAAATCTAAGGTGTCACAGAGGAGCACAATTCCGGGATGTGGAGGGGAGAAGACAGATACCAGGGTCGCAGAGAAGAGGGGGCAGGTGGGGTGGGGGGAACCAAAGGTATTGGGCAGAAATCAGATTTGCAGAAGCAAACTTTAGGAAAGAGAGGGTTTAAGATGTGATTCTTTCACTCCCTTTGGTGCATTTTTATGAAACCAACATGATAACTTGCAGTGTGCGTTAGTCTGCTGGAGCTGCCATAGCAAAACCCCACAGACTGAGGGGCTTAAATTATTTATTTTGTCACCTGAAGGCTGCAAGTCTGCGATCGTGGGGTCAGCAGGGTTGGCTCCTTCTCAGGTAAGATGCCTCTCCCTGTCTTCACGTGGTCTTCCTCTGTGCCTGTCTGGGCCCTAATTCTTCTTCTTGTGGGGACACCAGACCGATTGCACGACAGCCCACCCTAATGACCTAGTTTTAATTTAATTGACTCTGTAAAGGTTCCATCTCAAATACAGTCACATTCTGAGGTCCTGGTGGAGAGGGCTTCAACATATGAAGGGGACACAATTCAGCCCATAACCCAGGATAGGACTTTGAAAAATATAAATAAGATATAAAGTGTAAGGAAAGTCTATATATTTCAAAATGCTCTCTGTGGCCTGCTCCTCTTAGGCAGCAATAGAAAAACAATCTCCTGAAGTATTCTTCTGGAGGAAGGAGGTAGTGTGTGGTTCTAATGATCCTCCACCTGGGCGTCTGAGCCACATTCATTTGCATGACAGTAAAACGTGCACCAACATGGACAGAGCATCTTTGCCCAGGCTGCAAACTCATTCTCTCACAAATTTCTAGACATTGCCTTACTTCAAGACAATGCTAGTGGCTTTTCCAGAGACAAGTAAAAATTCTTCCCCTTCTTTGAAGGAGACTCCAAGCTAAAACTTGCAGGTCAGCCCTTACTCTCCACAGTCAACCCGTCACTCCCAGGGACTCCCATCCCCTCCTCCTCACTGCACACTGGGCCCTGGGGTAGAGCTGTCTTCACTGACAGTCTGAGGAGCTGAGGAGGCAATCACTCTGATGTCTCTTTCCCAAGTGTTTGAAATTTTCAAGGAGTCCATTTCACAAATACGGTAGAATCTGGCCAGTGTTTCTGGTTGAAAACATGAACGTTCGCGATGTGGGTGCACCATGGGGACACTGGCCAGCACCCTGTCGGCAGGGCTGCTCACCGTGACAGCATGACCACGGCTGCTGTGAGCGTCCTCTAAAGTGTCTACACCAGCTGGCAAAGAAGCAAAGGCTCCAAGTCCTGTGTGCGATCCTCAGTGCAGACCCCTCACCTGTGTCCTCCTTGCCAGCACCCCCCAAAACCCCACTGTTGAGGCTGAAGCCCTGCTGGTCAGATGTCTGGAAAATCATTCTTCCTGTTAGGCACTCGGCACAATGGATATTTATTTTTTGATTAAGGAAATGGAAGGAAACTGGCAGAAAAGCACACATTTAAGTCAACAGATGATTGCAGATCACCTATGGGGTGCAGCATGTTATTAGGAGATTTGGGAAGCTCAGAAATGAATAAAACATGCTCTCTGAGCTCAAGGAGGTTATGGTCTGTAAAACCATGGTGGTTAAAGCCGACAGACTTGAGATTGTCGTAAACTATGTTTACCTTCCTAAATTACTCAGATTATAATCTTCCTTCTCGGGTTGCTACTCAGTGGCCTATTCAGGTTTGTGGACCAACTTCATCTGTCTGTTCTCGGTCTATACTCCGTATTGTCACCTCCTGGAATCTTTTCAAAAGGCAGTGAAGGGGAAAAGGATCAAACATGGCTTTTTCTAATCTTATCAAGGCACACTCTGAAGGGGACACAGGGTTCTGTCTGCCTGCTCCTCCTGACTTTCAGCTGTCTATCATTTAGCCTCAGTCTATCAGTTCCCTATAAACACGGGAGAGTCAAGGTCTGCGTGAGCTCAGCGAGCTGTATCCATGGCAACCGTACCTACAGCAGGGTACTAAATATATGGGTAGTAAGAAACATCACCCCACTCAATCCTGTTTTTCAAGAGATCGTATGATGAATAATTGAATATCAAACAAATTGAAACATTCATTTTATGCTGAACAATACTACTTCCAAGCTGCATATCATCTGTATCTAATCCACACCATTATTTGAAAACAAGACCAAAAGAAAAAAGAAGGAAGGAAAAAAGGAAAATAGAAAGGAGGCAAGGAAGGAAGGAAATAAGGAGAAAAGGGAGGGAAGGCAAATGAAAACATCCTGCTTGGCTTTGATTTTAAAAATCTCCAATGACCTTTTCTCCAGGGCCCCATAAAGATGGTCTTGATGAATTTGCAACATCCTCAATCTACAGCAAAAGTCAGTGGATAATCCTGAATGTGTTCAATAAGTGTCAAGGTATAATGTAATAGTTTCGTGAAAACACATAATCAAAATGGCTTCCTCCATGTTTACTACGGTTTCCGATATATTCCTGCTACTTATTTTAATATATAAATATCCTTTCACAGCAAAGCACTCTGCAAACACATATAAGGAAGAAGTGAGGGAGGATGATACAGACTGACACAAAAAGGACTGAGTGGTGTCAGGCAGCTTGTTTTAACTTCTATATTATGCTAATTAAATTAATCATCTGCCTTACAGACATGGTTGTACCCCATCCCATTATCTCTTTGTGCCTAAAAGGAGTAATCAAAACACTGGGGGACAACCAGAACATCTCCTCCAGCTTGGACCTGGTCCTGATTCTTTTGAAAAACCTAAATCTTTGTACAGGTGCTGCCCCCATCTCCTGAGATCATCACAACTTTGTTTGCTAAGGGAACACTTGAACTTCCTCTGTACCCTTTGGTATCTCCAGCCTATATTCCTGTCAGCTTTGAACAAATTTCAGAAATGGAAAAAAGTTCACAAGAAAAGATTCAGTGACTACAGAGACCTAAATAGGATTTAATTAATTTTGACCATAGATCCCTTGGGACATTCTCTTTTGTTTCCTGCAATGACAGACACTTTGTCGTTATATTTAATTGATATGCACTATGAAAATTAATCACATAATTTGGCAAGTGATTTTTGCAGCCAAAGAAAAAATTTGTGTGCAGTGTGTTAAATGCATCTCCAATCATCAAATAATAAATGTCTGGCATAATATAGGTAAGTGTGCAAATATAGCTAGGGATGTTAGTAAGAAAAAGGCAGGAGAGTTTTGTCTCATGAATAAGTACAGTTCAAAATTTTTAAATTGGTATCCAACATATTCACATAGTAATAGTCTTGCTTTGTACAGTAGAACCTCCATAAGGCTGACCAGCTCCCTACATTGACCACCTCCTTAACTTGACCTAATTTTCACACACCGGTCAGGTACCACATGTACACATATCAGGGCACTAGGTCTGGTTCCTTATGTAGATCATTTCCATATGCTGACCAGTTTTGTACAGTCTCTTGGGTGGTCAACTTACAGAGGGTCTACTATATAGCTGAAATTCTGTCTCACTAAATGGAATCTAGGATTGTAGTCTGCACTTTTTGCTCACATACCAAGATTTTCAAAACTCAAGTCTTTATGAAAACTACTCATCATTATTTACTACAGCCAAATTAGAACTATTGAAATGTTGTAATCTTTATGTTTCTCCTCAGTTTACTAGTGTGACTTTATATAATATAGAAAGGTTAGAGTTGATCAAAATACATTAAAACCATTGAAAAGACAGTTATGGGTCACAAATATGCAGGTTCTGTACATTTCAAGAAGGGGACCTATCAGAGAATACTCTTTTCTCTTTTTTTTTTTTTACATTTCATTTCTTTTTTTATTAAATCATAGCTGTGTACATTAATGTAATCATGGGGTACAATATGCTGGTTTTATATACAATTTGAAATATTTTCTTTTCTTTTTTTATATTTTTATTTTTTATTAAATTATAGCTGTGTACATTGATATGATCATGGGCATCATACACTAGTTTCATAGACCGGTTGACACATTTTCATCACACTGGTTAACATAGCCTTCCCGGCAATTTCCTAGTTATTGTGCTAAGATATTTACATTCCACATTTACTAAGTTTCCTTGTAAGATGCACAAGGTGAGAATACTCTTTTCTCTTTAAGATGTGCACTTGTCTTTCAACATAGGGTTGTGTCAAAGCAATAAAATATCAAGACTAAAAGAAAAGTCTCCTTACATCAGGCTACATACTTCATAGCACTGAGGTTCTAACTGACTACTTAAGAAATTGTTCAGATAGGTAAAAATAATTATTTCAAAAATCATTTAAACTGACAATAATGTTTAAATTCAAAGGAAATATATTTTTCACTACCTAAAGCTCATTTCTTTTTCCCCTTCAAGCAGAAACCAGTAAACTCTTTTTCTGAAGCTGGAAAAATGAGAGACTATGTATGAGGAAGAATGTTTCTGCTAAGAAGTATTTGACATTGATTGAAATGTTATGGTTGAAAGGATGTGGCTGTGGGTATGAAGACAAGATAAAGATGATATTGTTTTGATAAAATAGATGATTATGATGAGAGGTGGAGTGTAAGGAGAAAACAAAGACAATTGACGTGCCAAAGAAGTGAAAAAACCTGCCAAACGACTCTAGTGTATAATAGCATTAATAACCCTGCACATTTCTACCTATCTTTCTTCATCTTTTTATAGCTTTGACACTATTGATTATTCTGTTCTTTAAAAAAAAATAGATTTCCTGTTGACTTACCTTTCTGGCCATACTTGCCCAGCATATGTACACACAGTTTGGGTCACACCACAGGTCATGGACCATCTTTCTACCGACCCCAAATCTTTATTTTCAACCTGGATTGCTCTCATGAGCTTGATATTATCTACTAGATTTCTCCAGGTGAATGTCCTGCAGACATTCACTCGATCTCGACCTCAAAAGCTTCTCTTCCTGCTCATCTACCTGCATTCTATAACTAAGCTGAGGATTCTGTCGCCAATGCATGTGCTCACACCAAAACCTTGAACATCTTTCTCCTTCCTCAGACCAAATCAATCACCAATCCTTGCCTGTGTCACCTCCTAAATATTCTGGATCGCATCCAATTCTCTCTGCTTCCACCAACATGACCCGACATACCCAAGACCATGCCCTCCTTTCTGCATAAGATAATGGCTTGTTTCTATTCAAATTATATTCCACTCATATCTAGAGATGTCTTAATAAATCATGGATGTATTGCAGGATTTTATTCTGTAAAACCCCTGTGTCACTTTCCATTGCTTTTAGGATAAAGTCTTAACTCCTTTACATTCCATTTTAGACAGCCTCTCTCAAGTCACATAGAGTGGTGGGAATTCATTTTATACAATTAGGATGAAGTCTCACTCCTTGACATTGTTCACAAGACCTACTGACCACTCTGTCTTTTGTCTTTCACCCTTCGTACCCAACCAGTCCTCCATGCTGAACTCCTAGCTACAAAGGCCCATACTTTTGTTGGAGCAGTGTGATGGCTCGAGGTAACTGCTGAAATAATTGAAAAGAGCAAATAAAGTTTTAGCAAGAAAAATAAATTTTCTTAATAACTTGCACAGCAAGTTGGGCACTGTCATAGTGATTGCAGACTTCTCATAGCTTGGGTTTATACACAGCTTTGAGGAGTAACAGCTGCTTCTTTGAAGTCTCCCAGGGTCTTAATTAACTTTGCTCTCAAAACAAAACACCAGCAAGGTCTTGAAAACAACCTACCTGTGAGGTCTTATTCAGCCTCATTCCCATAATAGCCCAGGTCAACCTAACCCAAACCAATCCAAACTAGCCTAACCATATTCATCATTCCCCCTGCTCATATTTTACTAACAACCTAATGCTTTCTCAAACACACAGCACCTGTTCACGTTGTGACCTCTATCTGGAGCCCTTTGCTGCTATCATATGCCTCACGTCTTTCCTTCAGTAAATAAAATGAATGCATTAACATCAATTATTCTTCCTGTTCTGGAAAGCCTGCTTTGACCACTTGCCTCAAGATGGGGCTCAGTGTGCTTCTTCAGTGCTGTCACACATTCTTTATTTTCTCTTCCACAGTATTCATCGACATATTGGGACTGTGCTTAATCCAGTCATGAGAATGGGGGTCCTCTCAGCTAATCCAGTCATGAGAATGGGGGTCCTCTCAGCACTCTTCACTGCTCTGGTCCCACCTGTTACTGCCATACTTGACATTGAGTGGGCCTACTATAAGTATATATGTTTTTGGAATGAACAAATGTATTTGTGATAGTTCCAGCTGTAAATATTTACATTTAAACTACTCAACAATAACCAACACCTTTTCCTATAATAAGTTCTAGCTTTTTTTTATTCCTTTTAAACCACTTCTCTTGTGCCACATAAAATAGTGGTGAACAACTTTATACATTCAGATAAAATCTTAATCCCTTGGCATTGCTTAAGAGACCCTGCTGGCCTCTGACAATGTCTCCTCTTGTCTTTGAACCTTTGCACCCACCCTTCCTCCTTGCCGAATTCCTTCCCAAAATGGTCAGGGGGTCAGAGCACATTCACTGACACAGAGATGGATGAAAAGATCCCAGCAAAAGGAAGAGGACATAGTGATGAGATTTCGCGCCTGTGACAGACTCACGTCAGAGCCGAAGATAAGGATGAACTGATTTATTATCTAGACACACCCATGGGTTCCTGATCCTGCTGTCCTATCAAGTTTTCTTTAAAGATCAATTAAATAGGAGAAAGTAACAAGACCAAGAGTTCAGTTTTACATGGGAACATACGCCAGTGCATATTTTGAGCAAGATATTCTCTGCGAACTACTGAATCAAATTTTCCTGCTTGAGCAGTTGGAATTTACCTTGTTAAACTCACACTGGTATTGGATTCCCAAGCTAGCCAGCTGACCAGATTACTATCACACGAGGAACAGAGAGGCAGAGAGCAGCTAGCAAAGAGCAAAGGTTGGGGAAGAAGCGTGCCATCAGAAGCATCTGCCAGGCTAAAAACAGCCACGGGGCCACTTCTGAAGTCAGGAGCAGGATCTATTAATAGAACATCCATTCACTGTTGCAAGCACAGTGTGTTTGGATTGCTGGTGGGTACTTCTGATTATCTTTAAAAGATGGCAAAGTTTAGTTCTGTTCTGCACAGTCTGACAGCCAAAATAATAGAATGTAAGTAGAACATTGAAAATGTTCCCTTATTAGTACTTTCTTTTATTGCCTTATAAATTGTTTTCTTTTTTCCTATGCTAACTTACTGGAGAAAGGGTTATAACCGTGCCAAGAATCTTAGAGTGAATAATTAAAAACTACTACAATTTTAATATGTTTTGTTCTGTACATTATTTAATGCTAACTAGGCAGTGAAATTGCTGAGGAAGTGTTGAATTTGAAAATCCACCAAACACAGAAATTTCCTTTGATGATGGAAATGTAATAAAAATAAAATCAATCATAATGTTATCTTAAATGGCTTATGCTGAGCCCTGAAGAGATTGCATCTATGTATCTTTTTGAAGTATGCACTATTTTATTATCTCTATAACCTGTCATGGCTAATAACTACCATCAAAAATTACCTGAATCTACTAAGTTTCCAAAATTATGCTCTTTCAATTGTTTCAATTTTCTAAAAGACTTCAGGTGTAATTGTAAAAAAAAAAATCTTTAAATCAACATGGATTTTACAGATGCACAAATGACACATGATTATTTTAACCAAATCTTACTCTTTACCACTCTAAATGTGGAACAGCGTAAGCCAGATGTCAAAGCCAAGAGCCCACTACGTGAGTGACATTTGTCAGGGTTCTGAAGTTAATATTCAGGATTTTAATTTGTTATTTGTGTTGGCTTTATCTGTAAAATTTAATAATTGATTGGTTCCCACAATATTCACCAAGTTCCTATTATGTATAAAGCCTGTTCATGATATTAAGATAGAAAATGCGTGGTTGCCCTGACTTTAAGGAATCTGCAGTCTGGCGTAATGCTGTATAACATGCCAGATGCAGTGGTAGAGTTGTGCATGCTAATTTTTACCAGCAAAGTGGAGGATTTCTTATTAGATGTGGGAAGGGGAAGAAATCAAAAAAGGTTTCCAGGAAATGGAGATTCTAGAACTGAACTATAAGAGAAAGACATGAGTTAACCAGGTTTGAGGAGAAACAAAAGATTGTAAGAAGAGGTAGAGTGTTTTTCTGTCCTATTTTCTTTTCTTTACTTCTCTTTCCTTTCCAACAAATATTTATTGATACATCTTATGTTCCAGGAGTACCACGAAGTGAATAGGGTAAAGTCCAGGAGTTACATACAACACAAGTAGAGACAAAGGCAAGAAAGATAGCGGGTGTGTGTTCTAGAATAAGGGTTAAAAGCTAGCCAGAGGTCAGATTCCACAGGATTGCATAGACCTGGAGATGCAATTTGGACTTTCAAAGCTAATCAATAAATATGACCAAATTTGGAGTATGCATTAAAACTAGTGATTGTGTTGAAATGGAATTGAAATGGCAAGAGGGATGAAGTGGAGTTAGGTGGCTAATTTGCTCATCTAAATGTATTCTAAATCTTGAGGTGGGGAAATGTTGATGAGGACCGAGGGAGTGGGGGAAGACAGTTGCCATAATGTATCAGGAAATAAAATGTCTAAAATGTAGAGTGTGTTGTGAGATAAAAAACATTTGTAAAACACTGGAATAGAGGGAAGCTGAAATAACAAAAGCTAGAATTCACCGAGTACTTACTCTGTGCTGGGCCCATCCTAAATGCTTTTCAAACCCATGAGTATTTTCATTTATTGTTGTTACCATTATCCCATTTTACAGATGAGGTAAATCTCTCTTTGGGGTACAGAGAGATTTAAATAACTTGCTCTAAAGCAGATCGCCAGAGCAGGGTAGATCCAGGATTTGAACAAGGACTGTCTATTCAATGAGCTGTCCCCACATTGCTGGGCCGGGATCAGCCCTGCTCGGACTCCCTGAAAACCTTAGTTAATATTTCTAAACTGTTGTGTGGTCCATAAATACCTTATAAATGTTCAGTGAGTACAGACCCTTCAGGTCAGCAGAGTAGCAACAAGGGCACTCAGAATTCCAAATATAGTAGAAGCCCTGAAAGTTGATCACCCGAGGGACTGAAACAGACTGGTTGATACACAGAGATGGTCAACGTAAGGAACCGGGCCTATTGTGCTGATACGTACATGTGGTTCAAGTCCAGTCTGTGGAAATTAGGTCAACTTAAGGAGATGGGCGATGTAGGGAGGTGCTCCTAGTGGACTGATTCAGGCCAAAGTGCCCTGAGGGTCAGGAAGCTCCAATTCATGCCCAGCCACACAGTCTAATCCTACCTAATTGGACTGAAAAACCATGGAGTCAGAGGTCTTGGCTCCAAGTTGTGGAAGAAAGAACAAGTATCTTTCTTGGGAGACTGTTCTAACTCTGGCTCTCTTCCTTGTGAATTTTGAGACCCTAAATCCAATCATTTAATCTTTCTGCACTTTATATTTTTACATCTGTAAAATGGTGAAATGAATACCTGGGACAAATTAACTCAATGAGTTTAAAAATTAGTGTAAATAAGAGCTGAGCTATGCAAACTTCAAAGCACTAGGGGAAAAAACCCACAATCTTTCATGGTGTCAGTGTGAAAAAGTAAGCGGCTGAGCTGGAAATGTGATCATACGCTGAGTCTTGTTTTCTCTCCACAGGAGAGGGGCTTCCAGGAGCCCACACTAGCCTGGTTGTCCTCCCACATCACAGGCTATATATATCTTACTGGGATTTTTTGTGAACTCTTTTCATCATCCTGACTTTTAAATTGGAGCGTCCCAGGCTCAGCCTTGGGTCCTCTTCTCTTCTCTGTCTCTCTCCCTGTCTATGTGATCTCGCCCCGCCCTGATTTTAAATGCAACATATATTTGGGTGACTCTCAAAATGTCATCTTCCAGCCCAGCCCTCTCTCCTGAGCTCCAGACATGTCTGCCCAGCTGTCCACTCCACATTTCCGCCTGGACAATTAATGTTTCAACTTCAAATCCAACAATGAGCTCCCGGTCTCTTCCTGTGAACCTCCTCTGTTTTCAAATTTCCCCCTCTCTCTTCACCCTTCTGGTTGTAGAGCTCACAAACTGTGGAGCTCCTAGACTCTGCTCTTCCTCTCACACTTTGGTCCCCATCCATCAGGAAGCCCTGCTGGATTAAAGATATATCTGGAATCCAACCTTCCACTGCCACTCCCACTGCAGTGGCACCAATTAAAGCTACTGTCACCGTTCTCCTGGATCATGCAACCGTCTTCTAATGGGTCTCTCTGCTTACATTCTTACCCTTAATTTTTTCCTCAGTACAGTAGCCATGGTGATATTTTAAAAAACATAAAGCTGGTTATTGACTCTCTTGCACAAAACCCTCCACTACCTCTTGATTCCACTCATAGTCAAAACCAAAACCCTTGCAGTGATGGGCAAGGCCCCCAGCACCTGCCCCCTCTACACTCTCCAAACCTTCCATGATTTGCCTACTCCCTCAGCCTGGCCACGGGAGCCTTCCTGCTGCTCCTGGAATACGCCAGGCACCCGGAGTTTTCATCTTCCTCTCCCTCAGCTTGGGCACGCGTCCCGAGATGCCCCCGGGGCTTACCCATCAGCCTGTTCAAGCCCTTCCTTAACATCCCCTTCCAGTGGGGATGCTGGACTATCCCTCTGGGGTTGCACCTGCTCCTGTGCCCTGAGAACCCTGAGCACATTACTGCTACGTTCTCTCCTTAGCTCTGTGTGTGGTTTTCTTGTTATTATGTTGGGTGTTTATAGTTTGACTCATCTCTGCTGGAGTTGAAGCCCCAAGATGACAGAAATAGCTTCTGTCTGTTTGATCGGATGATGGTCCTGGAAGAACAGAGCACTGCCTGGCATGTGGGGAGCACTCGATTAAGAGCCATGAAAGAGAGGAGTAAATTTCAAGATATGATACAAACAACAGTAAGATGTATCAGGAAGCATAGTATTTAGAAATCATAGAATTGAAAGAGGGTAGGATCAGATCCATGAAGAAAGGGCTGTCATATACTTCCCTGGGCAGGTCAAACCCCCGGGCCCCAAACTTCTCCCCCCGCCCCCGTGTATCTCCCAGCACAACACATCTAAGAGCCCATTTTCATCTCACATTGATTAGGAGAATAGGAGGACTTGGATAGAAAGAATTTCAAAAATCAGAATTTTCTACCATCTTTTAAAGGTTTATTTTTAGTCCTACTTGAACAAGAAAGCGAAAATCCCGTTTCCCAGGATATTACTTCCCCTCCCCCCAAATACTCCCCAACCCTAGCCACCCACCCTCTACTTGTGGACAGAAGGAGAAGAGACAGTGACATTTGTTGCCCTTCTTTTAAATTATTGGAACTCCTTTCACCAATGATGACAAAATTCACAATTCCACAGTTAGAGAGCAAATGCTTCCAGATTCAAAAGCTTTTTCAGAACATTTCTATTCAATCTAATCTGATCTAAATTCTAATGAAGAAATCAAGCAATAAATATAAATAGTTGACGTCAGATGCTTCCCATGTCCACAAAAGAACAAGCATGAGCGTAAGTGAGGTGGCTCAGGGTACAGAATAAGGGAGTCGCTCCAATGAAGGGAAGAGGCACATAGCATGAAGCTGCAAAACAAGGCAAGGGGAAATGTTTCGATTTCGGTAAATCATATTTCTATCCCCATTTCCCTTTAACAAACAGATGTTGTGCAGGCTTTCCCTGTGGACAGGGTAGAGGAAGCCCTGAACTGGGAGTCCTGCCCAGTGTCCGTGCGGAATGGCCCTCTGCCTTCCCCAGGCCCACGGAGGGCTCTGCTTCTCCTTTCTGCCCACAGCACCTCTGTTACCCACTATAAGCTCCTTTTCCATGTAGGTACAGAAGGACTAGTGAGCAAATATGATTGTTCTTAGAATGAAAAATAATTACTATTTTGATCAAATGATAACATCTGGTGAAATCCTTAAGCCAAGCCAGAGTGTGGCACAGAAGGGAACAACTTTTCTATTAAAAGTCTCTTCCTACTGAGTGGAGAACACTTGTTTCTCTATTTCCCACCCTTTCTAGCGGCTATTTTTCCAAAAATCACTTTTATTTTACTTTCAAGACTCCTGATGATATCTCTCTACTTGTAAAACTGCTTGTTGGTTTGAATTCTCCGAGTCATCTTCAGCTGAATATAGGAAGGAACACAGGTGAAACAGCCCTAAGCCGTGGGACCTGGGAGGGGATGTGCTCCCAGAAACACAGACGCAAAAATGCATCCACTTCGGTGCCAACAAACGTAGCAAAGATCCCGAGAGATTCTTTTCTTTTTCAAAGAAAAGCTTTCGTAAGGTATTTTTGATAAACAAACAAACAAAAACAACCCATACATTTTATGTATACAATGTGACAAGTCTGATCATGTGCATACAGCTGTGACTCAGTCCCCACACTGAAGACACTGAACATGTTCATCATTTATGAAGCTTCCTTGTGGGCCTTTGCTGTGTGTAAGGTGGGGGAATGGGAGTTGTTAACAACACTTACTGTAACTTCTTCCTTTTTAGCAAAACATTGAAGTGTATGACACATGTACTATGTTGCTAACTTCAGGTACTATGGGGTATAGCAGATCTCTGAAACTTACTCATCTTATATTCTATAGTTCTTCATTTGATAGGTTGATGAACACACTGGATATTTATTTTAAGAATATGTCATAGGACCAAGCACGGTAGCTCTCACCTGAATTCCTAGCACTTTAGGAAGCCCAGGCAGGAGGATCACTTGAGCTCAGGAGTTCAAGACTAGCATGAGCAAGAATGAAACATTAATCATCAGAGAAATGCAAATCAAAACTACTTTGAGATATCATCTAACTCCAGAAAGAGTAGCCCACATAACAAAGTCCCCAAACTACAGATGTTGGCATGGATGTGGAGAAAAGGGAACACTTCTGTAATACTGGTGGGAATGCAAACTAATACATTCATTTTGGAAAGAAGTTTGGAGAACACTTAGGGAACTAAAAGTACACCTGCCATTTCCTGCAATTCCTCTACTAGGTGTATATCCAGAAGACCAAAAATCACTTTGCAACAAAGATATTTGCACCAGAATGTTTATTGCAGCCCAACTCTTAATTGCCAAGTCATGGAAGAAGCCCAAGTGCCCATCCACCCACGAATGGATTAATAAACTGTGGTATATGTACACCATGGAATATTATGCAGCCTTAAAAAAGATGGAGACTTTACCTCTTTTATGTTTATATGGATGGAGCTGGGACATATTCTTTTTAGTAAAGTATCTCAAGAATGGAAGAAAAAGTATCCAATGTACTCAGTACTATTATGAAACCAATATATAATCACCCACACTTTCATACGAAAGATAAAAAACACAACTATAGCCCAGGAAGAAGGAGGGAAGAGGAAAGGGAGGGGAGGGGAGGAGGGAGGGTAGATGGAGGGAGGATAAATGTGGGGACCACACCTATGGTGCATATTGCAAGTTATGTCAAAGGTACATGACATTGTACATGTCGAAGGTACATTAAAAGTAGAGTATAAATGTCTTAACACAATAATTAAGTGAGGTGAAGGCTATGTTAACCAGTTTGTTGTAAGCATTCCAAATTGTATATAAAATCAGCACATTGTACCCCATAAATGCATTAATATACAGTTATGATATAATTAAAAAAACTGTTAAGAGGAAACGTAATAAATAAATAGAGGAAAATTAGCCAGGTGCCATGGTAAGTTCCCATAGCCCCAGCTACTTGGGAGGGTGAGGTAAGAGAATCGCTTGAGCCCCAGAGTTTGAGGTTGCTATGAGCTGTGATGCCACAGCACTCTGCCAAGGGTGACAAAGTAAGACCCTATCTCAAAAATAAATAAATAGTAAAAAAAGAAATAAAGAAGAAGAAGAAGAATATACCACAGAATTCTTCTCTCTTCAATTAAAAAACTAAACTAGACACCAACTTTGAAGCGGTTTGGAGTCATCAGATGAGGAGGTTTTGGCAGGAGGAATGAAGAGGCTTGACACAGAGTCTGTGTCGGGGGACGGAGGAGCTTAGGGAGGAGCCCTCCCGAGTAAACCCCAGTCTGTATTTCTTATCATAAAATGGGAAGAAGTAGATAAAAGCTGCTTGCCTGACATCAGCACTGATAGGGAGGACGTGGAGAAGGTCAGATAGAAGGTCTCCACCTTTGTTTTTGCAAAACCACAGACCTTGAGCACAACCTCTGCCTCCAGCATCAAGACACCTTTGGTATCCAGAGAATCTTGACCTTAACCGTTGGCCCTGGTCTGGCCACACCTCATACACACATCCTCCCTGCAGGCCAGTTTTCTGATCTCTGGCACACACCTGAGAACTCACACCCATTCTCATGATTCTTCAGGTCTCTCGACCAGGAAGAGAGTCTTATACTGAAGATCAGGGTTCAATTCCCCTACACCACTTAAATGGAAAGAGTCACATAGAATAAGGACATTGAGAAATATACAGACTTTCCCCCAGTGTCCTCATGACCTTGAATCTGAGTATCTTTCTCATGTATCCTGCTGAGATTCATACCATTACTCCCTTGCCTTATAGCAATTTCAAGTCCATCCATCACTTTGCTGATCATAACATGTTAGAGACATGTTGTGTGTTTTTCTGTGATCGTTAGTTCCCTGGAATATTAAATCCACTTCAGCCTCTATTTGACAGAGCGGTCTGGAGAAATTGTGAAATTACCTCATGTTGTTTACAGAAGGGGCAGCTTAAATCTATAAACAACTTGTTAGCCCAGGTTTTAAACCTTTAAATATTCATTTGGCATAAATCGTGATTCAAGGCCCGTCTTGTACTTTATTTCTAAATGCACAAAAACAGAAGCCGCTGGCCTCTGGAGCCAGCTCTGGAAACTCAGCCTCTGTGTTCTCCTCTCCTGGTTTGTCAGTTTCTTCGGGCTCGGTAATAAGTCTGTCCTCTCACCCGCACTCCAGAAGCCTTCCAGGGCGTTTGGGAGCCTTGCCCAACATAAGGACTGTCTCTCCTATTGGAAAGAACACTCAGGAACCACAGATGGTTTGGGAACACACAACTAGGCCAAGTTTTAACATTTTAGTGTTGCCACATTGAGTTTCGTTTCCCAGTAATAACGCAGCTGAGTATGTGGAGCTTCTGGCCTGAGTGGGAGGCAGCTTCTCAGTGGTTTTTCCTTGGGAGCTGTCTTTTCCTTCTCCATGACACAGAGGTTAAGTCAATACAGCTGCCTGATCCTATGAGGCCCACACATACCTTACCTCATTTTTCAGTTGGGCTAGTTATAGCTCCCAGAATTATAAATAATTGAAAAACATTTTATATTTTACCAGCTTCTCATAGCACTTTTATGAAGCGGGGCAATGTTACCGAGGTGTCATTGCAAATGTGGTGATGAGTGACATGACATTTCCTGTGCATATGGTAAGTAGCAAAAGAAGGTCATAAAGGAGGAATTCTGGGGTCCACCAGAATCTTACTTTCAAAATTTATCATTCTTGTCTATCAAGCCCTAATATGTCACCATTCAATTAAAGTGAATATGGCCTGTGTTTTGTGTGTAGCTCAGGGTGCAGAAGAGCAGCTGGTCCCACAGCTGTTCTGGGACAGGTGAGGGGATGGGGAAGATCCGTCCACAGAAGGTCAGAGCTTCCACCTGGGTCCACGTCGCAAGAAACTCAAAGAACCTGGAATCCCGTCAGGTTCAAGCTCCCATGTCTCAAGATATATATATATTTTAAATCATGAATTGCTGAGGAAGGTCTGTGGTGAGCTTCAGGCCATGCTTGGAGGGAGAGGCAGTCCCCGGGCCCCGCTGGCTGGGGTAGGTGTGTCTTTGTTTTGCTGTGACATTTTCACGTTCAGTTGGAGTCTTTTCTTCCTCATTGATGACAGTCCCTAAAAATGAAAAGTCAGGTAATGGGAAAATTCAAGGTTTTTAGGACCCCCTTGTGTGGCGTGTGTGTGGGGGGGGACTTCTGCCTGCCCCTCCTGCTGGCACATACCACTGGGTTTACAGTGCTTTGCCAAAATGGACAAAATCTCCCCTTCCGTCTCATAGCCTTCCTTGCAGACTCAGCTGTGCTGTGTGCTGAGGCTCTGTCCCACCTCAGCTGGTGCACAATGGAGCAGCTGAATCTCTCCCAAAAGACACAGTGCAAAGAAAAGCTTTCCTTCCACAGAAATTCCCCCCTGGCCAGTCCCCACAGGTGGGGAGAGAAGTGCCGGCTGGCTCCACCAGGGCTTCCAGGTGACTGTACGGACACCAATTCCCTTGTCATTTAAGTGGTTGGAGTCATTGCTTTATTCTAGAAGTACCTGTGGGGATTTTCCAAAGATGGAGAAACTGAGCACTCTAAAAGCTGAGTCATGACCAGCAAGTGGGTCTTAAGTCCTGGGCTGTGACACTCATGGGGGTTTGGGTGACGGTAAACTTTTTCTTTTCCATTGTGACATCACCACAGCTCCTGTGGTTCTATTTTGGTGCTTCAGGTAGAAAGATATTAAAATAGCTCAAGACTGGTGACAGCCTTTCCCTCCTGAAATATCTTTAGATGGTATGCCTGCAGCGGTTAATCTGTTTCTTGAAAAGGTGACTCTGAGGTCAGAGATTTTCGCTAGTGAATGATGCCCCATGATCATATCAATGTGCACAGCTATGATTTAATAAAAAAATAAAGTTAAAACTTTCTCCTAAACCTTAGTTATTATCTCCAGTTCCAAACTTCTTTATTTTATTAACAAAGACCCCAAAAGGGTGAAGCTCTTATAAACTAAAAAGTCACACTAAATTTCCAATCTTCTGTGAACTGTTAGGTTTGATAGTAATTGACTATTACACTATTTTTCCAAGGAAGTTGGCAATACCTAATTCCCTTTGAAGGTCAATCACTTGTGTCTTCTTTATCTTAGGTAAACGTCAATGCACAGAAGTAGATCCCCCAGAGCAGGGTAAAGAACACATGTTCTTAGGGTGACAGTCTTTGACTTCACTCTCAATAAATTCTTAGCGTGAGGGAGTTCTTAAGAACTCCTAAGCCAGATTCAAGCCTTCCAATGCATATGAAAGTCATCCCAAAGCCACAAGAGGAGACTGACTGCCACGGAACATTCTCTCCTCTGCAGGGCGCGGGAGGAAGAAGCAGCAGCAGGAGCCCCACACTGCATTCAGCGTGACTTTGACTGGAGCCCAACAAAGGGAGAAGATGTCTCCCAGCTTCTCCTAAAAATCCCTCGGGGATACTTCTAATTGTGCCCATGAGTCTTTGCATCGGTGGCAGTGGTGGGGGCATGAAAGACAGCGATGGCCCAGGGTGTGCTCTGGGGATCAGGGCGAGGTGTGCGCACCTGCAGGCCCGGCCTGCACCTGTGCCTCTGCGCACAGCCCTTTCTGGAATACTCGGAATCAGATCACCAGCCTCCTGCTTTAAGGTGAAGTTAGGGTAGTGGGAGAAGAGGACAGGACCCAAAGTAACTCTTTCATGCTTCCTAGAGAGGTAGCACATGTGGAAGCAATGTGGCCAGTTAAAAATAGTGGGCCTCCCTTGTTGCCTTCCTTTTCTCCTTTCTTCTCTTTATCTTGTCCCTTTCCTCTTTCCTTCCCTTCCTTCTCTACTTTTATTCCTTCTTTCCTTCTGTCTTTTCTTCCTTCCTTTCATTTTGCATATTTTTAATTCTCTCTGTCAGAGATTTAAGAGCATATCTGAGATTTGAGGGGTCTGGAAATCCGGGAGTGCTGCGCCCCCTTCCAGGCCCTCTCGGCCTTAGTGGCTGGTCCTGACATACCCGTGGTGCGAGGGGTCTGCCTGGGTCAGGTCTGCATGTCATGCCTTCCTGTCTCTAGGGGTCATAATTACCACTGTTTTTTTTTTTTAAGTCGATACGTGATGCCCTCTTAGTGTGAACCACAGACGTTAAAGACCATGTTCCTTCACTCTTGACTCAGACTTGATCAAGAATTTTGTTCTACTAAAGAACTGCTAAGCCTAAAAGGACCCATAGAAGCTTATAGGTTAAAAAAAAAAATTGCCTCAGAAACATGTCCCAGGTCACATATCATCAGGAGACAAGACCAGAATTCCAGGTCTTCTGGCTCTCGATTCCACATCACAGATGGAGCTGCTGTCTCAGGGAGCCTGTGCCTTACCCAGGGAAGGGTCAGCACTGCAACTTAAAAACAAGACTCTCACCAAGTGCTCACTTCACAGCATGTATGCTAAAATTGGAAGAATACAGGGAAGATTACCGTGACCCTGCGCAAGGATGGCCTGCAAATTTGTGAAGCATTCTATATTTTTGAATGGATTAAGAAATTGTAGTATATGTGTGCCACGGAGTACTATTCAGTCACAAAGATAGATGGAGACTTTACATCTTTTGCATTTGTAAGATAACATCCTCCTAAGTACCACAAGAATGGGAAAGCAAGTACCCCACATACTCAGTACTAATTTGAAAATAGTAGACCAACAGCTACATGGCTGCAGTAGAGAAAAACAATTAAATTCAAGAAGGTGAGGTGGGGACAGGGTGTGTAAAGTCCTCACCTAAGCGCACAATGTAGGGTATGGGGCACCCTCCTGGGAGAAAGCTTAACTACAACTTGGACTTTGTCTAATGAAAGCAAACAGTGCAACCAAATTGTATGTACCTTTATATTAGTCCAGAAGAAAAACTTCTCACAAGGTTTATATGCTACTTAACTTAATGTTGATTGGTATAATTATTTCACTGTACAATAAATATGCAAAAGAAAAAGCACTATAGATAGAATATTATTATTCATACTATTGTTATGAGGTCCAACCAAAACGTCTGATTTTGCATCACTTTGCTCTAGCTGCTGTAACAGACTACCATAAAGTTAGTGGCTTAAAAGAACACAAATCTACTACTTTTCAGTTCTGGAAGTCAGAAGCCCTGCCATGAAGACGCCGTTGGGGCTGACTCCTTCTGGGGTCTCTAGAGAAGAATCTGCTTTCCAGAGCAGAGATTTTCAGCTAGTGTGCCATGAGGGGATCTTAGCTGTGCCACGCAAACTTACAAAGATTATTAATTGAATTATTTTTGAAAGAAATTCAAAGCATAGTAAGTATGTTCTTTCTTTTACTCTTTTTTTTTTTGATCAACATAATTTAAGTGTGCAGCAGACGTTTAACTATAGGCTCAAGTGTACATGAGATAAATAAGGTTGAAAAACACTGCCTCAGAGGAAGACCCCTTCAGAAGTCTCCGTGGTAGAGAATCTTCCCCTTTCCTCAATCACCTGACACCCAGTCTGAGCTAGACTGTTGGGAGGTCTCAGGAGACATAGGGATGTGTGGAAAAGAGCTCCTAAATCTCTGTGTGTGATTTAGGAGAATGTCAGGACAAGTAACAAGATGTGTGTGTGTGAGACAAACGTAAACCAGCCAAGTGGCTACCCGTGGGGTTTGTGGAACTGACGAATGAGGACGCATTCCTCTTTTCTTTTTTTTATTAAATCATAACTGTATACATTGATATGATCATGGGGCATCATACACTCGCTTCATAGACCATTTGACACATTTTCATCACAATGGTTAACATAGCCTTCCTGGCATTATCTCAGTTACTGTGCCAAAACATTTACATTCTACATTTACCAAGTTTCGCAAATACCCCTGTAAGATGCACCACAGGTATGATCCCACCGATCCCCCTCCCTCTACCCACCACCCCCCTCCCTCCCCTCCCTTTCCCACTTCCCCCTATTGTTAGGTTGTAACTGGGTTATAGCTTTCATGTGAGAGCCCCAAATTAGTTTCATAGTAGGGCTGAGTACACTGGGTACTTTTTCTTCCATTCTTGAGATACTTTACTAAGAAGAATATGTTCTAGCTCCATCCACGTAAACACGAAAGAGGTAAAGTCTCCATCTTTCTTTAAGGCTGCATAATATTCCATGGTGTACATATACCACAATTTATTAATCCATTCGTGGATCGATGGGCACTTGGGCTTTTTCCATGACTTAGCAATTATGAATTGGGCTGCAATAAACATTCTGGTACAAATATCTTTGTTATGTTGTGATTTTTGGTCTTCTGGGTATATGCCCAGCAGAGGAATTACAGGATTGAATGGCAGATCTATTTCTAGATCTCTACGTGTTCTCCATATATCTTTCCAAAAGGAATGTATTAATTTGCATTCCCACCAGCAGTGCAGAAGTGTTCCCTTTTCTCCACATCCACGCCAACATCTCTGGTCTTGAGATTTTGTGATATAGGCTAGTCTCACTAGAGTTAGATGATATCTCAAAGTAGTTTTGATTTGCATTTCTCTGATGATTAAAGATGATGAGCATTTTTTCATATGTCTGAAGGCCATGTGCCTGTCTTCTTCAGAGAAGTTTCTCTTCAAATCCCTTGCCCAGCCTGCGATGGGATCCCTTGTTTTTTTCTTGCTGATGCGTTTGAGTTCTCTGTGGATTCTGGTTATTAAACCTTTGTCAGAGATATACCCTGCAAATATCTTCTCCCATTCTGAGGGCTGTTTGTTTGCTTTACTTACTGTGTTCTTGGCTGTGCAGAAGATTTTTAGTTTGATCAAGTCCCCTTAGTGTATTTTTGAAGCTGCTTCAATTGTGCATTCCTCTTGAAGGTGAGGGCCAGGAAGGCAGAGGGAGCCACCCGTGGGGGGGAAGGCGGATGTGCTACAGGTCATTATCTCAGGAGATGTGGAGCCCCTGCTTTTGCTTTCTAAACCACTTTCTTGTATTACCATTTAGTGTATCTAGCCAGATTCACTGTAGCTATTTTTTAGTTTGGGGGCTTACCTGTTTGTTTGTGTTATTCATTGCAGCAGAATATTTCCTATGAGATGGCCAGAATAAAATAAGCTGTATTTTGCAAGCTGTATTTGCAAGCAGAAATGCACACCGCCACCACTGGCCAGCTTACTTGGGAGGACAGGAAAATGATGCTCAGATGGGGACCAGAGGCTGAGGCAAGGACAGGTGCAGTCACACTTCACTTTTCTTATGTTTCCTGGATCAACACAGTATCAAAGCACAGTGACAGGAATAAAATCCCACTCTTTGGGGGAGGGGGCTAAATGTTTCAAATTTCAATAGGCATTGGCTAATTCCCTAAGAAGTTTTTAAAAATGTTTTTAAAATACTGTTTGTCCAAATATGGATGGGCAATACCAGGTACATAAATTTATCACCCCAGAAGGATGAGGAGGCAGACAGTATTCTCTCCTCAAATAGATCACGGGTCAGGTAGTTCCTTAGACATTTACTGAGTAGGATTCTTTCCCGTGGTGAACAGGAGGTCAAGAAAATGCAATGGACCTAGAGTGGGTCCTTCAGGTGACAGAGGGACAGGGTCTGTCTGGGTATGATATGTCCACAGGTCTCAGAAAAATTCTCCCTTTCACAGAAAGAAATTCTGGACACTACTGCACCCGTGAGCCCTGTAGCAAGCTTGTCTTGTTTTGAATCCGCACTCAGCCAGTAGCTTCTAACTTGCCTGGGATTGTACCTGAGACCATCCTGTCCACAGGACAGCTGTGACTTACGGGCAGTATTGTAACCAAGGGTAGGCCCAGGATGCCCGGGGGAACAAGGGTGTTCCCTGGTCAGTGCCCCTGGTCAGTCCCATTTGTTTGGGGATTTCTTTACATATTTCTTCTTTAAAGGGCATCTACTTTGTCATCCACACCTCCAGAAAGAGTGAGTTATAGAGCATAGAAGGGGCAAGTCTGCACATGCTTCTTACTAACACATAGCCTCTCAGGGCCCCAGAGAATCCCAAAGGCCTGCAGGGCAGGAACCAAACTGGATGCCTCAGGATCCTGCAGCGTGGCCATGAAGAAGCTGGAGAGCTCCACGGTGCCTGCCTGGCTCAGTAAACCATTGCAACCTGGTGGCTTTCCAGCCTGTGTCACAAACATCCACACGCCAGGCTGGTGAATACCTCCTCACAGAGGAGCTGGAGGCAGAGGGTTCCCAAGGCACCCCAAGTCTGCTGCTCCCCGGGTCCCGTGGGAACTTTGTCTCTGCGGCTCTGCAGGGCCCTTTCGGAACCACTTTGCCATTCCTTTCCCCTCTTCCTCATGTATTCATGCCACGCTCTGACAGTTCAAAATCCCCACCCTTACCAAGGCAGGTTTGTTCTCCAATTGCAAAATGTCTGCAGCCTCTTCTGGGCCTGCAGGACTTAGGAATGTGATCAGGGTAAATCACTTCTGAAAATCTGTTGGAACTCAGTAAGTTAATATTTGCCAAGGGATGGGGAAAGCTTTGGAGGTCTGGTTTCTTTCACTTAGCAAAATGCATTTAAGATCTATACATGTTCTTGAGTAAATCAATGGTCCATTCAACAAGGAAACTGGCTAACTTGCAGAAGCATCCTGTGTAATTCATAGACTCCACATTTCAGCAATATGGCATCATTTGTCTGTGGTGTCTTTTTAGGGAACATCAAGACCAGGCGTGGGGGGTGGGGTGTGAGGACAGGGTGCCTGTCTAGATGAGTGGACCCTGGGGACAATGTGAAACCCTGTTTCTCTCCCTTAGTCGTGCTCAGCAAGCAGCAGGTGCAATGTTATTTTTAACTGCATCCCTCCACATCAGCTGGCGCGGTCCATCTTGACCAGCTCTCTGCACATTCAGAGCTGAACACTTTCCAGCTCACCAACTTTGTCATTTATAAAGATAGGAACCATTATAGAAAAAAGGATTTGCCACTCTAGAACACTTCTGGAAAGCACACGGACATAAAATCCACCACTCCCTACCGACAAGTGGCCAAAGCCATGATTGATTTCTATGGTAGAACTTTCCATGGTGACAGAAAAGTTCTATATATGCTCTGCCCAATACGGCAGCCACTAGTCACGTGTGACTGACAAGCACTTGAAATGTGTCTAATGTCACCGGGGAAGCAAACTTTTAATTTACTTTATTTTAATTACATAAAAATTATGTTTAATTTATATACATTAATTTAAGCATATGGCTGGGTGCAGTGGTTCATGCCTGTAATCCCAGCACTCTGGGAAGCTGAGGTGGGAGGATCCCTCAAGCTCAAGAGTTCAAGACCAGCCTGAGCAAGAGTGAGACCCTGTCTCTACTAAAAATAGAAAAAAATAGCCAAGAGTTGTGGCAGGTGCCTATAGTTCTAGCTCCTTAGAAAGCTGAGGCCAGGGGATCTCTTGAGCCCAAGAGTTTGAGGTTGCTGTGAGCTATGATTCCACGGTACTCTCCCCAGGGCTACAGAGTAAGACTCAGTCTCAATAAATAAATAAATAAACAAACAGATAAATAAATGTAAATAGTGTAAATAGTCACATGTGGCCAGTGGTTGTCATATTATACAGTGCAAGAGCAGGTTAGTCTTGTTACAATAATAAAAATGCCTGGTAATAGCTCAGAATTGAATGTAATTACTTAAGAAGCATTCTCTGGTCAATTCTCTGTATATTTGTTCTGTTATTTCTAATCCAAGAATGAGTATAATAGGACTTGGTAAATTTTGCCATTTCAGTCAAATGCTTTTCACTTTTTGCTTATATTTAGACAAGTAAAGATTATAGCTGTAAATTATATCTTAAGCTGGCATAATTTACAGTGGAGCTATAAGGACACAGCCTTGTCCATACATGAGGTTAATGAAACCCTATCATTGTCCTTGACATTTATTTGAGAAGATTTTAATCGCCAAAATAAAGAAAAGCAAAAGTTCTGAACATGTGATGTCTGGAATATTTCTAAAATAAAAACTTTAAGAGGAGGAAAAAATATTCAATCACAATTACTTCTAAAAACATGAAAGTTAAGAATGCAAATCCCCAAATTGCTAAAAATGTTTATTCAATCAGTACTTCAGTGAAATTTGTATTTCCCTAGCAACAAAGCAGAAGATGTTTTTTCCTTCCAAGGGAATAGGCACATACTAAATAAAACTACAATTTATACTATTCTGCATAATGAAATAATATAACCAACAAAAGGCATTTACCAAGTGCTTGCTGAGGGTCAGTTACTATTCTTTGAGATTTGCATACAGTAGCTCCTTTTATCCTTATGAGAACACCATAATGTTGCTTACTATTGTTACATTTTATAGTTATATAAATGTACAGAGAAGTTGGGTAAATTTCCCAAGGTTGTAGAGAGAAAGCTGGTGTAGAAAGAGGTCTCCAAGTTTTTGACTCCATTCACAGGTGCTAACATAATAGTATATTTAGCCCCATTATCTGATTATGATTGTACCAAGCCAGGAGAATATAAATCGAAGAAAACATTTCCCCATATTCTATGCAGAGACAGGGATAAATAAACAAAAGATAAAATGTATTTAGTAGACATGCTTAACATATGCAAGATTTTGCTGTTAATTCTGCTATTCCCATAATCACAAGTTCTCTCCCCACTGCAGCAATCTGGTCTCTTTCCTTATAGATCTGTCAGCCAAGGAGGTCAAGGGGTGGATACACCCTGGGAGAGATACTCACATGGGGTCTGCAAGTCAGGAGCACCAGTGTCCCCTGAGAACTTGTTAGAAAATGCAAATTCCCAGGCTTCAATCCAAAGATGCAGATTCAAAATTAGCCATGTTGGGGGAGAGTTCTGGGGGGTCTGGTTTCTGTCACTTATAAAAATGCATTTAAGATCTTTACATGTCCTTGAGTAAATTAACAGTCCACTCTTAAGCACTGCTGAGTAATCCTCCGTTCTATGGACGTACCACAGCTCGTTTATCTGTTATCTGAGGAGTGGCTTGCTTACTTATAGTTGCGGGCTCTTATGAAAAAGCTGCTATGAATATTTATATACGAGTTCTTGCAATCCCTAGGAGTGAGGGTGCTGGGTTGTGAGATAAAGAGTGTGTTCAATGCTGTTTTCCAAAGTGGCAGCATTGTTTTGCATTTCTAGTAGCAATGAGTGGGATTTCTAATCCTCTGCGTCACTGGTACGATCGTCGTTTGCTCACTTCCCATCCTACTAAGTGTGTAGTGGTGTCTCACTGTGGCATTAATTTTCATTTCCCTAATGATCAATATTGTATGTTCCCAAGGAAGCATCTTGCAGGTGCTTATTTACAGTCCTTGTATTTCATTTGGTGTAGTGTTTGTTCAGATATTTTGCCCAATTTTTAAAATTGAGTATTTTCCTATTGTTAAATGTTGAGTTCTTTATATATTCTAGATAGAAGTCCCTTATTACATATGTGATTTTTAAAATATCTTCTCCCAATCTGTGGTCTGTCTTTTCAGTTCCTTAACAATGTCAAGAAAGGCATTGATTCTAATTCTAATGAAAGACAATTTTTCGGTTTTTTCTTTTATGGATTGCACTTTTTGTTATTGTATCAGATTTTCTCCTATGTTTTCTTGTAGATGTTTTATAATTTAAATTTTTATATATAATTTAAAAATTTTTAATTCTATATTGGAAAATGCATGTTTTAACTTCTGGTTTAAATTACATATAGTATTTTAAATTCATAATTTAAAAATTATATTTATAATTGAAAATGTATAAGCTAGTAGGGTGGCACAATTTAATTTTTTTTTTTGTATGTGAATGTTCAGTTGTTTCGACATCTGATGAGATTTACTGACAAGATGTTCTTTCTTCATTGAAAAGCCTTAGTGCTTTTTCAAAAATCAGTTACCTGTACTTGTGTGGTTCTCTTTCTGCATTCTGTCCAATCTGTGACTGTCCTTCCTTATAAACAGCGTGGGCAGTCTGAATCCTCCTGCTTTGTTCTTCTTGTTCAGATTTTTTGGGGCGCTTCTAATATCTTTAACTTGCCATGTACATCTTAGAACTGTTGGACCAATCGCTGAAAAAAGCTCATGTGGTGAATCTATAGATCATGTGGCGAAGAATTAGCATCCTAACAACATCTGAGTTTCCTAATTTGAAACTTTTTAAAAAGGATGAAAGAAATTAGCATTTTTCAGTTGTCAGCGTACAGGTCCCATCCCACATAGGTTCTGTTTGATTTGTGTGTGGTGCTCTTGGAAATGGTCTTTTTTATCATTTCAAATCTCAGTTGTTCATCGCCGATAAATAAGAATACAAATGACTTTTCAAACTTGCTAAACAAACTTATTAATTTATAGCTTTTTTTATTGATTCTTTAGGATTTTCTACATGTGTGCCTAGTGAGTAGACACTATTGAGACCATTTTATTTCTTTTTCTTCTTTTTTCTTTCCTTATTTCACGGACTTAGACTTCCAGGACAACTTTGTTTCTTATTCCAAGGAATGGGAAAAGGTGTCATGTCTTTTGCTACCCAGCATGGTGTTAGCTGAAAGGTATTTGGTGGATGGGCTTTACCATGTTAAAGACATTATGTTTAATTCTACGTGCTTACAGATCTCACATGAATGGATATTGGTTTTGTAGAATATAAAAGTCTGAACTTAATAACTAAGAAAATGCCATAAAGACTATGTTAACCAGTTCGATGAAAATATAGGCCTTGATTTTCCTTTTTCTCTTTGGGGGAGAAGAGTGAGAGTTTTTAACTGCAAAATCGATTTTAAAAGAAATAAAGATAACACTATTCATTTAATCTTTTTTAGTGCCTTTTTATAGCCTTTGACCTTTAAGGAATTAGTCCATTTTGTCTGATTTGCTGAATTTAAGGCCATAGAATTGTTAGTAATATTACCTGTTTATCGTTGATGACTATGAAGTCAAAATTAATGTGCCTTTTTTTCATTTCCAACATTGGTACTCTGCATTCTCTCTGTTAATTTGGCTAGAGATTTATCAATTTTATCTTTTCAAAGAGCCAGCTTTCTGCTCCATGACTTGTGCACTGAGGTTCACAAGGCCCCTGTTTGCTTTGGGTTTCTTTTGCTTTTTTCTCCACTAGTTTCTTACGATAGTTGTTTAGATAAATAATGACTTGAGAACTTTGTTGTTTTCTATTCTATCCACTTAATACTATAAATTTCCTTGTAAACACTGCTTTTAGTAATGTCCCACAAATGTTGATATGCTATATTTTCATTTTCCTGGACTTCATTTTTTTTTAGTTTCCCTGAGACTTCCCCCTTGACCTTTGAGTTATTTAAAAGTGTCATCATTTAGGGGGAAACCTTTCAAGATGGCAGCCGAGTAACAGCTTCCTTGCATCTGGGCACCGTGAGTCTGGGGAGATAGGACTCCAGGCATCTCTGGCTGGTGGGATCTGCCTATCATCACCCCTGAGAGGATACAGGGAGTCAGAGAGAGACTTCTGGACCCCAAGAGGAGGACTAAAACAGTGGAAAACCTGCAAGTGGTCGCGTGTGTTCAATCCGTCTAAACCCGCCCACAACTGTTAAGTTCAGTAGCAGCGAGACTGCAAACCAGAAAGGCCTTACCTGTGAACTGTTTTGGTGTCTTTGGACTTGGCACTCAGCTGAACTGCCTTGGGGAGAGCCTGAGCGGGAGTGCGGAGAACTTTGGCCTTTGTCTAGGGCCCCAGTCTGAGCCGCTGAGCCAGAGGAGCTAATAGTGTCTGGCTCTAGGTCACAGGCAGCCATTGTGAGCGATCTGCCCTGGCAAGCTCCGCCCTCAGGGTCACAGAGCTAGAATTGGGTGGGAGCTGGTAACCCAGCGACCAAGTAGCCTAAGGGCAGGGTCTGAGCCGCCTTGCAGCCCTAACCCTTGGGGGCAGAGAGTGACCAGTTTTGGCACACAGGGTAAGTGGATAGCCACTTCAGCAGTGATTCCAGCGACAAGCACTTCCCTGGGAAAGCTTCTGCTCAGCAAGTGAACAAGTTCAAAGTGCCTTTTAAGTGAGCTGAAGAGAGATTTAGGGTGTCTACCTGCTGGGGTTTGAGAAACTAGCAGCCTCCAGTCGTACCAGAACTGTGATTAACATCTCATACCCCAGAAGACCACATGTTGCCCAGACAATATTCAATAACATATACATACTGCTTTGTTTTTGGTTGTGTTTTTTTTTTTTTTTTTTTTTTGGTTTGGTTGTTTTTTTTTGTTTATTTTGATCTTGTTGATTGTTGTTTTGTTTTTTAAGTTCAACCTTTTCCATACAGATCCTTTCTCTTTCTCAATTTTTCTAGTTTAATTATAATTTCCCATTGCTGCCTATTTTAATAATTAGAACTTCATTTTTGTTAGTGTTTCTACCGCTATTATTTGGTTTTCCACCCAATTTTATCCCGTAAAGTTTTCTGTTTGCTTCTTTTGGTTTGATTTATAGCATTTTTGTCTTTCCTCTCTACTTGGTGGAGGTGGGGTACTGTGTCTGATCAGGTTAGCAAAGAGCTGCTGACCTCAAGGGAACCACCCAACTGGGCACCCCCAGAAGGTGGTTTTTTTTAAGGTTGTATCAAAGTACCCTACTGTACACCTATATTGCTCTGTCTCCCTCTTTCTGTGCCTCTCTTCTTTTTGTCAATATTCCTTTTACCCACCCCCTCTCCTTTGTCTATTTTTCTTTTTTTTTTCTTATCACACGGTCCTCCTTTCTTTCATCCCTTTTTTGCTCTTCAACCTTCTCACCCTTCTGGTCCTGTAACCCTTAGTCCACAGGAACGAGAACTTAAAGAGCAAGAGGAAGTGAAAGGAAAATTAGGGCAAGGAAACAGATAAAAGAAATCACTCATGAGGAAGAATCAGCAGAAAACTCCAGGCAACATGAAGAACCAGTCCAGAACAACTCGGCCAAGGGACCATGAGATAGCTACTGCAGAGGATTCCACCTATACAGAAATGTTAGGAATGACAGAAAGGGAATTTAGAATACACATGTTGAAAACAATGAAAGAAATGATGGCAATAATGAAGGAAACTGCTAATAAAGTGGAAAATAACCAAAAGGAATATCAAAAACAGAATCAAATAAGAGATGAACGATATGAAGAATATAAAAAGGATATAGCAGAGCTGAAGGAACTGAAACAGTCAATTAGGGAAATTAAAGATGCAATGGAAAGTATCAGCAACAGGTTAGACCATGCAGAAGAAAGAATTTCAGAGGTAGAAGACAAAGTTTTTGAGATAACTCAGATAGTAAAAGAGGCAGAAAAGAAGAGAGAGAAAGCAGAATGTTCACTGTCAGAATTATGGGACTTTATGAAGCCTTCCAACATACGAGTTATAGGAATTCCAGAAGGGGAAGAAGAATACCCCAGAGGAATGGAAGCCATACTAGGGAATATTATAAAAGAAAATTTCCCAAATATCACCAAAGATTCTGACACACTGCTTTCAGAGGGCTATCAAACCCCAGGTCGCCTGAACTCTAACTGAGCATCTCCAAGACACATTGTGATGAACCTGTCCAAAGTCAAGACAAAAGAAAAGATTCTGCAAGCTGCCAGGAGTAAGCGCCAGTTGACCTACAGGGGCAAATCCATCAGAGTGACCGCAGACTTCTCTAATGAAACTTTCCAAGCAAGAAGACAATGGTCATCTACCTTTAATCTACTTAAACAGAACAATTTCCAGCCCAGAATTCTGTACCCTGCTAAGCTAAGCTTCAAAATTGATGGAGAAATCAAATCATTTACGGATATACAAACATTGAGGAAATTCAAAACAACAAGACCAGCTCTACAGGAAATACCTCAACCTGTTCTGCACACTGACCACCACAATGAATCAGCAGCAAAGTAAGAACTCATAAATTAAAGGACAGAACCGAACCTCCACATTGATGGAAAAGATAAAACTAAGCAATGGACTCTCACAAAATAAGATGAATAGAATACTACCACACTTATCAACTATCTCAATAAATGTTAATGGGTTGAATTCCCCACTGAAGAGACATAGATTGGTTGACTGGATTAAAAAACACAAGCCATCCATTTGCTGTCTGCAAGAAACACACCTGGCTTCAAAAGACAAATTAAAGCTCCGAGTCAAGGGTTGGAAGACAATTTTTCAGGCAAATGGAATTCAGAAGAAAAGAGGAGTTGCAATCTTATTTTCAGATACATGTGGATTTCAAGCAACTAAAGTCAAAAAAGACAAAGATGGTCACTTTATATTGGTCAAGGGAAAAATACAACAAGAACATGTTTCAATTCTAAATATTTATGCACCCAATTTAAATGCTCCCAGATTCTTGAAACAGATCTTACTCAGTCTGAGCAATATGATATCTGATAATACCATAATAACAGGGGACCTTAACACTCCTCTTACAGAGCTGGACAGATCCTCTAAACAGAAATTAAACAAGGATATAAGAGATTTAAATGAGACCCTAGAACAACTGTGCTTGATAGACGCATATAGAACACTCCATCCCAAAGATAAAGAATATACATTCTTCTCATCACCCCATGGAACATTCTCCAAAATTGATCATATCCTGGGACACAAAACAAATATCAACAGAATCAAAATAATTGAAATTTTACCTTGTATCTTCTCAGACCATAAGGCACTAAAGGTGTAACTCAACTCTAACAAAAATGCTAAACCCCACCCAAAGGCATGGAAATTAAACAATCTTCTGTTGAATAACAGATGGGTGGAGGAAGAAATAAAACAGGAAATCATTAACTTCCTTGAGCATAACAACAATGAAGACACAAGCTACCAAAACCTGTGGGTTACTGCAGAACCAGTTTTGAGAGGAAAATTCATTGCTTTAGATGCCTACATTCGAAAAACAGAAAGAGAACACATCAACAATCTCACAAGAGAACTTATGGAATTGGAAAAGGAAGAATAATCTAAGCCTAAACTCACTAGAAGAAAAGAAATATCCAAAATCAAATCAAAGATCAATTAAATTGAAAACAAAAGAATCATTCAGAAAATTAATGAAACAAAGAGTTGGTTTTCTGAAAAAATAAATAAAATAGATAAACCATTGGCCAGACTAATGAGGAATAGAAAAGTAAAATCTCTAGTAACCTCAATCAGAAATGATAAAGGGGAAATAACAACTGATCCCACAGAGATACAAGAGATCATCTCTGAATACTACCAGAAACTCTATGCCCAGAAATTTGACAATGTGAAAGAAATGGATCAATATTTGGAATCACACCCTCTCCCTAGACTCAGCCAGGAAGAAATAGAGCTCCTGAACAGACCAATTTCAAGCACTGAGATCAAAGAAACAATAAAAAAAGCTTCCAACCAAAAAATGCCCTGGTCCAGATGGCTTCACTCCAGAATTCTATCAAACATTCAAGGAAGAGCTTATTCCTGTACTGCAGAAATTATTTCAAAAAATTGAGGAAGAAGGAATCTTCCCCAACACATTCTATGAAGCAAACATCACCCTGATACCAAAACCAGGAAAAGACCCAAACAAAAAGGAGAATTTCAGACCAATCGCACTCATGAATATAGATGCAAAAATTCTCAACAAAATCCTAGCCAATAGATTACAGCTTATCATCAAAAAAGTCATTCATCATGATCAAGTAGGCTTCATCCCAGGGATGCAAGGCTGGTTTAACATACGCAAGTCTATAAATGTTATCCACCATATTAACAGAGGCAAAAATAAAGATCACATGATCCTCTCAATAGATGCAGAAAAAGCATTTGATAAAATCCAGCATCCTTTTCTAATTAGAACACTGAAGAGTATAGGCATAGGTGGCACATTTCTAAAACTGATTGAAGCTATCTATGACAAACCCACAGCCATTATTTTACTGAATGGAGTAAAACTGAAAGCTTTTCCTCTTAGAACTGGAACCAGACAAGGTTGTCCTCTGTCACCTTTACTATTCAACATAGTGTTGGAAGTTCTAGCCAATACAATTAGGCAAGACAAGGAAATCAAGGGAATCCAAATGGGAGCAGAGGAGGTCAAACTCTCCCTCTTTGCTGACGACATGATCTTATACTTAGAGAACCCCAAAGACTCAACCACAAGACTCCTAGAAGTCATCAAAAAATACAGTAATGTTTCAGGATATAAAATCAATGTCCACAAGTCAGTACCCTTTGTATACACCAATAACAGTCAAGATGAGAAGCTAATTAAAGACACAACTCCCTTCACCATAGTTTCAAAGAAAATGAAATACCTAGGAATATACCTAACAAAGGAGGTGAAGGACCTCTATAAAGAAAACTATGAAATCCTCAGAAAGGAAATAGCAGAGGATATTAACAAATGGAAGAACATACCATGCTCATATATGGGAAGAATCAACATTGTTAAAATGTCTATACTTCCCAAAGCAATCTACCTATTCAATGCCATTCCTATCAAAATACCAACATCGTACTTTCAAGATTTGGAAAAAACGATTCTGCATTTTGTATGGAACCGGAAAAAAACCCATATAGCTAAGGCAGTTCTCTGTAACAAAAATAAAGCTGGGGGCATCAGCATACCAGATTTTAGTCTGTACTACAAAGCCATAGTGCTCAAGACAGCATGGTACTGGCACAAAAACAGAGACATAGACACTTGGAATCGAATTGAAAACCAAGAAATGAAACTAACATCTTACAACCACCTAATCTTTGATAAACCAAACAAGAACATACCTTGGGGGAAAGACTCCCTATTCAATAAATGGTGTTGGGAGAACTGGATGTCTACATGTAAAAGACTGAAACTGGACCCACACCTTTCCCCACTCACAAAAATTGATTCAAGATGGATAAAGGACTTAAATTTAAGGCATGAAACAATAAAAATCCTCCAACAAAGCATAGGAATAACACTGGAAGATATTGGCCTGGGGAAAGACTTCATGAAGAAGACTGCCATGGCAATTGCAACAACAAAAATAAACAAATGGGACTTCATTAAACTGAAAAGCTTCTGTACAGCTAAGGAGATAATAACCAAAGCAAAGAGACAACCTACACGATGGGAAAGGATATTTGCATATTTTCAATCAGACAAAAGCTTGATAACTAGGATCTATAGAGAACTCAAATTAATACACATGAAAAAAGCCAACAATCCCATATATCAATGGGCAAGAGACATGAATAGAACTTTCTCTAAAGACGACAGACGAATGGCTGACAAACACACGAAAAAATGTTCATCATCTCTATATATTAGAGAAATGCAAATCAAAACAACCCTGAGATATCATCTAACCCCAGTGAGAATGGCCCACATCACAAAATCTCAAATCTGCAGATGCTGGCGTGGATCTGGAGAGAAGGGAACACTTTTACACTGCTGGTGGGTCTGCAAACTAGTACAACCTTTCTGGAAGGAAGTATGGAGAAACCTCAAAGCACTCAAGCTAGACCTCCCATTTGATCCTGCAATCTCATTACTGGGCATCTACCCAGAAGGAAAGAAATCCTTTTATCATAAGGACACTTGTACTAGACTGTTTATTGCAGCTCAATTTACAATCGCCAAAATGTGGAAACAGCCTAAATGCCCACCAACCCAGGAATGGATTAACAAGCTGTGGTATATGTATTCCATGGAATACTATTCAGCCATTAAAAGAAATGGAGACTTTACATCCTTTGTATTAACCTGGATGGACGTGGAAGACATTATTCTTAGTAAAGCATCACAAGAATGGAGAAGCATGAATCCTATGTACTCAATTTTGATATGAGGACAATTAGTGACAATTATGGTTATGGGTGGGAAACAGAAAGAGGGAAGGAGGGAGGTGGGCGGGGCCTTGGTGTGTGTCACACTTTATGGGGGCAAGACATGATTGCAAGAGGGACTTTACCTAACAATTGCAATCAGTGTAACCTGGCTTATTGTACCCTCAATGAATCCCCAACAATAAAAATAAATAAATAAAGTGTCATCATTGAAATATTCTAAAAGTTTTCAGATACTTTTCAAGTTTGATTTATGGTCTGATACACCGTTTATGGTTTGTCTGATTTCTATCCTTTTCACTTTGTCAAGGATTGTTTCGGGTCACACAACGTCACCTGTCTCAGTGTGCATTTGAGAAGAGAGCGCTTTCTGTGGTCAGTTAGCAGCTTGTGCTGCAAATACTATTCATGCCTGGGTGGTTGGCAGCGTTAGTATAACCCTGAAGAAGTTGCCCCTCAGTTCCTGAGCCTGCACTTTCCTGAGGTTACTCCTATTTTCAGCGCTGGGAGTCTTCCCTCCCCCGTGCTCAATGAGGGCACCAGTTTCCTAGGTGTCCAGTGCTCTGTTTGGCTTCTGACCAGCAGAGTTTTTCTCCTCTCCACCCAGCATGCACAGAGGTGGGCTGACGGAGCTGGCTTCCTACTATGTGCATTTATACAGATTCATTTGATTTTGTCATTTAGTCGTTCACAAATATCTCCTGAGTACCTACTGAGCATCAGGCTAAGAATATTGTAGTGAGCAGAAGACAGCAAAGGTCCTACCCCGACACAGTTGTGTTCTGTGGTTCTCTGCCATCATCCTAGACTATGAGGCAAGCAGATGGACCACACAGCTAGCCATCGTCCTGTTCATTTTTGCAGAATTACAATGCAAATCTTTATAGAGCAGCTGGTCGTGATCTTTGAGGGCTCCTTTACTTGTGGTTGTCAGTGTATCAAATCTGGATTTGACCATGTTTTAGCCAGATTGTTGGTGTAAGGTGACCATTCCTGTCTGTGATTTATACTCAGTCCCCTCAAAAACTGCCCAGACCTTGCCACCTGCTTGGCTGTGCTGCTGCAGATGCTCCTGGCCTCCTCTGCCACCAGGTTTCTACCTGACCGTTCCAGCCCAGCTGTCTTGGTTCAGATCAGAGTCATGTGGGCGTGACCCAACGGCAACTGCCCCGACTTACTGCCCATAATGATCTCTTTTCCCCCCCTGTTGTGGGTTTTCCTCTTGATGCTAAAGCATGAGATGCCATGGGACATGCTTTGTTCCTACATCTGTGCACCCTGGAAATACAGCACGATTGGGAGATCGTCCGGCTGATGGGAGGTGGAGGCCGGGGGCACGTTCTTCTCCCTCCTCTCTCCTGTTTGGGCTGTCCTGTGGCACGGACATCCACACAGCCACTCGGGCACAGAGACCAGAGACCCAGACAGACACCCAAGGCAGGGCAGTCAGGTGGTGACCGCGTCAGCTGGCCGGCTGGATCCCAGTCTCACACCCCTTACCAGCCTCGCTGCCCTCTGTCCTCACTGCTGCCTCCCCAGATCACAGTCTCTCAATAGTCATGTGTTACTTCTGCTACGGATTTCTAGGCAACCCAACTTAAGACATCATTCTTACCTCAGCAAATAACCACTGGAAACATGAGATGACATAAAAGGAAACACTAGTAAAGAAAATGAAACCAACTTCTCCATAATAAGCCACATCCCAGGGGTCTGCCCATCTGCGCCTCTTGTCTTTAAGCCACCTGGTTCTTAAATTCCCCCACAAGAAGCGTCTAATGAGCCACGATGTAAGACCCTAACCCTGACCCCTCTCCTAGGGAATGAGCCCAGGTATTTAGCTTCCAGCATCTACAAAGAGGAAGTAGAAAACATTTCAAATAAAGTCTGTTTGATGAAAAAAAGCCACCTATCTGAAGCAGAAGCGAGTGGAAAGTTAAATCAGAGGCAGACTGTCAAAGGTGAAAAGGCAGAGGCTGGATTAGAAACGAAGATGTGAGACTCAGAGCTTCCTAAGGACGAGCTCCCAATACAGAAGTGGTAATAATGTGCCAAAAGTGAGGAGACAACTGGGGAGACAAAAGGGAATGGCAGGCTGGGTACTAGGAAAATAGTGTAAAAATAGCACACACGGAGGCAAGAAAAACCGCCTGAAAGCTGACTGCCTTTTAATCTCAGAGGAGAAACTCATAGCAGAAATGTGTTTTTTTAAATCTACTTGTTCTTTAAAGAGCCCTTCCATTTCAAAATCAACCTTGAAATGCAACTTTCTAGTTAGATCTCCTTTTGTCACACACCTTACTTTTCGTGTTTTCCCCATGAGTGACAAATGAGACGTACTGCATACCACCTGGTAAAAATCAGCAGCAAATGTACATTCGCTGTTTTTCAGCAGATAAAAATGTGTGCAGTATTTTTCCTATTGAGCAGGAAATGTCAGCAGGGTAGGAGAGGGCGTTTCTAACTCCTAACACCACCTCAGAAAAAAATCACAGCCTGTTTGCTGGCTTTTAGTCTATTTTAGGAACAGAATTTAACAAAATGGTGTGGAGAAAGATGTGTGTTAGCTGACACAGATCTTACTAAATGTGGCACTATCCCACCTCGTAGAAAGTGTGGGGGAGAGAGTGAAGCATGCTATGTACTAGTGTTTGTTGATTGAGCACTATTTGCCAGGACTCTGCCAGGAGCACGTCACATCACCCCTGAGAGATATATGCTGCGGTTAATATTTTTAAAGATGAGGAGATCGGTTTTGACAGATTAAGCCTCTTGCTGAATATCACATAAGGACTAGAAAGCAGAGATGTAAACATACAGCGCCCTGTATTTCCATGTGGCACTCAATAATGGTACTGCTGGCCACTGAAAAGTACGCCATGGCTCACAGACCTGAATTCTAATCCACACAAACCTTTGTAAGGCAGGTGGAGTTATTCTTACCTTGCTGATAGAAATCTGAGTCTCAGGAACCCAAGTAGTTCTTCCAAGATGACGCAGTGAGCAAATGGAAAATACAGAACTTGAACACAGGTCTACCTGACTTTGAATATATAAGACCTTTGTCGTCATTGTTGTTGTTTTAAATACACTGATATCAATATGATTACAAAGTTTACGATGTGGCAAGTTGTTTATTGCAAATGCTGAACAAATATTGGTGTTCTTTTCTGTCTAGTCTTAGACAAGCAGGTCATACAATTCAACTAGAGTTAGCTAAATTGTTTGGTCATTCAATTTTGAAGCACTGGGAATCTACCATTCCCTGTCAGTTCATTTCACACAGTATTCTTAGCAGGGTAGACCTAATCAGTAGTGTACCCTACTACAGTTTTTTAAACAAAAAGAAGCAAGTATCTGGAGGAGGATGCTTAGAAATTAGTAAAGCAGCTATGGTTTCCTAGGAGTGAGATCTCAGAAAGGAACAGCTCCCAACGCCTGAGAGCCCACTGCAGGCAAGCTGCTGCCCAGCTCCACCGCTCCTGCCAGCTGCTTGTGCTACCTCTATTCCCACTAGATTAGAACCCCTTCCCATCTTCAGCCTGCAGTCCAGAGGTGGCCAGCACTCGGGACTGGCTGGGAGAGGGGGATGGCACCTTTGAGGTCCATGGTGACTGAAGTCACCTGGTCTCATCAGTGTGTGGAGCAGTGTGGGCTGACCACATCGTTCTTATGCAACTATTACTACTTGTGTACCTGTTCTTGGGGGTATACTCTTGCGTTCACTGTGATGGAACGCAGGGTGTAATTTAATCCATGCCAATTCAATCCACACTGGAAGGTCATTTCCCATCTTCCCGTAGATAATCAGGGTTACATGGCAGAATCTTGGGAACAAACATTCATGGAATGTGTCTTGTATTCTGTGCAATAGCCTAGTATTTTTCACACACATATTATCTTATTTAATCCTTCTAATTACCTTGTTTGAGGCAGTTGTCACCTGCATATATTACAGAGGAGGAGACAGAAGCTCCCAAAGGTCAAATGATTTTTTTTTTCTTTTTTCTGGTTAGAAAATGGGTAAACCAGCAAAGGGGACTGTGGTCTGTGCAATTTTGAAGCTGGGTCATCTTGAGAAGTTTTTGGCTACATCAAAATCATATTGTTGAAGCAGTTCAAAAAAACGGGTAAAATCCCTCTTTCCAGGTATGCTATTTAGAGCAAAGGCAGTTGAAGATTTTTGTTGTTGTTGTTGTTTAATTATGAACTGATATTAATGAGTAAAATTACAAAATGAAAACAGGAGCTGAAAAGTCCCTGGAAAAATGGATAGTTAGGCCATACATGTGTATCCACAGTGCAGTAGACAGCCTAGATTAACAGAGCAAATGGGGTGAGCGATTACCCTGTAACAAAGTCTCCACTCAGCCAGGCTGGAGGAGACAATCAAAGGCTTATACATGTGTCAGGTAAAACCAAAGTTCATTTAGGATAGAAAGGGTTACATGTTCTTTTTTTTGTTGTTGTTTGTTTTTTGAGACAGAATCTCCAGCTGCCATGGCGTCACAGCTCACAGCAACCTCAAACTCTTAGGCTTAAGCAATTCTCTTGCCTCAGGCTCCCAAGAAGCTGGGACTACAGGCACCCGCCACAAGGCCCGGCTATTTTGTTGTTGTTGCTGTTGTTGTTGTTGCAGCTGTCATTGTTGTTTTAGCTGGCCGGGGCCACGTTTGAACCTGCCAGCCTCGAGGCTGGTGCCCCACCCACTGAGCTACGGGTGTCGCCTGTCCTTTTTTCTTAAAATCACAGTTACCAGAATGAAAACGGATCTCTTAGTCTAGGAGCATGGTGCCCAGAAACTCCACATGGAGTGTCTGGGAAGCAACGTGGAGTGAACCGTGGCAGCCACACACTCGTGTGGTTGATCCACAACCTCCCAGGGTCAAACAAAGGTCTGGGTCCTTGGGGGCTTCTTTCCATGCAAGAAAGAAAATCATCCCCAGAAATTGTCATCTTTCACTAAACTAAATTTAGTCTCCTGTTTCAGGCTCACCTTTAAAAGGACCTTGTTAGCATGTGAGTTGCGTTTGGCAAGCAAAGCCATCTGGCCATTTTTAAAAATTGCCCTTTTTGTCTTACCAGGTGAAAAAGGAGCCTCCGTAAAAGTTGGCAGCTAGGTTGGACTTTTACCTCACATCAGAAAAAGTAGTGGTCCTGGCCTCTCCCTGACCATCAGACCAGTAATATCTGCTGTACTTCGTGGCTGGTCATATGACATAAACCCATCCACTGAAGGGAGTGTTTTGTACTTTTTTCAAAAACATATCATTGGGCAATGTGTTTTTTTCACTCTACAGGGGGTTGGCTTATGCCACAAATATCTACCTTAGTATGTCCAATAGCCACAGTATTCCCTAGTGAGCAATATCCATCAATATCACCTGATTGGTAATATTTTCCAAATTTTTACTGTTCACAAACAAAACTCAAAAAAAAAAAGAAAAAGAAAAATCCTGGGCCCTGCCTGCCTGTTTGTGTTGGAGCGGTCCCTTAGGGTAGTATGGTAAGATCGTATCCTGATGATGCATATCTAATCATCTCCCTCAGGCCCCCTGCACACCTCCCAGCAGATGAGGTAAACTCCCTGTCCTGTGCTGGGCTTGGGGGCTGTAGAAGGGCAGGTCAGCCATGAGGACTCGGCTCACTTTCACCCTCCACCCCAGAGCAGGCTGTCTGAGACCAGGGATGCTCCTCCTCCAGGCTGGGTCCCACAGACAGACACACACAGCTGGACTGGGGGGACCTGCGGCCCCCATGTGTAGTGGTGAGGATAGTTGCTGCTATGATGGATGAGAAGATAGGGACCCTCCAGGCCATACAGAAAAAGAGGGGTGCAGATGAACCCTAAGACATGAAAGAGGGGTGCATCTGAATCCTAAGAAGTGAAAGAGGGGTGTATCTGAATCTTAAGATGTGAAAGAGGGGTGCAGATGAACCCTGAGACATGAAAGAGGGGTGCATCTGAATCTTAAGAAGTGAAAGAGGGGTGCAGCTGACTCCTAAGACATGAAAGAGGGGCACAGCTGAATCCTGAGAAGTGAAAGAGGGGTGCAGCTAAATCCTAAGATGTGAAAGAGGGGTGCAGCTGAGTCCTAAGAAGTGAGATCACTGAGTCCTAAGTGAAGGCCCTTCTGTAAATGTTCTGAAGACGGATAGTTTGAATCTACTATTCTGGATTCTAGGGATCACCAGAGAGAACCGCAGTGAAGGAAACCAGGTTCCTGCGGTCAAGGCGCTTACATTCTGTGAACATTATAAATTTTCTAAGTTTTAATAGATGCAGGCAAATTGCCGCCCCCACTACATATTGGTAAAGACCAAACTCAGGGAGCATCCTCTTTCTACCTTGCTTCTCTGCAGTTCTCCAGCCTTCAGGAGAAACCACCCTCACTCTCAGCCTGGGCTCAGCCCTCCCCTTGGAGACCCTGGCACCCAGAGCAGACACCGCATGGCAGTCCCCTCGGTGACACCACCCCTCTGTCCAACTCTGTCTATGCAGGAATAATGCTGGCTGTACAAAACCTGGGATCACAGGAGACTGGGAAGGTTACAGTTTGCATGGCCTTCTCATGCTTGTGTGGGTGAGATAGGCCGCAGCACAGGTGGGGCTTGGTGGTGTGAGGGGAGGTATCAGCCTGAGCACCTGGTGTGGTGATGGGGAGAAAAGCCTGACCAGGGCTCACCCTGGCTGGGTAAAGAAGCATGTGGAAGGTCTGTGATACCCTCATTGCTGCTATCCTGAGGTCCTGGCAGGTGTGCTGAGCGCAGCCCCTTCATGCACGTACATCACACACTTGTCCAGCCCCTTCTCTTTTGCTCTGCTCCTCAACATTGGCGTCCTGCTAATTCAGGGCCCTGCCCTGGGAGCTGACCAGCCTCCAGGTGCCCTAATGGGTGCTGATTATCAGGCTCCTTTTCAGAGAACCTGGGCCAACTATTCCTGCTGATAAAAGCACCTAGGTTCTCCAGAACTGTGACCCCAGCCAGGGACCCAAGTGGCATCTGTCCCCTCTTCCAGGGCCTGTGCTGGGCGGGATCTCCCCATGGGCTCCAGCCTCTATTTCAGGCCATTGCCTCCAGCTCCTGTTCTTCTCGGGCCTGGTTCTTCCTCTTAGTCCGTGTCACTGAGGCCTCATGCTGCCTCCCAGCCAGTCCACAAGTGCTGTGATCAGCATGCCCCACGTTCTTAAACTGGCTGCCTATCAGCATCTTCAGAAATGTGACCGCAGAGGTCTTACTTCTTAATCTTGCTCTGAATGCAGAAAAAGTACAAGTCCCCGAAGTCAGTCACAGTCAAACAGTAACAGCAGTGAACACCTATAAGGGCTCACTTTTGCATATACTATTCCAAAATTTTTCAATATATTTATCTTCGCACAACCTTATAAAGGTGTTCAATGGAGTAAATGGAAGCACAGAGAAGTTAAGCACCTCACCCGTGGCCACACTCCTATTCAGAGGCAGAAGGAGGGAGAAGTCACAGCAAGACAAGTCCAGTCCAGAATTTGTGGTCAGCACTGCATTTAAATGGAATATTACAAAGGCAAAAAACGCAGTGGTTGGAATTAAGGGAGTAAACCAGCAGAACTTGCAAAGTCCTTGGTTGTAAGCAGGAAAGATTAAGAGGCAATGAAGAAAGATGCCCAAGCTTCTGGTGGAGATTGAACCTTCTAGTACTTGTAAGAAAGGAAAGGACTCAAAAGGCCGAGTCACAAGTTTGGGGACAATACGTTGAGTTCTGGTGTCCACAGGACATCCGAGGGGACGGCTCTGCTGCCCAGACTCCAGTCTGCTTCTGGGCCCACAGCCACCCCATCCACCTGTGATCTGGGAAAGCCACAGTCTCCCAGAGCCTTTGTTTTCTTATCTGTAACATGGAGATGTTGGTAATTCTTGCCTCATAAAATCACTTGACGTGGGTGAGAGTGAAAGCTAAGGCTGATGTCAGGCTGAGCCTGACTGACCCTTCCTTTGCTGGCCTCGTGAGGCTGCAGCCATGGTGGGCAGCGGCTTCCCATCGGTCCTTCCCATCTTGGGGAGAATCCTGTGAGGCCGTTCACAGGCGGCCCTCTCTCAAGGAGGTGGAGGGCCCACCAGGGGGACTGTATGGCACTCCACCCGCTGGAATCTTAGGACTTCTCTTAGGTCAGGCTGATAGATGGCACTTTTTTTTAGATAAACTGGTTCTCCTAATTTGTGCATATTAAAATTGTACAAACTTAAAATTACAGCTCAATAGGAGAAATAAGTTCTCTCTATAGCACTATAGTGTGAATATGGTTAATAATTTATTATATATTTTTGAGAAACTAGAAGAGAGGATTTTGAATGTTCCCAATAGAAAGAAATGGTAAAATGTTTGTAGTGATGGATATGCTAATTACCTGGATTTGATCATTACACACCACAAATATATCAAAATACCACTCTGCATCGCATTAATATATACATCATTGTGTGTCAACTAAACATAAAAGAAAAAATACTAAAAATGAGGCCAGGCACAGTGGCTCATGCCTGTAATCTTGGCACTCTGGGAGGCCAAGGTGGGAGGATCCCTTGAGCTCAGGAGTTTGAGACCAGCCTGAGACAGAGCAAGACCCTAGCTCTACCAAAAATAGAAAAACTGGCCAGGTGTTGTTGTGGGCGCCTATAGCCCCAGCTATTCAGGAGGCTGAGGCAGGAGGATCTTGCGCCTAGGAGTCTGAGGTTGCTGTGAGCTGTGATGCCATAGCACCCTGTACCCAGGGTGACAGAGTGAGACTGAAGAAAAAAAGAAAGAAAGAGAGAAATGATTTTTTTTTTAAGTTGTGTTAACTAACACCAAAATCATTGAGCTCACCGCTATCCTAGAACTGCAGGAAATAATCCTGAAGCTAGCAGAGGGGTTTTCCTGAGAAGGTGTGCGCTGTTATCTGGAGCATCCGGCTGCAGCAGGAGATAGCTGTGCAGTCGGGGAGCCCCTGCCGGAGGCGGGTTCAGGTGGTGGACAGCTGAGAAGTACTGACTGGGGATGTTAGTTCTATGAATGCGTCCTCATTCTGGGACTGGACCTCAAATGGGACTGACAGCCCATTTGACCATTTTGTTTTAAAGATTTAAAGTGGATCAGGTTTAGAGTTTGCATTCTTTGGCCCTCAGTCAGGTTGATGATTCTGAATAAAGAGAGACTGGGTGTGACAGATAGGACTCAGCGCCACGGAATACAAAGCAAGGTAAAAGTAAGGCCACAATGGAAATGAACCACCTGAGGAGGGGACACCTGTGTGCTTGACACGTTGGAGAAGATTAGACAACAGGAGAAACTGAAAAAAGTGTGACATCCACGATATATTCAGCTGGTCCTTTGAAGACCCAGGCACAAAATGCTGGGCTGGAAGGAAACTGAAAACTGCCCACGTAGCCACACACCTGCTGCGATGGCCCCAAAGGGGACGCGGGTGGCCTGCCGATGCTTAGCTGCTGGGCACTGCGCTCTCAGCTCCTGATTCCCAATCTCATTCAGTTTTCTAGCAAGCAGGCTTAATTCCTGTATTTTCTTATCTTTGTGTCCTCCAATTCAAAGCCTGGCTTCTCTGTGCAGGGTCCCTTGGCCTCTGTTGCTTGCCGGGACCTCTCCCGCTCAGACCCCTGTCCCACCGGCCTCTGGCACTGTCTGTCAGCTCCACTCCGGCCAAGGCCAAGCACTTGCTTCAACCTTCTGTTGCTGTGCTGCTCTCACTGGCTTTCCTCTTCTAGAGTACGCAGTTCCTTTTCTTTTTCTTTTTTTTTTTTTTTTTTATGTTTTTTTTCTTGTTGCAGTTTGGCTGGGGCCAGGTTTGTCCACCACCCTCGGTATATGGGGCTGGCACCCTACTTACTGAGCCACAGGCACCACCCAGAGTGTGCAATTCTTGAGGGCAGAGACCAAACGGTGTCCCTTTGAGTGACCACCAGGACTCCAAAGGCGACCAGCCTGAGAAATCACCACGGACACCCTCAGTCAGTACAGGGGTCCCAGTTCAGTGGGTGATGGACAGATGAGGGAACTGCAGCTCTGAGAAGGTCAAATCCCACCCCCTTTGAAGAAAGGGCATTTTTTGAGGTTCCCAGAAGCTCGATGGCTGCTTGCTGTGGCCTCTCCTGCCTAACTCACCACCTCCTCTCTTACTACACAGAATGGCCTTCACACAGAATCTCACAGAAACCCAAGAGGACTTCATTCCTTTTCACGATCCTCCCTCTCTGGTTTAGCAAAGGGCCCAGGCCCAGAAGCCAGGGAATGTTCCTTCCAAAGCTCACTGCTGTTTCTTGGAGACAGTGCAGAGGAGGGACGTGCCTGGCTTACCCTGGAACATAAACGTAGCACTTATTTGAAGAATTAAAAGAGCTTTTCTATGGTTCATTGGAAAAGCTGTAGCATCCCATGGCAGGGTATAATTCCACATTAATAAAACTGCAGGTATTTACTCCTTTTCTTAAAAATGTGAAATTTCCATAAGGACCATTTTCCTTGAGTTACTATGCTTTATGATAAGTAGACTTAATTTTTAGTAGTGGAAATGAAAAAACAAACCTTCAGGCATGAAGGGACTTTATACAATATATGTTTAATTATGAATACAAAGAAACATGAGGGCCAGGCATTGAGCAGTGGGGTCACTATGCAACTTAAGTTACTATGGTGACAATGATAATTACAATGATGCGGCATTAAGCTCTGCTCTAGATGGGCCTAGTGCAAAAGGAAAAAAGTATTTTGAAGGGCTTAAATACCCAACTCAAAACACGGATAGAAAAATCAGAAAGAGTCTGTAAGAGCAAGAAAGGATGTCCTTATTTTCTTTATTTGCGGGGCAGATGTGGTGAGGACCCAGCCTGGGTTCTGATCGTAATTTATGGAGTTTCACTTTTATTGCAATACCCACTCACCCCCAACTCCCAGGTCTCTTCGGCTAATATCAGGATGGAGGTGGATACAGGGAGAATCTAAGGTAAGGGATTGGGGCTGTACAGGACAGACTAGAGGCCTTTGAGATCCACCCTCCTGGTATCCATGCTCTTGTGTGGGTCCCTCCTCTTCGGTGTGAGCAGAACCCCTGACTTGCTTCCAACCAGGGGCCTATGGCAAAGGTGACAGGAGCACCGGGCTGGGCGGTGTTACGGAGACTCAAATCTGTCTTGCTCCCTCTCCCTGGGTGACTTTGGAGAGAAAGGTGCCATGCTATTAGCTGCCCTGGAGAGGGGCAGTGAGCCGAGGGGAGCCACAGGCTGTCAATTAGCACAAAACCAAACCCCTGCACCCAGCATCCTGTAAGAAATGCTGTCAACAACCTGCTGATCTTGGAAACAGATCCTTCCCTGGTTGAGCCTCAGATGAGGCTGCAGCACCAGCTGACACCTTGATTTCATCTAGTACAATCCCGAAGCAGAGAACCCAGTTAATCCACACCAAGCCCAGCCTCCTGACACACAGACACCTTCAGCCAATAAATTTGTGTTTTAAGCCACTAGGTTTGTGGTCATCTTGTTACACAGCTATAGATAACTCATGCATAAAATTTGGCCAAGGACAGTTGAAGCTGAGAATGTTGAATCCCAAATTCCACTTGAATTTTCTTTCTTAACCTACCCTACTACCCCCAAGTCCAGGGGGACCCAGTTTCTCCGGTAAAATGTTCCTCCAGTGACTGCACCCAGGGCAGTTTGCTCAGAGGGAGTTGCTCATTTTCCTGAGATCTGCCCCCAGCACTCCCATGTTGCTGCCGGTCCATGATGTGTGGTAGGTCCCAGAAGAGCCCAAACAGAGAGGGAGTGAAGGAGGTGCAACAGTCTGATGGGTTTTGTCTGTAGGAGTTAGACAAGGAAGCCTGTGTGGGAGTGACTGGTATGAGCACTGAGCCAGGATTTTCTCTCGTGTCCTAAGTTTTCTCTTTGCTCTATCAGTCATTTCCTTTCTTACAGAGAAGTTTCTATATGCAATCCCAAATGCAATCCCATTTGTCTATTCTTGCTTTTGTCACCTTTGCAATTGGGGTCATATCCAGAAATCTTAGCCATGACCAATGTCAAAAAGCTTTTTTCCCTCATTTTCTACTAGTAGTTTTATAGTTTCCAGTCTTATGTGTATTTAACCATTCTGAGCTGATTATTGTGTCTGATGTGAAATAAGAGTCCAATTTCATCTTCCTGAATGTGGATATCCAGTTTTCCTAACACCATTTTTAAAAGAGACTCCCATTGTGTGTTTTTGGCTCTTTGTCAAAGATCAATTGACCATAACTGCATGGGTTTATTTGTGGCTTTAATGTTCTATTTCATTGGTCTATGTTTCTATTTTTATGCCAGGATCATGCTGGTTTTATTACCATAGCTTTGTAGTACATTTGAATGCAGGTAGTATGATGCCTCCAGCTTTATTCTTTTTGCTCAAGATTGCTTTAGTATCTGAGATTTTTTTTTTTTTTTTTGAGACAGTCTCACTATGGCACCCTAGGTAGAGTGCCATGAGGTCACAGCTCACAGCAACCTCAAATTCTTAGGCTTAAGCAATTCTCTTACCTCTGCCTCCCAAGTAGCTGGGACTACAGGCACCTGCCAGAATAACCAGCTATTTTTTTGTTGCAGTTGTCCTTGCTGTTAGGCTGGCCCAGGCCAGGTTCGAACCCGCCAGCTTGGGTGTATGTGGCCAGCACCCTACCCATTGAGCTATAGGCGCGGCCTATATGAGATTTTTTTATGGTTCTGTGCAAATATTAGGATTGTATTTCCTATTTCTGTAAAAAGTGTCATCAGAATTTTGATAGGGATTTCATTGAATCCGTAGATCACTTTGGGAAGTATGGACATTTTAACAGTATTGGTTCTTCCAACGTATTTGTGAAAATAGGTTACATTTTCATTTATTTGTGTCTTCTTCAATTTCTTAATCTACAGAGTGGGAAAAAATATTTGCAACCCATATATCTCATGAAGAGTTAATTTCCACATTTCACCTAGAGCAATGAATGAGATTCTGTCTCCAAACCAACAGAGTTAGTTTCCAAAATATATAAGGAATTCAAATAGCGCTAACAGCAAGAAAACAAACAACTTAAATTTACAAATGGCTAAAGGATCTGAATACACATTTCTTGAAAGAAGAATGGCCAACACTTCTATGAAAAAATGTTCAACATCAGTAATCCTCAGGAAAATGCAAATTAATTACAAAATGAAATACCTCCTCACACCTGTCAGGATGACTATGATCAAAAATACAAAAGATAGTAAGCATTGGCAAGGATGTGGGGAAAGGGAGCACTGTACCCCTGTTGATGGGAACGTAAATTAGTACAGCCACTATGGGAAACAGCATGGAGGTTCCTCAAAAATCTAAACATAGTATGATCCAGCACTTCCACATCTGAGCGTGTATCCAAAGAAAATGAAATCAGGATATTAAAGAGATTTCTGCACTCCCAAGTTCACTGAAGCTTTACGCAGAAGGGACATGACGTGGAACAACCTGTGTCCATCAACAGGGAAGTAGATAAAGAAAATGTGAGATATATATCTGCATCTTCGTGTGTGTGTGTATAGCATATGTGCAGCTTGCAAAAGAGGGTCTGTGCCTTCTAACTCTGTCACTGTCCAGGTGTATTTCCCTGTTATTTTTATGCCATCTTTGTTATCATGCCAGTATGGGGAAGTAGGACATACCTGCTCCCTGAATAACCACTGTTTTGACGTGCGTACCTATGGTGTGGTTAGTTGACCATTAATTCCTCAAGAATGAAAGCACTATTGATTAAAAGTGTTCTAAGTAGACATACTCTAAGTCCATTGGGCAGAAACATGAGGGAGAACCCTGCCACATGGCTACAGGCATGGTGAGCCACCTCTGCCCTGAAAGGGCATGCTGCCACCTGCCAGTCACCGCACTTGGGGAAGGAAAATATTCACTTCCTATCCCCACATGCCTGGAAAGCTGCCATGGCCCATCATCCAGAGTGTGTGCCGTAGACAGTACAGCAGAGCGGAGTCTTGACTTGATTTCAACTCATACTGGATCCTGTGGTATTGTGGACACACCCTGAGGTAATTCTGTGAGTCCCAGAATGGAACTGGGACTAGTCACACACGGTAACATGCGGGGTTCTCACATTAATTTCCTGTTGTGCACCGAATGTTATTTTGATAGAAAAGGACAGATAGAAGGTTTTTGCTTGAATTCCTGACTCTCCAAGTTGTTTTAAAAAATAATACCACATTAATGGGGTAAATTTCAGAGGTTAATGCCATAATAAAGTTTGTGAAAAATAAAGGTATCGTGACTCTAACATATTTCATTTAACTCTCCTTCATGACTAGGACAGAAACTGTAAAGATCTTAGAGAATGGTCCAGGACTGACACGTTTAACCAGACAGTGAAACTACTCAGAATATAATATTTCAACCGGAGTGAATCAGTGTAGTGCTTGGCACCTACTATTTAGCTATTGAACTGCATTTTTCCCCTACATCTTATCAGCAAAGATAATAATTGTTTTATGCAGTTTTCTTCCAACAGGGGCGCAATATACTTTTAGTTTCTTTACTCCAGGCTAAGTTTGCTCCCCTGTTATCTTTCAATATACTGTTTTGAGAGACTTTGATTATGTTACTTACCCGTAGGACCTCACACCAGTGCATTACAGTAGTGTCATCACACTGATTGGATCTTGAAGGTAAGATGCAGCAAACAGACTTTGTAAGACACTTATTTCCTATTCCAGGGAAATAAGTTCTATAAAAAAAAGTTCAGGGACCTGATACATCAGTGAAGTATCCAAGGACAAGTGAAAAAAAGAATCAAATACAAACGCATTTAGAAAAAAAAAAAAAAAGAGTTCTTATAGAAGTGCAAGAGAGCCAGGCTTCAGAAGACCCAGCAAGTCAGAACGTAGCAGGCATTTTAATCGAAAAATCTCCTGCAAAACTGTCAAGCCTAATGAGCTTTCACCCACCTGTTTATGACAGAGAAAGAGTAATTTTCTCACATGTTATCACCCCACAAAGACACGGCATATCTTCAGATATCTTCAGTTATTAGAGGTCTGGGTTGAAAATTTCTTTTTGTTAGGGAATCAGCGACTGACAGGAAATTCTAGTTTTATCATTTTTGGTGTATTTTCTGGTCTCAGGGCACAAAGCTTTTATTTTATTTTATTTTTTTACTTGTCTGTGAGATACATAGCCATAGCACAGGAAAGGAAGGGTGTCTGTTTTGCCCCATATGTAGCCCACATCAGGAATCAGGGTTTCCATCTCTGTTTTCTTGGCCTTAATAGCCTTGGGGGTTCTGGTGATGAAGGGAAATGCTTTCACTGGGGAACATGGGCACGGTGGCAGCAAGGGGTTTGGTGGGCCACTGAAGTGACAGGCAGATGAAGAGGTTCACACTAGGGCTCCTGGCGCTGTAGGTTTCAGCCACGTATGACTAATTCCGTTCTGATCCTGCAGCTGATGGGACTTTGTCATTTCCCTGGTTCAGGACCTGTGTTTTTCAAACACAAAAATACTGCGTATTGACAAAGGAAAGTGACTAGCTGTCCTGGACTGTCCACCTGTGCCCTTGCAGACCCACCCTCTGCTGTCTGCATGCACCTGTGCCCTGGTCTCCTGGCTTCCAGCTGGGCTTGCAGAGGATGCAGGGACAGCGCATCTCCCCCAGCCAGGTGTCAACCCCCCACCATGGCGGGGCTGCTTTCCTCCAGTGGTAGCACAGCACTCTGTGTCCTTGCTGAGGTTCGCAGCCCCTCTCTGGTTGTGCTGCAAACCTGCGGGGCTATTTGCTCTCTGCGGCTGCTGCTCCTGGGTCCTGTGCGTCATTGTCCTCATCACCTCCCCAGGTCACTGTAAGCTATTGTTTTTATTAAAACTCTCCTCAGCATGCCACCTGTTTCTGTCAGGAGACTGAGTGAAACATCATAGTATCAGAAAGTAACCATTAAAAAAAAAAAACAAAAAAAAAAAACAATAACAAAAACACCTGGAGTCTTCTGAGCTCTCCTCCACCAGATTTTCATTCAGATGGGTTGAAAGGCCCTCAGGCCAGGATCCTCACAGAACTAATGAGCTTTATTGTTCTGACCCTAGCACAGACTGGTTCCCATCTGGCTTCAGGAATTGCTTTTATGGGCTCTTTTCACTTGTTTTAACCAAACATGTATAAAATGATCACTTATGAGAATCTGGTTTTGATAGTAAAAGGCTCTAGTATCTAATATGAGGCAGGCAGTGTAAGGCTGAATCACACCAGGCTCCCCAGGCAGGAACGGAGAGGCAACAGATCTGGGGACAGACACAGAAGATCTATTCTGTCTCCATTGTAAAAAGGCAGCTCAGAGACGCTGGTCAAGGATGAATAATAAAAAGAATAGAAATTGAGGAATAAAGAGTAGAGATTCCATGGTGCAAAGTATGCAGGGCAGATTAGACTGTGTGATACGTAATGCTTCTCTCTCACTCTTCACCAGCTTAGCAGAAGACGCAGTAGTGGGGCTGGAGGCATGTTGAAAAGAAAGATTAAGCAAAGCCAGGGTTAGAACCAGTAATACTATACTTTGTGAAATTAGGAAATGAATCTTATGTAATTACAGAAGACTTTATTTTCTGATCTTTGGTTTTCTGTATCATGAAGTATGATATTTTGTCATTTTGTATCTAGAACAGCATCTGATATGTAGTAAGTTATCCATAGGCATTGGCTCCATGGAAGAATGGCATTTCTATTTAAAATTGTGGAAGTGGGGCAGCGCCTGTGGCTCAAAGGGGTTAGGGCGCTGGCCCCATATGCTGGAGGTGGTGGGTTCAAACCCAGCCCTAGCCAAAAACTGCAAAATAATAATAATAATAATAATAAAATAAAAAACAAAATGAAATTGTGGAAGTGAGCCAAATAATTCGTGTTGTGATCAGCATACCTGCGTCACATTATAAGGAAGATCAGTGATCATGCAAAGCAGTTGACTTCTGTTTGTTATGGCAGAAAAGGTGTTAGAAAGGACTGCCCTCTCTCACGCATATCCAAAACTCTGCCACAGGCATCTGAGAGGCTGCCAATATATGCCAGGCACATGCTGAGGGGAAGCAGGGAGGTAGAGGGGAAAGACAACCAAGGAAGGTTTCGATTTTCTCTTCATCTTCAAAAGGCCACCCTCGATTTCATTTCTTACTTTCACATGTCTTCTGCATCCTTTAGCCTCATCACCCTGGACAACATGGTCGTTAAGCACTTGTTAATCAGAGAGCCAAGAAAAGATCATTGCAAAGTACAATGCCATGGTCCGTTGCCCCAGTGATCCCACAAAGTGATAGAAACTTCTTATTTTTACATTCCCTTTGTATGTTTTATTTCTTCCATTGTAATCGCACACACGTAATTTCACTAAGGATGCCCAAGCCCCTTCTGGCCCTCTGCGGGTCTCCTTTTCCTCCAGTGAGAGCCGGGTTGTGCACATTGTTCATGAAGAGGTTTTGAGCAGAGACCCATCCTGCCTGTGTGGTGACCCAGCGCCCTGCCATGCTCTTCTGTCTTCTCGGGGTCACACTCATGCAAAGATATTTAAAGACAGAAGAAATACATTACTTGTGGGAATAAAAATCATTTTGCAATGTTTTTGGCAAGAATGCCTTTAACTTACCACATTTCTCTGAAATGGATCTATCAGTTTGAGGTATTTCTTAGTAGCCTGGGAGGTGAAGTTCTATCTGAATCTCAGGACGCTGCACGCTTACATCTGTCCTCAGACAAGTATTCAGAATGCTATCCTGATCTAATGCAAGACATTTTGAAGAATAGTCACCTGTCACTAATAAAACATAATTTACTCTTATTTTTTAGTGTCTTGATTCTTACAGAATATTATTTCTAAGATAATTCAATTCCTCCAGGGCATTTAGACTTATCATATCCTATAAACCACAATTTTGTACAACAGTACTTTTAAAGACACTGTACCTAATTATTTTAAAACCCTTAATAAATGCTGAAATTCAAGAGCTGTATAGGCCTAAGTCTAGGAAGCACAGTGTGAGTAACAGCTGTTGTACATGTTTCTTCAAGCTGGCAGAGTTCTCGATTCTGACCCTACAATAGAATCTCAGGGGTTGGGGAGGGCTTTTTAAAAATACTGGTGCCTGGACCCTGACTGTACCAGAATGTCTAGGGGTAGAGGATGGTGCAAAGAGAAGCCACATATATTTTCTCAAAGCCCTTTTGGTGATTTTAATGTGCACCCAGGGATGGTACACTTTGCTTTTATTCAACGAAAGTGAATCAAGAGATTAAGTTTTAATACCCAAAACTCTTGCCAATTTTTCATAAGAATACCACCGTCACAGTCTCTTCCATTAGTGTGTGCAGGAAGGCTGGAAACAGGCATTCTCTGACAAGTAATTACCTTCCATGAAGAGGATAAGGTTGTCAATAGCTGGAAGGTAGGGAGGGAAGGCCAGGGGTATGACATTGCACCATAGCCAGGTTCACCTGAGCTCCTCTGCTATCAGCCGAATGTGCTGAAAATAGCACAATCAAATAAAATACCTTGGGAGGGGGGGACTGAACTGCTTCCTCAGCACAGCTCTGTTCCTATACATTTATTGGTTTCTATTATCAGCTATAAATCAAGATTGATTTAGGACTGTGTTCTGCTTATATCAGGATTTTTCAGTTATTCTATCACAATTCCTTAACATGAATTTATTTTATACAGTTAATTCAAAAAGTGTATTTCTGGGAATATGAAGCAATTATTCTTGTTTTTATTATCTATATGCTTATGTGTATATATAAATCATTTTTCTAATTCAAGAATCCACGGAACTGCCTTTAACTGTAGCCACTGAAATGCCAGTAAATGCGGAAGCTATCTGGTTGCATGAGGCTCTCAACTTAAACTCTGTCTTTGCAACATATAAGCTGTCAGATAAATGCACTGACCGCTGGCTTTCATAACAGGAGCTTCCACAAACACCACCAGGCTTGAACACTTTGAATAGTCACCTTGTCAAAAGATACCCTATAAAGACTGATTGGTCCTGATTTACCCAGAAAGAGGAAAAATATTCTCAGAATGCATCAAATACAGAGAAAAGTGGAGTGCAGCCCAACCAGCACCTTCAATGCCCTATTCTATTAATATATTATTGACAGCAAGGAGAGTTTACTCAGAAACTGTCAAACAGATTTCTTAAGATAGACAAGAGCCAACAATAAAATAAGATTGGCCTTTTAAGAAGAATTACTTGGACTCAAATTAAGAGACTAAAGCCCACCAGAAATATTCTCACTAGATTTTAAAACAGGACTTACTCTGTTTCTTAGTCGACATGTTCAAATGAGGAATAGGATGCATCCTGGAGGCTTGCTTGTTGGCCTTGCAAGGCTGGATAGGGCGATTCTTGCTTCACTAAGAACATCTAAAATTAATAGCTTCCAAAGGTATTTAGACCAAACATGTCCTCTTCATAGGAGGTGTGGCATTATAAGGACATTTCTCTAGAATGTTTATCGCAGCTCATTTCACAACACAAGTGCCCATCAACTCACGAATGGATAAATAATCTATGGTACATGTATACCATGGAATACTATTCAACCGTAAAGAAAGATGGAGACTTCATATCTTTTGTTTTTACCTGATGGATTTGGTGAACATCCTCCCAAGTAAAGTATCACAACAATGAAAAAGCAAGCATCCAACATACTCAATACCAATAAACAAAAGTAGATGAAGAAGCACATGCCCACACAAGAGAAAAACACAATTAAATTCAAGAAGTAGGGAGGGCGGAAGAGGAGGGGTTTGGTAAGCTCTCACCTAACAGGCATAAGGGGTGTAGGGCACAGCTCCTGGGTGAACCATCTATAGGGCTCAGCTACAACTGGGACGTTACCTAACTAATACTAATGCAAACAATGTAACCAATCATATGTGCACTCATATTAATGGGAAATAAAAAACAAAAGTGCAGCATTAAAATGTGAAGTGCTGGCTTGGCACCTATAGCTTAAGCAGCTAAGGTGCCAGCCACATACACCACAGCTGGCGGGTCAGAATCCAGCCCAGGCCTGCCAAACAACAATGACAACTACAACCAAAAATATCCAGGTGTTGTGGCGGGATCCTATAGTCCCAGCTACTTGGGAGACTGAGGCAAGAGAATCACTTAAGCCCAAGAGTTAGAGGTTGCTGAGCTGTAATGCCACAGCACTCTACCCAGGGTGACAGCTTGAGGCTCTGTCTCAAAAAAAAAAAAAAAAAAAAAAAAACTTGAAGTACCAGATATTTCTAATTGTTAATTCTATAAGAAGAAAAAGACTTGGCAGACAGAAAATGAGTGGCAATAGAAGGACCAAGAAAATATGAGTGGCAGTAGAAGGACCAAGGCAATAATTATTTTTTCCTTAAAGTAGTATAAGAATATATAATTTAGTAATAATAGCAGGTTACAGAAGAAAACTTTGGCATTATATGTGAAGGTATGTAACACAATGTTTTTAGCACTATTCAGCTTGCACTGTGGACCCTCAGAGAGGAGCCAAGTCAGGATTATGTTCCCAAACTGTCAAGACTGTGTTGTGAAAATTATAAAGATGATGATGATATTTATTAGTTGCATGCTATGAATAAGCACCATTCTAAGAACTTCACTGGAGTTACCTCCTTTTACTCCCCATAACAACTGTACAAGGCAGGTATTGCCTTATAATATCTCCTTCCAGTAACTGGGGCTCAGGGATATTAAATGGCTTGCCCGAGGCCACACAGCTATGAATGGTAGGGACAGAAATATAACCCAGACAGCAACCCTAAATTTATGCTATCCTAAATAGCAAATATGTTGTCAAATATCTGCACTCTTCTCTTCCCTGCTTTCAAAAAACACAGTAGAATTTCACACACAAAGTTTCTGTATATACTCTAAAACTGGTTATATCTGGATGTTCCTAATTCTAATATATGGCAGCTGACCACACCTGCCGTTGCACTCAGCACCTCTCCCTCCTCCACCTGTCCCCTCCCTTACCTCACAGCTGGCTACACAACTATCGTTATGCAAAGACAGCCCGTACCCAGAAGCCAAGCATTTTTCCTGGCAAATATCCCTCTTGCAGTATTCCGGCAAAAGGAATCTGGCATGCTGGCAAGTTACTTCACAAGGCCCCAAGAAGTAACGCACTTGCGCAGATTAAAGCATTTCCCCTCTGTCCCATTTCAGGTGATGTTTTTTCATGTGTTCTACTTTAAGGGACAGGGTTAATGCTCCTGGAAGTTTCCCCTTCTTAATTGGATCAAAGGAAAGGCTATGCAATCTGTTATCACCACCATCATTCCGGGCTCACAGATGTGGCATGTACAGGGTCACAGAGATAGGGGAAGCAGGCTAACGTGCCCGCCCGGGGGTCTGTCTGTGCACCCTGGGCTGTGCAGCAGGGTGGAGCGCTATGCCCACCTCACAGCCAGCCCACTGCACGCCCTGGGGGTGAGCAGCAGACAGCTGCAAGCATCTCCTCACAGCCTCGCTGCAGGCTGCTTTCCTGGGGATTTAAGTTAGGATAAAGATTTCAAGGGCCCAATCCCTTACTCATCTTCCACTCACTCTACAGGTTCATTGAGCGTGTAAGGGCCGAGCAACACAGCCCCTGCCCTCAAGATGTTCAAACGATTGAGTGACTACAGAGTCACTCCTAGGTGCCTTCGGAACACAGAAGGGACCACAGAAGCCTTCCCTCAAGAGGCCACTTGGTACTGAGTCTGAAGGAACTGAGAGTAGCAGCCAGGACCCTAAGGGACAGATGCTTTCCAGATGAGGGCAGAGCAGGTGGAAGGCTTAAGAAAACATCACCTGCGGCCAATGTGGTGGTCACACCTGTAACCTCAGACCTCTGGAAGGCTGAGGCAGGAGGAATCCTTGAGCTCAGGAGTTGGGAAACCAGACTGAGCAAGAATGAGAACCCCCCTGTACTAAAAATAGAAAGATTAGCCAGGCGGGGCAGCACCTGTGGCTCAAAGAGTAGAGTGCTGGCCCCATATGCCAGAGGTGGCGGGTTCAAACACAGCCCTGGCCATAAACTAAAAAAAAAAAGAAAGAAAGATTAGCCAGGCATTGTGGTGGACACCTGGAGTCCCAGCTACTTGGGAGGCAGGAGGATCCTTTGAATCAGAAGGACTTGCTCAAAAAACTTGATGAGACTGAAGCATGACAGGATGACAGGGGGGGACTAGATCTGAAAGAAGTTGCCTTGGATGTGACCAGGAAGCCCTGAGGAACGTTACTGCGGAGATGATGGCAGTCTCATTGGCACAACTGTGCGATAAATACAGATCCTGTGCCAAAAAAACTGAGGCTCGCGAAAAGCATTTTATAGGACTATTGTTTTGGCCTGTGATAAAATCACATTGAGAGTTTAAACTGGAAAAGTCAGTAGCAGGGATGGATTTAAGCATAGCAATTAACGTGATATGTGGGACCAAAGAGCAAGGTTGCCTCTTGGGTAGATTCGATAACTGATTGGGAGATGGGGCTAGGGAAGGAGTATTTGAGGGCTGAGGAGAAAGTGACATTACAACTTCAGTTTAGGGTACAATGAGCTCAGAATGTTTGTAAGATACTGAGATGAATATGAAAAATTGCGTCTAAAGTGGAGGAAGGAGGGCAGCATTGGAAAGAGAAATCTGGAAATGTTTTATAATATATTACAGATGAAGTCATGGGGGTAAATATGTTGGGCCAAAGAGATGTTTTCTTATAAAGATGAGCTCCAAAGCCAGACCCCAAAGGAACACCAGCATTTATAGGGCACCAAGAAAGAAAAGGCAAAAAGAGAGACTGGGTGGGAAATAATGGCCTGTATGGTGGGAAGACAGCCAGACAAGTGTCATAAAAAGACAGGGAGGCCTTCCAATTTTTGCTCAAATGTGTAGAACAGTTGGAAGTCTTCCTTAAAATAAGAAAAAGTTGGATGAACTGAAAATTGGTTACTTTTCTTGAATTCACTAGAAAACTGAGGTCGCAGAGAAAGTCATACCACAGAATCAGGATCATCTGGCACATCCTGAGAGGCAGGGCACTCAAGATTTGCTTACTTCGATGCCGGACATGAGAGGAAACACTTAAATAGCAGTTGTAATGCCTCCTGGGGGTGGCATCTCTGCAGGCTCTGCCTCTGGGCTCCCCACTAGGTCATCATGGGGTGGGGTCACAGAGAGCTCCCAGCACAGCCCTGGCAGTGGGAGTGTCCATTACAGAGCAATTCTGAACCCCAATTCTTATTGGGCAAATGAACCTCAGCCCATGCAGGCTTCCCCAGTCTGCCTGTCTCGTCAAAGGAATACAGAATGTTATTTTTTTTTTATCTTCCATAGTCAATGGAAGAGAAAGCATAAAAGAAACAGACTGGGAATGCTGGAGCCAAGAAAAGAACTGAGGGTCAAGGAGTAAAAAGGACTGACACCTTGGAGATGATTGCTGTCTCCCTGAGTCACAAGCCCAATAAAAGACTGATCTTTAATCACAAGATTAGAGAATATCTTCTTCCTCACATAACAAGAAGCAAACACACCGCCCTCTATTAATAACAGTGGATCAGGGCGGCGCCTATGGCTCAGTCGGTAAGGCGCTGGCCCCATATACCGAGGGTGGTGGGTTCAAACCCAGCCCTGGCTGAACTGCAACCAAAAAATAGCTGGGCGTTGTGGCGGGTGCCTGTAGTCCCAGCTACTCGGGAGGCTGAGGCAAGAGAATCACTTAAGCCCAGGAGTTGGAGGTTGCTGTGAGCTGTGTGATGCCATGACACTCTACCAAGGGCCATAAAGTGAGACTCTGTCTCTACAAAAAAAAAAAAAAAAGAAAAACAGTGGATCACAGTCTAAAGCGCTGCCAAGTCCCACGCTCACTGAGGAGCAGTGCAGAAGGAAATCCCAAACCCCAGAGGGGAGAAAAACAACCCCTCTCAGTAGTTTAAAGGTTCTGCTACCTACGCCTGTATCAAACACTAAACTTGGCCCGATGGATACTCAGATCACACACTACAGGAGTTTATCCCGGTGCACTTGGTCCTATAAAACATGCACTGGTTTCTACAAATTTTAAAAGCCATCCCAATAGGCAAGATGGCTTGCCTGATGACACAAAGCAATGAACAGAACCAGACTCAGATAGGACCCAGATGCTAGAATTACCAGAAGAGGAATTTGAAATTACCATGACAGCAATAGTTTGAATGTGATTTGTTCCCATCAAATCTCATATTGAAATTTGATCTCAGAGAGGGGCCCACACAGTAGATAGAAGCAACCACACTGCTGCTGTCTGAGAAAGGGCTGCACACTGCGCACAGATGCTCACCTGCACACAGATGCTCACCTGCACATGGACCCTCTTGTAGAGAGCATTGTTGATCATCAGAGAACTAGCGTTTGAGACATGCAGAGTGAGGGAGATGTTGATGGAGAGTTCCATCCATCAAGATCAGAAGGTCCCTGGGGAGATTGCTGCATATGGGTCAGTGAGAAGGGAGAGAATCCCAGGGTTCCACGCTCCCCAGACAGGCACTGGACTCGAGCTATTGAGCCCCCACCACTCTCGCCATGGGGCTCTATGCTGATCGGGTTGCTGCTTAGGGACTACGCAGTGAAGCTGCAGATTAGCACGGACTGAAGCAGGCTTCTGTTCCCAGGTTGCTGCAGCTGGTGCCACTCTGAGCTCTTGTGTCCAGAGCTTCCAGTCTATACAGGGATCTGCTTCACTCCAGTAGTCTCCACATCACCCCTTGTCAGGCTGATGAGGGAGCAGGGGGAGCAGACACACTCACATACCCACAACTGGGCGTCAGGGGCCCCCTACCAGGGAACTCTAGCAGAGACTGAGGGGTCACACAGTAGCAGCCTTGGCAGGACCAGGGAGGGAAGAGATCCTCTACTGCCTAGCATCCTGGCCTCCACAGCTCCATACCCAATGTATAGAGCAAGCCCTGGGGCCTGTGAGCTGCCACACCAATGTCCACACTCCTGCAGACCTGAACTCTGTGCAGCGGGCCGCGTTCCCCAGTCTGGCGGGTAGATGAGCAGGATACCCCCTGACACACAACCCTGCATGCTTTGCAGTGGGTTGTATCCCTGGCCCTGTGTGGTCCAGCAGCAACCCCCCACCCCACCCCCGCCCAGATGCTCCTTTGTGCAGCCTGAAACACAGACCACCAAAGGAATGCCCCTTAGCCCTATGCACCAGTAGGTGGGGCATACCTCCAGGGCACTGTTAGATGACAAGCCTGCAGTCTAGCTCTGCACTATAAACATGCTAGCCTACAAGCCACCCCGCCACATCCTGCCATTACATGTAGTCCTAGGTGGAGCAAACACCCGCAGCCATGACACCTGGGGTCACTGCCTGGATATCTTTGCCTAACAGCCACTCCCACCACAGCAGAGAGACCCAGGCAGAGCAGTCTCCCACAACATCAGCCTCAGTGGACAGGAACTTAACCAGACCCCTGCCTGAGCTTCTAACAGTGGCTTGGGAACCAACCAACTCAGCATGAAGATGTCTAGCACTGGCCTAGATCCTACCTGCCCAGGCACCCACCAAAGTCCTATTACCACCCCAACCCCTAGCTGCTGACAAAAGTCGTGGCCACCTACTTCTGTGGAGAGAGACTAACACTGCCTGTGCTCCCAGCAGGGGTATGCAGATCAATACACCAATCTGAACAAATGTTCCCCAGCCTCAGCATAGATGGTGACAAACACATGGGGTTGAGTCAGTGCAGGAGGACATCTGTGTTATAGACTTTCAGGGCATCTTCCCTTCTCTTGCCAGGTCGACCCTCTAGATAGGATACAAAAGTGTTATCTCCTTCTCATGAGTAGGAGAGTTCCCAGCAAAGGCAAGCAGGTGCACTGACACCTGACAGCCCTGAGATGAGAAAAGAGGTTTCAGGTGAGAAGAAACCACCCCCCCCCAAAAAAAAATAAAAAGTTCTGCAACATGAAAAAACAAGCTAGTTCAATAGCCCTGTTGGATCACAATAAATCCACAGCAATGGACCCCAACCTAAAGGAAATGCCAGAAATGGAATTCATGGAATATGATGGCAAATAAGATGAATGGAATTGAAGAGAAAGTTGAAAACTAACATAAAGAAGCCAAAAATATGTTTTAGGACATGAATGGAAAACAAGAAAAACTTGTTGAAAAGAGAGACAACATAAGAAAGGATATAACAGAACTTAAATAGTCATTTGCAGTATTTAGACAAAATACTGCAAAAACCTTCAACAACAACCTGAACCTATCAGAAGAATCTCAGAGTTTGAAGACAAGTCTTTTCTATGAACTCAGTCAGTCAAAGATATAGAAAAAAAAAAGAAGAAGAAGAATGAACTATCACTCAGAGAAATATGGGATAATGTGAAACAAGCCAATATATAAATTTTAAGTATCCTGGAAGGAGAAAAAGAAAAAGTAAAAAGCATAGAAAACCTATTTGAGGGAATTACTGAGGATAAGTTCCCTGGTGTCACCAGAGATTCCAATATCCAGATACAAGATGATCATTGAATACTAAGAAGACTCATAACCAAAGGAGAACCCCAAGACACATAGTCATCAACCTGGCCAATGTCCAAATAAGGGAGAAAATTCTACAAGCTGGAAGAAAAAGCAACAACTAACACATAAAGGAAAACCCATTAGGATAACAACAGAATTCTCAATGGAGATCTTATAAGCCAAAACAGATTGTGGCCCCATTATTAATATTCTTAAAGAAAACAACTTCCAGCCAACAATTTTCTATCCTACAAAACTACATTTTGATGGCAAAATAAAGATTTTTTTCAGACAAGGAAACACTAAGAGAATTTGTTGCTACTAGACCTGCCTTACAGGAAATTCTCAAAAGTGCATTATGCAAATAACAGCATGCTTCGATACACACAAGGGTAAAAACACCCAAAAGTTATAACTCACAGCTCTTATACAACAAAAGCATAAGAGGGAAAAGAAAACAATACGGTATCATCCAACATGATGAACATACCAATGATAACACACAAGGTGAATGGACTGAACACCCCACTTAAAAGACATAGACTGGCTAAATAGATGAAAAAAATGCAACCCAGCTATTTTCTGTCTGCAAGAAACAAATCTAAACCACAAGGACTCACACAGACTCAAAGTTAAGGGATAGGAAATAATATTTCACACAACTGGAAACAAAAAGGGAACAGGTTTAGACATTCTTATATCTGATAACATAGACTTTAAATCAACAATGGTTAAAAAAACAAAGATGGTCATTGTGTAATGGTAAAGGGAGAAATTCAACAAGAACACTTAACAATGCTAAATATACATGCACTTAACACAGGAGCTGCCAGTTTTATAAAGCAAATTCTTCTAGATCTAAGCAAAAATAAATAAAGAGTCTATCCTAACTGCCTGGACTTCAATGCCCCACTGACAGAATTCGACAAATTATTGAAATAAAAAATGAATAAAGAAACAGTAGACTTAAAAGGACTCTAGAACCAATGAACCTAACAGACATTTATAGAACATTCTACCCCAAAAGTACTAAATACACATTTTTCTCTTTAGCACTAACAACATTTTCCAAGATTGATCATATCTTAGGCAAAACAAGTCACAGAAAATTAAAAAAATATCAAAATCAGACCATGTATTTTCTCAGACCACAGCAAAATAAAACTAGAAACCAATCCCAAGAGAAACAACTCAAAGCCACACATCATCTATCATGAAAATAAAACAAACTGATGCTGAGTGAGTCTTGGGCCAATGATGAAATTAAGATGGAAATCAAAAGATTTCTCAAAGTGAATAACAAAGCAGATGCAAGTTTTTTGAAATCTACGAGATACAGTGAAAGTAGTCCTTATATCAATTTTATATGCTTATATGCTTATATCAATTTTAAATTTCTACATCAAAAAGACAGAAAGATCACAAATTAACAACCTCATGTCACCTCTTAAAGAAAAACAAACCAAGCCCAAATCCAGAAGAAGAAAAGAAATATGAATAACAAAGCCCAGGGCAGAAGTATACAAAATGGAAACAAACAAAAAAAAACAGTATAAAGTGTCAATGAAATTCAAGTTTGTTCTCTGAAAGTTGATAGAAAACCATAAATAAAAGAGAAAGAACTCAAAAAACCTCTATCAGGAATGAAAAAGGAGTCATCACTTGTGATCCTACAGAAATACAAAATGTGATTCTCAGCTACTATGAAAACCTTTACAAAAACAGAAAATATAAAGACATTTCCAGACAGACAAAATCCGAGGAAGTTCATCACCATTAAGAAATGTTACTAAAAGTTCTTCAGAAATAAAAGGGCATTAAGAAATAACATGAAAACATATAAACATAAAACTCACTGATAAAGGTAAATATATAGTAAAGTTCAGATTACCCTAATAATGTAAAAATGATATGTAAATAACTTTTAACTTTAGCATAAAAGTTAAAAGACAAAAGTATTAAAAGTAACCATAGCTGCAATAATTTGTTAGTACACACTTATATGAAATGTGACATTGATAGACTAAAATGGGGGTGAGGAAAAATTGTAGAGTTTTTACATCTGATTTATGTTGTTACTTAAAATAAACTATAAGATAAAATATAAAAAAAAAAACAAACAAACAAACAAACTAGAAAACCTACGGGAAATGGATAAATTCCTGGAAACACACAACCTCCCACTGAATCAAGGCAAAGTAGAAATCCTGAATAGATTCATGATGAGCAGCAAGACTGAAGCAGTAATAAAAAAAAAAGAAACAAAGCCCCAAAGACCAGACAGATTCACAGCCAAATTCTACCCAACCTACAAAGAACTGGTATCCATGCTATGGAACTATCCGGTAACATCGAGAAGGAGAGAATTCTCCCTAACTCATACTGTGAAGCCAATTTACCCTGATACCAAAGCCAGGAAAAGACATGATGAAAAAAGAAAACTACAGATCAAGATCCCTTATGAACACAAATGTAAAAATCCTCATCAAAATATTAGCAATTCGAATTCAACAGCACATCAAAAAGATAATCCATCATGATCAAGTGAATTTCATGCCAGGGATGCAAGGATGTTCTGAAACATGCAAATTTAAATATAATTCTCTATATAAACAGAAACAAAAACAAAGACCAACTGATCATCTCCATATAGACCGAAAACCCTCAATAACTAGGCATAGAAGGAACATACCTCAAAATTATAAATGCCATTCTGACAAACCCACAGCCAATATCATACTGAATGGGGAAAAGCTGAAAACATTCCCTCTACAAACCCTCCAAGAGAAGGGTCGCCACTTCTATTCAATAGAGCAATCAGCCCAGAGAAAGAAATTAGTGTATCCAAGTTAGGAAAGAGGAGTTAAAACTACACCTACTTACTGATGATCTGATCTTGAATCCAGAAAACCCTAAAGAGTCCATCAAAAGACTCCAGGAATTGATAAACAAATTCAGGAAAGTCTCAAGTTATAAAATCAATGCACACAAATTAGTAGCATTTTTATATACTAATAATAGTTAAGCTGGAAGTGAAATAAAGGAATTATTACCATTCACAATAGCTACAAAGAAAATAAAATATTTAGGACTATACCTGACCAAGGAGGTGAGACAGCTCTACAAGGAAAACTAAAAAACACTGGTGAAAGAAATCTCAGATGACACAAGTGAAAAAATACCTCTTATTCATCAAAATGTGCTCAAAGTGATTTACAGAGTCAATGTGATCCCCATCAAAATACCAACATCATATTTCAAAGATCTAGAAAAAAAAAAACCCAGGCTTCATCTGGAGCCAAAAAAAAGAGCCCAAATAGCCAAAGCAATCATAAGTAAAAGGAACAAAGCTGGACATCTCACGTCACCTGACTACAAATTACGCTACAAGACCACAGTAACCAGGACAGTGTGGTACTAGGATGAAAATTAGGACATAGGCCTTTGGAACAGAATGGGGGATGCAGAAATAAAACCAGCCACCTACAATCAGCTGATATTCCACAAAGCCGACAACAACATACAACGGAGAAAGAAAGCTCTACTCCATAAAAGGTGCTGGGAAAATTGGACAGCTACATGCAGTAAGATAAAACCGGACCCCTATCTCTCACCATAAAAAAAAAATTAATTCAAAATGGATAAAAGACTTAAATGTAAGACATGAAACCATAAACATTTTAAAAAACACAGGAAAAAGTCTTCTAACCATCAACCTAGTCAAAGAACTTATGACTGAAACCCCAAAGGTAAATATAAAAAAATAAATAAATGAAACTTAATTAAATGAAAAAGCTTCTGAATAGCAAAGGAAATATCTACAGAGCGAATTGACAACCTACACAATGGGAGTAAATATTCTCAAACTATACATCTAGCAAAGGTCTCTAATATCTATAATCTACCTAGAACTCAAACAATAAAAAAAAAAAAAAAAATCCCAGCAAAAAGTGTGTAAAAGACATGAACAGAAGTTTTTCAAAGAAGACAGACAAGTGGCCAATAAACATATGAAAAATGTTCAACATCACTAATCATCAGGAAATGCAAATTAAAATTACAGTGAGATCCTACCTTGCCCCCGTGAGAATGGCTATTATCAAAAAGGTCAGGCCAGGTGTGATAGCTCATATCCGTAATCCTAACACTCTGGGAGGCCAAGGCAAGAAGATTGCCTGAGCTCAGGAATCTGAGACCAGCCTGAGCAAAAGCAAGACTCCATCTCTAGTAAGAACAGAAAAATTTCCCTGGCACTGATTCATGCCAGTAGTCTGAGCTACTTGGGAAGCTGAAGCAGGAGAATCACTTAGCCTGGGAGTTGGAGGTTGTAGTGAACTATGATGACACCACTATACTCTACCTGGGGTGACATAGTGAGACTCTGGTTTTCAAAAAAAAAAAAATCAAAAAACAATAGTTGCTACCATGGATGCAGAGAGAAAGGAATGCTTATAAACTGTTTGTGGTACTGCAAATTAGTACAGCCCCTATGGAAGAAAGAATGGAGACTATAAAGAAATAAATGCAGACCTACCATTTGATCCTGCAATCCCTGCTAAGCATCTACCCAGAGGAAGTGAAGTCATTTCATCAAAGAGACACCTGCATGTGAATGATTACCATAGCACATTGCATAATTGCAAAGATGTGTAATCAACCTCAGTACCCAACAATTCATGTATGAGTAAAGAAAATATGGTGTATATATACACTGTGGAATGCTACTCAGCCATAAAAAGAAATGAAATGTTGTCTTTCGCAGCAACTTGGATAGAACTGGAGACCATTGTCCTAAGTGAAGTATCTCAGAAATGGAGACCAAACACCTCATATTCTCACTAAGAACCAGGAGCTAAACACAACCTCAAAGTGATATGAAGGATGTGAGAAACCAAGAAAGGGGAACTGGTATAAAAATTTACCTGTGGGGTACAATGAACACTATTCTGGGGATGGGCACACCAAAAAACCTGACTCAATTATTATTCAAAGTACCCATGTAACAAAACACTTGTACCCTCTTGATTAATATTTCAAAATAAAAAAATAGTTAAATAAAAATTTAAAAAGAAAATTTGATCCCCAATGTTGGAGGTGGGGCATAATGGGAGATGTTTGGTCCTAGGGTTAGATTAATAGATTAATGCCCTCCTGGGGGTGGTGGTGAGTGAGTTCTCCATCTGTTAATTCCTTCAAGAGCTGGTTGTTAAAAAGAGCCTGGCACCTGCCCACTGCCTCTCTCTCTTGCTTCCTTTCTTGCCACGTGATTTCTGCATCCAATGATTCCCCTTCATCTTCCGCCATAAGTGGAAGCAGCCTGTGGTCCTCACCAGATGCAGATGCTGGCACCATGTTTTTTTGTACAACCTACAGAAGCATGAGCCAAATAAACCTCTTTTCTTTATAAATTACTCAACCCCAGGTATTCCCTTATAGCAACACAAATGGACTGAGACGATGGCTAATATGATGAACTTGCTGCTGGAAAAAGTAAACAATATATGAGAACAGACGGGAATGCTAGCAGGGATATAGAACTTACGAAAATCAAAAGGAAATGCTGGTAATAAAAAGGGCAGTGATAGAAATGAAGAGTATCTTTGACAGACTCATTTGTAGATCAACACAGCTGGAGAAATAATCAGTGAACTTGAAGACGGGTTACGAGAAACTTCACGGATGGTAACATAAACACAAAAATGAATGCAAATACCAGAACAAATCTGCCCCAAACTGTGGCACAGGATAGAAAGGTATGACATGCATATAGACAGGTAGATGGGATACTGGAAGAAGCAGAAGGAGAAAGGGCCAGAAGAGATATTTAAAGAGATAAATGTCGAAGAACTTCCAAAATTAATGCAGGCACTACACTGCCAATTCAAGAAGCTCACAGAATAACAAGCAGAATATAAAATATAGAAAAATAGCACAAAAATCATATTCAAACAATTTAAAAAAACAGAAAACCTAGAGAGAAGACAGAAGGCATAAAACATCTTTTCTACAGAGGAAGAAGAACGCAAATAATAGGAACCACCATTCAAGCAGGAAAATATTGGAGTAAAGTATTTAAACTTATTAAAAGAAAAAAAACCTACCAATCTAGAATTTGATCTCTAGTGAATTTGGTATCTGATTTTTCATTAATAGTGAAGGAAAAATATTCCTCAGCCAAGAAAATCTCAGGGCATTCATTGCCAATAGACCTGCCATGCAAAAAAGTGTTCAAATGTTTTCAGGCATAAAAAAATGATATAGGTCAGAAACATGTATTCACTAAAGAAAGGAAAAGTATCAAAGGGAATAAATAAAGGCAAAATAAATAAGTTTATTTTTTCTATTCTAAAATGATCTAAAATAAACTGTTTAAAACAATAATCCCGATAACATACTGATGCTGATAACAAATGGGAAAAGTGAAATAAACAATGTCCTAAGGCATAGAAGGGGGAATTGGAATGCTGTGTTATAAGGTACCAACAGTTCACATGAAGTGGTATTTGAAAATGGATTTAGGGCCGGAAGCAGTGGCTCATGTCTATAATCTCAGCACCCTGGAAGGCCGAGGTAGGTGGATCACCTGAACTCAGGAGTTCGAGGCCAGTCTAAGCAAGAGTGAGACTCCATCTCTAAAAATAGCCGGGTGTTGTGGCAGGCACCTGTAGTCCCAGCTACTCAGGAGGCTGAGGCAAGAGGATTGCTTGAATCTAAGAGTTTGAGGCTGCTGTGAACTGTGACACCATGGCACTCTATCCAGGGTAACAAAGTGAGGCTCTGTCTGAAAGAAAGAAGGAAGGAAGGAAGAAGAGAAGAGAAGAGAAAATAAAAGAAATAGAAAAGAAAAGAAAAGGGACTTATTTTAAAATATATACTGTAAGCCCTATAACAATCATTAGAAGAAGCTTATAATGCAAGTATAAATAATTATGAGGAAAACAGATGAAATTACGTTAATATAAAAAATGCAATTTAAACCCCAAAAGGCAGAAAAAAAGAAGGAAAGAAAAAGAATACAATAGGAAACAATTACTAAGATATCTGATTTTAGTCCAATTATATTAATTACTACTTTAAAAGTTAATCATCTAAATATATCAGTTAAAAGATGACATTGCCAGATAGAATATATTTTAAAAGACTTAAGTATATGCTATTTCAGAAAACCCACATGAAATGTAAAAGTCAGATATGTTGCAAGTGGATTGAGAAACATCTACTATGCTAACACTAATCAAAAGAAAGCTAAGAGAATTATATTAAAATAATACAAAAGACACAGCTGAGTTTAGCACAATGAAGGTTATCAGGGATAAGGAATGATGTTACATAATCATAATGGAATCAATTCTCCAAAAAGACTTAACAATCCTAAAGTGTATCAAACAAACAGAGCATCAAAATACATGAGACAAAAATGTATACAACTGAAAGAAAAAGAGACAAATCCACAATGATAGTTGGAGACTTCAACATCTCTCTCTCAGTAAGTGATAAAGAAGGCTGTAAGGATGGAGATGATCTGAACCGTATGATCAATCAGCTAATCTAATTGACCTTTACAGAACACTTCTTCCAATATCAACAAAATGCATATTTTTTACAAGTACATCGGACATTCACCTACAGACCACTGTCTGAGTTTAAAACACTGTTAAAGAAATGAAAAGTAATAGAAATCATATGAAGTATAATCTTAGATCTCAACAGAATTAAACTAGAAATGAACAATAGAAAGATACATGCAAAATTCCCAAATATTTGAAAATTCTCAAACTCCAAACTTCTCAAAGAAGTTCCAGGAGAAATTTTTAAAAATATTTTAAACTAAGGTGGCACCTGTGGCTCAAAGGAGTAGGGCGCCACCCCATAAGATGGGAGTGGGTGGTTCAAACCCAGCCCCGGCCAGAAACTGGAAAAAAAAAAAAAAAAAAAATTTAAACTAAGTGAAAATTAAAATTCAATTTATCGATATTGGTGAGATATAGTTTAGACCATGATGAGAAGGGAATTTGTAGCATTAAATGTACATATTATTAACAAAAAAGAATGATCTAAAACCAATAACCTAAGCTTCTACCTTCATAACAAGAGGAAAAAGATTACATTAAGACTAAAACACACCAGAAGGAATTAAATAATAAATATTAGAATTAAAAATCACTAAAGATGAAAATAAGAAAGCAACAGAGAAACTCGATGAAATCAAAAGTTGGTTGTTGGAAAAGATCAATAAAATTAACAAACCTCTAGCCAGGCTAATCCAGAAAAAAAAGAGAAAAGGTATGAATTACCAATTACTCCTTATCCCATAGTCATTAAAAGAATAATAATAGTAAAGGAATGTTATTAACAACTCTAGTCCCATAAATCTGATAATTTATACAAAATGGACCAATTGTTTAAAAAACACAATTTTTATGTGAAACTTGGTAAATGGTCTGTGAAGCTAGTGAATGATGCCCCATGATCATATCAATGTACACAGCTATGATTTAATAAAAAAAAAAAAAAGAAAGAAAGTTGAGGGACTCACATTCCTTGATTTCAGTACTTTAGTATAAAGTTATAGTAATCAAGACACCAGAGTATTTCTAAGAGAATAGTCCTATTTACCAATGGAACATAAAAGAGAGCCTCCACCAATAAGCCTGGATAAATATCAATTTTTTAAAAAGATGCCAAAGCACTTCAATGGAGACGACGGTTTTTTCCAAAAGTGGTGTTAGGGAAATTGGATGTCCATATACAGAAATAGGAGCCCTGACGTAGCCCCTATACCTTATACAAAAATGAGCTAAAATGGATTCTAAACCTAAATAGACTTGAAAACTACAAAATTTCTAGCAAATATAGAATGAAAATCTATGTGACCTCATACTTGGCAATAAGTTGTTAGATTAAAGAAACAAAAACACAATCCACGAAAGAAAAAATTGATACATTGTGAGACCAGGGACCCCATCTAAGCTTCATTGTGAGCAGGCAGCTTCACTGCTTGGGGTTAGCGCATAGATCATGGCCTCTTTCTATGAGCCAGGGTTCTGATGTGAGTTCAAAACCTTTCCAGAGCTATTTCAGTTGGCTTGGGTTTTGTGATGCTGCTGAGGCTCTCACAGGCCCTCCTGAGACAGAGGGCTTCTGGAGGCTGGCCTTCCTGGTCCCTCTACAAGAGGAAGAGAGTCTCTGGACAGCAGGGAAGAAGAGACTTCTCAGGATTGCCTTTGCAGGGCTGCTTGACACCCAGGGTCCCTGGAGTCCCAGGCAAAGACGTTTTCTAGCCCAAGTAATTGCTGGGACAGAAATTTCTGTAAGGGTAATTCCTAGCCACCTGATGTCTCTCTGTGGGAGAGGGGAGTCTCAGGCCCGCCTTTAGGGGAAAATGTCTTCATGGGCTGGGCACCCATGCCAGGATCTGCCCTACCAGTGCTTCTTGGCCAGCTGCCCAGAGTCTGAGGAAGAGGGTCTCAGTCACAGCAGACAGGGACGGTGCTTCCCCTGGCTGCTTTTTTGTTAGCAGGGCTTTTACCATTTTACAGTTCTTATCTACTCCTCTTTTATTCTATGTACAGAAAAATACCCAAAATAAAGGTAGCCATTGTACTGATTATCACAAAGTCAACACCCAGGTAAATACTTGCTCTGGTCATGAAACAGAATATTGCCACTAATCTGGAAACCAGATTCATTAACATTTTATAGTTGTCGTTGTACAGATTTTTCATTTCCTTGGTTAAATTTATTGCTAAGTATTTTTTTTATAATTCAGAGCACATGTAGTGAGAATAAGATGGGTCAGTCAGGCTAGGGCTGCATGACACAGCTGGGCTGGTTGGTTTGGGTCCGATGTGACCTTCAACTCATGTCTTCCAGCCTTCTTTTCTTGTAAATTCAGTTTTAACCTGAAAGTATATATCTTGAGCAGTTCAAGGGGGATTAACTTTTAAAAGAAATGTTGTGTGGGGTCCTGGGTTATGCCAATTATTGTTTAAGACAAGGGTTAATTGTTGTTGCTTAAGATAAGGGTTAGCATGGTTTTGCTTTGAACATTTTAGGGTTTTTTGTATATAAAATTGTGTCAACAGCTAACAGTGACAATTTCGTATCTTCCTTTCCTATTGGATTTTTTTTCTTTTGCCTAACTGCTCTGAGAAGGATTTTCAATACTATACTATGTTGAATAGAAGTGATGAGAGTGGCCATCCTTGTCTTGTTCTTAGAGAAAAGGGTTTCAATTGTGCACTGTGGAGTATAATATTAGTTCTGGGTTTATATAGAGCCTTTATTACGTGGTGGTACAATTCTGCTATATCTGATTTGTTGAGAGTTTTTATCAAGAAAGGATGCTAAGTTTTGTCAAATGCTTTTTTGTGCATCTAACGATATGATCATACCTTTTTTGTCCGTTATTCTGTTAATGTGATGTATCAGTTTATTAATTTGCAATTATTAAATCATCTTTGCACCCCAGGAATGAATCCTACTTGATCATGGTGAATGATCATTTTAATGTGTTGCTGAATTTGGTTTGCTAGTATTTTGGTGAGGGTATTGGCATCTATTGTTTACCAAGAATATTGGTCTGTTTTCTTTTCTTGTTATGTCCTGGTCTGCCTTTGATATAAGGTAATGCTGGCCCTGTAAAAGAATTTGAAAACATTACCTCCTTTTTAATTTTGTGAAATTTTATGAAGGATTGGTGTTAGTTCTTATTTAAAATGTTTGGTAGAATTTATTCACCTTTTGAAAAAATTAAAATGTTTTCAATGTTTTTCTGTCCTTTCTAAAAACTCAAAGACATTTAACTCTGTTCTCCTTTGAGCAACTTATAAGCTGGTTTTCATTTCTAATTTGATTTGGGAGGGTTTTTTTCTCCCATTTTTTTCTTAAGTTTAAAAACTTTCCATTTCTTTTCCTCTGTGTGTGTATAGTGTTTGTGAGTGTATGTGTGTATGTGTGTGCATGTGTGTGTGTGTATGTATGCGTGTGTGTGTGTATGTGTGTGCGTGTGTGTGTGTATGTGTATGTGTGTGTGTTTCCACCTCAGCTCTTAATGTTGTTATACCTGAAACGAGTGGAAGAGAGAAACACCAGCACACCCAGTCCAAATGAAGCAAGGATCCTTTATTAATCAGCCAGGCCGAGAGCAGACTCACACTTCAAAGTCTCTCGACCCCTAGAAACAGGGGTGGAAACCTTTTCTAAGGGGCTTTCAGTAGGGGAGGGGGAGTCCTTAATGCAAGCCAAATTTGACAAGAGCCAACAGCTGGTAAGGGGAGTGCTTACAAGGGGGTTTTGCAGTTATTACTAAACTCTTTCAGCTGAGCTTCCTATCTTAAAGGGAGTGTTGAAAGCCCTTAGCAAGATGGAGTTGGGGCATAATAGTGTCTCTGTTTTCTGATTCAAAATTTAAGGATCTTTAATTCAATTTAGATTGCTGTGGTCCCCAACCTTTTGGCACCAAGGACTGGTTCCATGAAAAACAATTTTTCCATGGACTGGGGTTGGGAGGGGTGGTTTTGATGTAAGTTTGCAAGCAATTGATTTAGTATGGTCTCTGTGCAGTCAAGCCTCTCTGCTAATGATGATCTGTACTTGTAGCCACAGCTCCACCTCAGATCATCAGGCATTAGATTCTAATAAGGAGCCTAGATCCTTCCCAGCACAGTATACAAAAGGGTTTCTGCTCCCGTGAGAATCTGACGCTGCCTGTTACCTGACAGGAGGTAGGGTTCAGCAGGTGATGTGAGCCTAGGGAGGGGTTGTAAATGCAGATGGAGCTTCACTGACTCCCCCCTGCTCACCTCCTGCTCTGCCTCTGCAGCTGGTTCCATCAGGCCACGGAGCAGTACTGGTCCTCAGCCGGCAGGTTGGGGGCCACAGTGTTAGATCAGCTGCTTCACTGGGATAGAAATTTTATTTAATTGATATATGTTGATTTTAATTTTCTATTAGAAAATTTTCTCACAGTAGCTTTAAACAGATAAAGATTAAAGTTTTTTTATTCATATTATGAACATGGTTGGTGTGCTGGGGGTCACCAAGACCACCTTAGTCTCCATGATTTGCTGGAAGGACTCACAGAACTCAGAAAATCTGGGATAGTCTTGGTCTATCAAGTGCAAGCTTTTGGGTGTCCTTTCCATGAGGACAATGAAGTTTATGATCCCAGCACTGATGCCTGAAAACAGGTGCACAGTGGTCCCAGCCAGGGAAGTTCCTGGTATTGCAGGAAGATGAGGCCCAACTGAGAGAAAGAGCACCCAAACACCATGTTTATAAGAGGAAGGGCTTTATTTATCGGCCGCAAGCTTACAGCATAGAAGAATTCCAAATGGCCACACTCCCCGACTGGCTTGATCTTTCCCTTTTTATTGACAGTCGAAAAGTTCCAACCCACAAGTACCCTTCTCGTTGGCCAGTTTGAATCAAGCAGGAGGTGTTATTTAGCCCCTATAGAATTACAGGATTTTACGGAACTTGGAGTTCCAGGAAGTTAGGTTTACAAATTCCCAACAGCTGAGTCACTATGGAGAGGACCCTGCAGGTGGATCCTTGTGGTCTCCTTGAGAAGATCTGTTCTCCTAGACCTCACCCTTCTCAGGTATCTGCTCTCACTGGAACCTTGTGTCCAGGGTTTTTGCTGGGGGTCAGCCAAGTAGGCATACAACTACAGTACCACCTACCTGGGCTCCCCAGACTCCAGCCTCCCCCAACAAACACAGGCATTCACCAGGAGCCACACATGTTAGCATAAACCCTCCGATCAAAAAGAAGGTCACGCGGCACAAGGCCTCAGGCATAGGAAAACACTCTTGTCTGAAAGAATATTCTTTTTTTTTTTTAATTAAATCATAGCTGTGTACATTAATGCTATCCTGGGGCACCATACACTGGTTTTATATACCATTTGACATATTTTCATCACACTGGTTAATATAGCCCTCCTGACATTTTCTTAGTTATTATGTTAAGATACTTATATTCTACATTTAATATTCTAAAGGCTCAGAGCTCCCCTCCCAGGAGGCAGCCAAGGGCCAGTGATTAGCACAGGCCTTTTTTTGGAGTATGCGGAGTTTGAGCAAACTAGATCTGCTGAGTTAACTCTTGCCTTCATAAGAAGGGATGGACAATGGGATTTGGGGGGAATTTTTTCTTTTCTTTTGCTTTTCAGTATCTTAAACTTTCTCTCGTTTCTTTCTTTTACCCAAAGGGCTCGTCTTCCTTTTCAACATTTTTATCCACTTCCTACCTCTAGAAACAATGAAATTTGGGGGCTGTTAAAAAAACCTTGAGGGCTTTTAAATCTCTTCCATGAAATCAGTTCTCTAATACACAAGGTCTCTTCCTCAGGGTGTGGATTTCAGTTCAATCTTGGGCTCGCCCTTCATTTCTTCTTCCTTCCACGGGGTTTATTTTAGACCCTTCTTGCTTGCCCCACATTCTTGTGAGTGGAAACCTGAGCTAAGGCTTTGTTAAATTCCGTGTTTGTTTATTGCTTACAAGCACTTTGACCTTTTTAGGGTTTCCCACTTTCTAGTTATAATTTTTGTGGGATTTGTTTTTTTGTAGTTTTATTTTTCTTATTGATCTGTATAGTTGCCGGTCATGGTTTTATTGTCTGCTTGTTTTGTGTTTCAAAGAGAGATATGGATATAGGCAGTTGCCATGGTCTCTTTCACTTTTTTTTGGTGGTTACCCTCCTTCCTTTGTTTTTCATATACTGGTAATATAACTTCATCAGATTAAAAAAACAGGAAAATGGAAAAGAAAATGAAATAAAAGAATTCAACATCAAAATGCAGCACCATGTGCATACATTTGTTCCCTGTCTTCCCTCTGTATACAGACATGGCTATGGATATAAACTATGTTTGTTAGAGTTCATGTTTTTAGAAATAGAACCCTTCTGCATACCTGGTTTTGTAACTTGATTTTTCCCATTTACTCTATTATTAAAAACTTTTTTTTTTTTTAAGAGACAGAGTTTTACTTCATCGCCCTGGGTGAAGTGCTATGGCATCACAGCTCACAGCAACCTCTAGCTCTTGAGCTTAGGCGATTCTCTTGCCTCAGCCTCCCAAGCAGCTAGGACTACAGGTGCCCGCCACAACGCCCGGCTAATTTTTTGTTGCAGTTAAGCCAGGGCCAGGTTTGAACCTGCCACCCTGGGTATATGGGGCTGGCACCCTACCCACTGAACCACAGGCACTGCCCTTATTAAAAACATTTTCTGTCAAAAAGTATATATCCAAATCATCTCATTAAGTGGCTATTTTGTACAAATACTTTCAATATTATCTTTTGTCAATGGACATTTAAGTCTGGTCAACTTTCCCCAATATTTATAAAGAAAAATTAAAGGTCCTTTAAGTCCCTATGTTCTCATAATATTTTATCTTTTATTTCTCCATATAAATGATAATGTATTCAAAATTTCATATGGAAGTTGTTAATATGGCTATTAATATGACTTGCTTACTCCGTGTGAGCTTTGTAAGATAACAATACAGCTCATTAATTACAACCATCAGACAGTGTGAACAGCTCCGGTCCAGCTTACTCTGCAGTCTATTTCCACTGACTACAGCACCAGTACAGGAGGAAAAAAAGAACTTCTTTGATTTCTAACATTCAAAGTTTAGTGATTTTAATGGAGTTCCTATGTATTTAAGAGTTTAAACTTGTGAGAGAACCCATATTCAGAAATTCATTTTGAGTCTCTTGAGAGATATTTCTTTCTTTCTTTCTTTCTTTTTTTTTTTTTTTATAGAGACAGAGTCTCACCTTATTGCCCCTGGTAGAGTGCCGTGGTGTCACACAGCTCACAGCAACCTCCAGCTCTTGGGCTTAGGTGATTCTCTTGCCTCAGCCTCCTGAGTAGCTGGGACTACAGGCACCTGCCACAACACCCAGCTACTTTTTTTGTTGCAGTTTGGCCAGGGATTTGAACCCGCCACCCTTGGCATATGGGGCTGGCCCCCTGCTCACTGAGCCACACGTGCCACCCTCTTGAGAGATATTTTAATAAACACAAATCAGATACCAGGTAAGAATTTTGTTACTGCATTCAAAATAATGAAAACTATTGCCTGCAGGGTAATCTCAATGGCCAGTACCATTTTCATATAATTGGGTCCTTTCAAAGAAATGGAAAGGTGCACCAAAAAGTACATTTTAGAATTAAATAAAAACTTCAGTGCATTTTTAATTTTATTTTTCATAATTGCTTTTTTAGTTTTAAATTACTAATTGGAAGTTTTATATTCTCTTTCTTTTCTTGCTGTTGCCTATAATTTATTAACATATATAATTGAAAAAAATAAACCACCAAATGTCCATAGCTTTCCAAACAGGATGACAGTCTCAGCAGGATATCCCACTACTTCTGTTCTACCTCCTCGGGTATTTTATTGCTCAATTTACAATGTAAATCTAAAAAGCAATTTATTTAGGGATTCTTACGCTAATGCTATTCATCACTATTTTATTATATTCCATTTCTTTCTCTTGTTCTTTCTTTCTTGTCAAAATATAATTTCTGCTCATTTTGATAGAGAAAATCTGTCAGGGTAAAAATTCTGAGTTTTTGTTGGTCTTAAAAGTCATTATCTTTTCAGCATATAAAGATTTTCAGCATATCACAGGATACAAGATCAATTGCATATCTATATGCTAATAAAAACATGTGAAAATCAAAATTAAAAACACAATACTGTTCACAATCACTTCAAATTAAATGTTATACTTAGGTATGCACTTAACAAAGATCCACAAGATCCACATGATGAAAACTACTAAAAGCTGATGCAAAAAAGCAAAGCCCTAAGTAAGTATAAAAGTATATTGTGTTCACGGACTGAAGGACGTAGAGTCTCACCAAATTGATCTATAGTTTTCATGCGATACCTATCAAAATCCAACAAAGCTTTTTGTAGATATAGACAGGATTATTCTAACATTTATATGAAAAGGAACAGACTATGGAGCAGCTAAAACAATCTTGAAAAGGAGGAATAGCTAGGTGTGTTGGCTCACACGTGTATTCCCAGCACTTTGGGAGCCCAAGGCAGGAAAATGACTTAAGGCCAGGAGTTCAAGACCAGCCTGGAAAGCAAGACTCCATCTCTAAAAAAAAAAAAAATTACTAATCAATGTTGCTTGGTGGTGCAGGCCTTTAGTTTCAGATATCTGGGAGGCAGAAGTTGGAGGATGGTCTGAATCCAGGCATTGGACATTACAGTGAGCTATGATCAGGCCACTTCCCTCCAGCTTGGGTGACCAAGTGAGACCCTGTCTCTAAAACAAAACCAAAAATATAGGCAAATGAAAAGATGTATGTCTCAGTTATTAGGCAAACACAAATCAAAAGCACAATGAAATACCACTTCATTCCAAGTAAGACGGCTATTATTTAAAAAAAAACTTGGAAAATAACATGTGTTAACCAGGATTTTGAGAAATTGGAGCTCTCATGTATTGCTGATGGGAGCGTACAATGGTGCAGCCACCGTGGAACATAGTTTGGCAGTTCCTCAAAACAAAAACAAAAGAATAAAGTAAGAAGAATTCCTCTACTTTATGGGAAAGTTTCCTATGAAATAGTAGATGCCGTGAAAGAACAGAACAATGGAATAAAATACCAAACCCAGAAATACACCCACACAAGCAGAGGATCAATTGATTTTTTTAAAGTGTTATTTTATTTATAACTGACACATAATAAATGGACACCTTTAATTGATTTTTAATGAACATGCAAAAGCAATTAAGTGAAGGAAGGGTACCCTTTTCAACCAATGGCTCTTGATCAATGGGACATCCTTAGGCAGAAAATAAATATAAACCTCACACCTTCTACAAAAATTCACTCCAAATGAACTCAGCTCAAAATTAACTTAAATTTTAAAAGTAAAGCTATAAATGTTTTAGAGTTTTAAAAAATCCAGAAGAAAATCTTTGCAACAGAAGACTTAGTAGTAGAATTGTGACTTGGGCTGGGCACGGTGGTTCACACCTGTGTTCTTAACATTCAAGGAGGCTGAGGCAGGTGGATTGCCTGAGCTCACAAGTCTGAGACCAGCCTGAGTCAGAGGGAGACCCTGTCTCTACTAAAAATAGAAAAAACTGAGACAAGACCAGCCTGAGTCAGAGGGAGACCCTGTCTCTACTAAAAATAGAAAAAACTGAGACAAGAGGATTGCTTTAGCCCAAGAGTCGGAGGTTGCTGTGAGTTATGAAGCCACAGCAATCTGTCCAGAGTGGCAGCTAGAGACTCTGACTCAAAAAAAAAAAAAAAGAATTGTCAGACTTGACGCAAAAGCACTACACAGAGAAGGAAAAATCAGCACCCTGGACCTTGTTTAAATGGAAAACTTCACTCTGTGAAACCTCTTGTGAAGAGGATGAAAAGAAAAGCTGCATGATGAGAGAAAATACTTGCAAACCACTCACCTAGGCTACCGAGAGCTCCTAAAATTCATGAGTGATTCAAACAATCTAACTAGAAAATGGGCCAAATACATGAAGAGATTTTCTTCATCCAAGAGTGCACAGTATGAATGGTAAATAAGAAGAGGAAAAGATGTCTATCTCATTAGCCATCAACAAAAAGCACGAGAAAGTCACGAGACGTCACTATGTACATATTGGAATGGCTAAAAGAAAAAATACTGGCAGCACCAAATGCAGGCAAGGATGCCCATACCTGTTCTGGTGAGAATATAAATAATACAGCCGCTCTGTCAGTTTCTTATAAAAGTAAACATTCAATTACCATGTAATCCAACAATGGCACTCCTTGGCATTTATCCCACATAAATAAAAATTATATTTATACAAAAACCTGCATTGTATATGAAAGCAGTACACTGAACCCCACAAATGCATCAATGTACAAAGTTATGATTTAATGAAAATAATAATAAAATAAATAAATAGTTTTTTTTTAAAAATCCAAAACCTGCAGATGAAAGTAGCTTTATGTTTTGTTTTGTTTTTTATTAAATCATAGCTGTGTACATTGATATGATCATGGGGCATCATTCACTAGCTTCACAGACCGTTTACCAAGTTTCACATATACCCTTGTAAGATGCACCACTGGTGTAATCCCACCAATACCCTTCCCTCTACCCACCATCTCCCTCCCTCCCCTCCCTTTCCCCCTTCCCCCTATTCTTAGGTTGTAACTGGGTTATACTTTCATGTGAAAACCCTAAATTACTTTCATAGTAGGGCTGAGTACATTGGGTACCTTTTCTTCCATTCTTGAGGTACTTTACTAAGAAGAATATGTTCCAGCTCCATCCATGTAAACATGAAAGAGGTAAAGTCTCCATCTTTCTTTAAGGCTGCATAATATTCCATAGTGTACATATACCACAATTTATTAATCCATTTGTGGATGGATGGGCACTTGGGCTTCTTCCATGAATTAGCAATTATGAATTGGGCTGCAATAAACATTCTGGTACAAATATCTTTGTTATGATGTGATTTTTGGTCTTCTGGGTATATGCCCAGTAGAGGGATTACAGGAGTGTATGGCAGATCTATTTTTAGCTCTCTAAGTGTTCTCCATATCTCTTTCCAAAAGGAATGTATTAATCTGCATTCCCACCAGCAGTGTAGAAGTGTTCCCTTTCCTCCACATCCACGCCAATATCTCTGGTCTTGGGATTTTGTGATATAGGCTAGTCTCACTGGAGTTAGATGGTATCTCAAAGTAGATTTGATTTGCATTTCTCTGATGATTAAAGATGATGAGCATTTTTTCATATGTCTGAAGGCCGCACGCCTGTCTTCTTCAGAGAAGTTTCTCTTCAAATCCCTTGCCCAGCCTGCGATGGAATCCCTTGTTCTATTCTTGCTAATGCGTTTGAGTTCTCTGTGGATTCTGGTTATAAAACATTTGTTGGAGACATAACCTGCACATATCTTCTCCCATTCTGAGGGCTGTTTGCTTTCTTTACTTACTGTGTTCTTGGCTGTGCAGAAGCTTTTTAGTTTGATCAAGTCCCAGTAGTGTATTTTTGAAGCTGCTTCAATTGCCCAGGGGGTCCTCCTCATAAAATACTCGCCCAGACCGATTTCTTCAAGGGTTTTCCCTGCACTCTACTCTAGTATTTTTATAGTTTCATGTCTTAAGTTTAAATCTTTAATCCAGTAAGAGTCTATCTTAGTTAATGGATGTGGGTCCACTCTCAGTCTTTTACAGGTTGCCAGCCAGTTCAGCCAGAACCATTTGTTAAATAGGGAATCTTTTCCCCACTGAATGTTTTTAATTGGCTTGTCAAAGATTAAATAACCGTAAGTAGCTGGATTCATCTCTTGGTTCTCTATTCTATTCCAGACATCTACTTCTCTGTTTTTGTGCCAATACCATGCTGTTTTGATCACTATTGATTTGTAGTATAGTCTAAGGTCTGGTAGCATAATTCCTCCTGCTTTGTTTTTATTTCTGAGTAATGTCTTGGCTATTCGAGGTTTTTTCTGATTCCATATAAAACGAAGTATTGTTTTTTCCAGATCTTTAAAGTATGACAGTGGAGCTTTAATAGGGATTGTGTTGAAATTATATATTGCTTTGGGTAGTATAGACATTTTAACTATGTTGATTCTCCCCAGCCATGAGCCTGGTATGTTTTTCCATTTGTTAATATTTTCAGCTATTTCTTTTCTTAGAGTTTCATAGTTCTCTTTATAGAAATCTTTCACGTCCTTTGTTAGATAAATTCCCAAACATTTCATCTTTTTGGCACTACTGTGAATGGGATAGAGTCCTTAACTGTTTTTTCAACTTGACTGTTGTTGGTATATATAAAGGCTACCAATTATGAATGTTGATTTTGTAACCTGAGATGCTGTTGTATTCCTTGATCACTTCTAAGAGTTTTGTAGTAGAGTCCCTAGTGTTTCCAGATATACTATCATATCATCTGTGAAGAGCAAAAGTTTGATCTCTCTGACCCTATATGGATACCCTTGATCACCTTTTCTTCCCTAATTGTGGTGACTAAAACTTCCATTACAATGTTAAAGAGCAGTGGAGACAATGTGCAGCCTTGTCTGGTTCCTGATCTGAGTGGAAATGATTCGAATTTAACTCCATTCAATATGATATTGGCTGTTGGTTTGCTGTAGTTGGTCTCTATCAGTTTAAGAAATGTCCCCTCTGTACTGATTTTCTTAAGTGTTCTGATCATGAAGGGATGCTGGATATTATCAAAAGCTTTTTCTGAGAGAATCATATGGTCTTTGTTTTTTAATTTGTTTATGTGCTGGATTACATTTATAGATTTACGAATATTGAACCAGCCTTGAGATCCTGGGATAAAACCGACTTGGTCATGATGTATAATTTGTTTGATGTGTTGCTGGATTCTGTTTGTTAGGATCTTGTTGAATATTTTTGCATCTATACTCATTAGTGATATCGGTCTATAATTTTCTTTTCTTGTTGGGTCTTTTCCTGGTTTGGGGATCAGGGTGATGTTTGCTTCATGGAATGTGTTGGGTAGTCTTCCTTCTTTTTCTACGTTTTGGAACAGGTTGAGTAATATAGGTACTAATTCCTCTTTAAAGGTTTGGTAGAATTCTGACGTGAAACCATGTGGTCCCGGACTTTTCTTTTTAGGGAGGTTTTGTATGGTTGATGCTATTTCCGAACTTGATATGGGCCTGTTCAACATTTCCACTTGATTCTGGCTAAGTCTTGGAAGGTGACATGCTTCCAAGTACTGGCCAATTTCCTTCAGATTTTCATATTTCTGGAAAAAACTTTCTTGTAATACTCATTAAGGATTTCTTTGATTTCTGAGGAGTCTGTTGTTATTTCGTCTTTGTTGTTTCTGATTGATGAGATTAGAGATTTTACTCTTTTTTTCCTGATTAGGTTGGCCAAAGGTTTATTTATTTTATTGACCTTTTCGAAAAACCAGCTTTTTTATTTATTGATCTGTTGTATTATTCTTTTGCTTTGAATTTCATTTAATTCTGCTCTAATTTTGGTTATTTCTTTTCTTCTACTGGGTTTGGGGTTGCAATATTCTTCCTTTTCCAGTTGCTTGAGATGTCCCATTAAGTTGTTAACTTCCTCTCTTTCCGTTCTCTTGAGGAAGGCTTACAGTGCTGTAAGTTTCCCTCTTAGAACTGCCTTTGCGGTGTCCCAGAGGTTCTCATAGTTCATGTCTTCATTGTTGTTTTGTTTCAAAAAATTGGCGATTTCTTTCTTAATCTCGTCTCTGACCCAGCTATCATTCAGCATAATTTAACTTCCATGTTTTTGTATGGATATGCAGATTCCTGTTGTTACTCAGCTCAAGTTTTATTTCATGGTGGTCCGAGAAGATGCATGGAATAATTTCTATTTCTTTAAATTTACTGAGGTTAGACTTGTGACCTAAGATGTGATCGATTTTGGAGTAAGTTCCATGGGCTGATGAGAAGTATGTGTATTCAGTTTTGTTGGGATGAAATGCTCTGTAGATGTCTGCTAAATCCAAATGTTGGATGGTTAGGTTTAAATCTAAGATTTCTTTGCTCAGCTTCTTGTTGGAGGATTGATCCAACAATGCCAAAGGAGTGTTGAGATCTCTGACTATTATGGAGTTGGAGGAAATCAAGTTGCTCATGTCTGTTAGAGTTTCTCTTATAAATTGAGGTACATTCTGGTTGGGTGCATGGATATTAATAATTGAGATCTCATCATATTGAGTATTACCCTTAACAAATATGAAGTGACCATTCTTGTCCTTCCTTACTTTTGTTGGTTTAAAGCCTATTGTATCTGCAAATAAAATTGCAACACCTGCTTTTTTCTGATTACCATTTGCCTGAAATATGGACGACCATCCTTTCACCCTGAGTCTGTATTTGTCTTTTAGGTTAAGATGTGATTCTTGTATGCAACAGATATCTGGCCTGAGTTTTTGTATCCAGTCAGCTAACCTATGCCTCTTTAGAGGACAGTTTAAGCCATTCACATTAATGGAGAATATTGATAAGTCTGGTGAAGTTTTGGGTATCGAGTTTTTCAAAAGTCCAGTGAGCATTTTTAATCATTTCACCAGTGTGGAAATTAGAGTTTGATCCGAAGTTTCTGAGTGAGTTTACTTTTGTGGTATAGGATTGTGTTGGTCATTATGGAGGATAGGTCTGAGAATATCCTGAAGAGCTGGTTTGGTTATGGCAAATTTCTTCAACATATGAATGTCATTATTTAATTTCTCCATCATAAATGAAACTCAGTTTAGCTGGATACAAGATCCGGGGTTGACAGTTATTTTGCTTGAGGAGATTAAAAGTCGGTGACCACCCTCTTCTGGCTTGAAAAGTTTCAGCAGAGAGATCTGCAGTCATTCTAGTATTCTTCCCTTGGAAGGTAATGGTTTTCTTTCTCCTGGCAGCTTTGAGGATTTTCTCCTTCATATTAACTTTAGTGAAGTTAATTATGATATGCCTGGGGGATGTCTTATTGGGGTTCTGAAGCTGTCCGTTATCTGAATTTCAGAATCTCTAGGCATGTCTGGAAAATTCTCTTTCATAATTTCATGCAGAAGGGCCTCTGTGCCCAGCGAGGCCCCTTCATCTATTTCTGGAACTCCTATGATTCGGATATTCACCTTCTTTGAATTATTCCAGAGCTCTTTTTTGCTCTCCATTTCTCTTCCTCTCTGAGAGTTTGGGAGCATTCAAAGGCTTTATCTTCGATGTCAGAAATCCTTTCTTCTGCTTACTCCATTCTGTTACTGAGGGATTCTACTGTATTTTTTCATATCTTTGAGGGCTGCAAATTCTTGCTTCAGTGTGTCTAAGTCTTTGGTGGTTTTGTCTTTAAATTCATTAAATTCTTGAGACAACTTTTGAATTTCTCCTTGAATTCCTAATTCCACTTTGTTAATCTTGTCTGCAATCCAAATTCTGAATTCGATTTCTGACATCTCAGCCAGTTGTTTATGAATGGGATCTTCAATTGCATCTGCCATATCTTTCCTTGGGGGGTTGATCTATTCTGGTTATTCATGTTACCAGAGTTTTTCCACTGATTCCGCCCCATGGTTGTTTTACTCCCTCTGATTTTCCCCTGGGGCTTTGTCGTGGGCCTGTACAGTATTGTGGCCTCAGAAACTGGGGCCCTGTCTGGTGTGGTGGGGTTAAGTGGTTCTGTCTTGTTTTCAGCTGGTTTCTATTCCACCCTAGTGAAACAGATACTTTGGATTGAAGTCTCAGCTGTGGAGAAATATCAGCAATTAAGTCACCCCACCCCCTACCGGCAAACAATTGGAAAAGAAAAATCAAACCTTCCTACCACTGTGCACCCAGGGCACCACCTGATTTGTCCTCAGGTGATTGGTTCAGTTCAAAAAGGTCCAAATCAATTGTCTCAGTCTGCACCTGTCTCGGGTGAGAGAGTTTAAGAGGTCTCTGGGAACTGGATTACAGGGATCTGGTGACTACTCTGGTGTGGCTTGCTCCAGTGCTGCGTGGAGTCAAGAGAAGCCACCCAGCCAATAAATCAGTCTGGGAAGGTTTCTGCCTCCTTCCCCACCTTGCACCACTTCACACCCAATCACTGATAGCCCTGCAGTTGGCTGACCCAGTTGCCTGTAGTGAATCGGTACTCCAGGAGATTGTACCTGCCTGAATCACAAGGAAGTCTGCCAGGCCGCTGCACTCTGCCTCTCTCCAGCAGGAGGAGGTGAGGCCTGACAACCTCCGGTGCTTGATGAAGGTTGAGGGGTTTTCACTCAGGTCCAGTCTCACCCCTGATTAATGTTACTGACAGAACAGAACAGAACTACTCTGCATTTCCCCTGCAGAAGAGAAGTTGAATTGAGTTCCAAATCAGCTTGTCTTTGCTCTTGTATTGTCTATAGGCTGATGATCCCCTGAGGGCCAGGGGCGTCTTAGGTTTAGTAAAGCGGACCTCTGGATCAGCCCTGCCCTGGGAGTTTCCCTGGTTTGTAAGTTGGAGTTGCCTCAGGCAAACTCAGAGTCTCTGGTTGCCCAGGGAGACAGGGGGTGTGGCTTCAGAATATTCTGTAGTGAGCTGTATTGCTAGCAAAAGAGGGCTGCTGCCTTATGGTTCAGGGAACTGTTGCTCTGGTATAGCTCCCCTCCGGCCAACCATCCTCTCTCCACTCCCATACCCCAGAGTCTGCACCGACCGGCTGCAGCCCAGCACTGTCTACACCCCTTGAGCAATCGCCCAAGAGTCTGGACCCCTGGGGTACAGGCCTGCAGACCTTGGAGCCAGAGCAGCGGGGAGCGCGGGGAGCACTGGAAGCCTGGGGTTGCGGGCAGAGAACACACACAGCTTTACACAGTTTTATGCCTGGCCGTATTGTCACCAAAAGACGGCTGTCGCACTGTGCCTCAGGGAACTGCCACTCCGGTGCAGTCCCCTCTCCGCCGACGGACCAGGACTGGCCTCCAGACCCCAGTGTGAGTGAGGGGGAGTGCTGGGAGCTCAGAATTCCAGGTAGAGACTATATACAATTTATACAGTTTTATGCCTGGCAGGAGGACACTGTGGCACCCTAGTAGGGGAGGTAGGTCCAGTTTTTAGAGGGTCTCTCCCGTGGGGTGTAGTGGGAGGACCTTTGAACTCTGCCCGGTTGTTTGTGGGGCACTCTGAGCCGTTCTCATGGGGGAGGGACTCCTGTCCACTTGGTGATGGATTTTGTACCTTTTGTTTGTATCCTTGTGGTTGCAGCTTGCCTCAGCGGGGTTGACCTGCGTTCTACAACCTTCTCTCTTTGTGCAGCTCAAATCCACCAGGTTACTTGCTGAATTTTTGTCCTTTAACTCTCCTTCTGGACGGGAGCCTCTGTGGAAAGCTGGCTTCAGTCAGCCATCTTCGAAAGTAGCTTTATTTGTAGTCACCAAAAACAGGAATTAGCCCCCATGTCCTTGAACAGAAAAATAGAGGAACAAATTGTTCTACGAGCACACGTGAAATACACTCAGAAAATAAGGACCATACATTCGATATATGCAGCAACGTGGATGAATCTCCAGGGAATTATGCTTTGTTGGGGGGAAAAGCCAAACCCCAAAAGGAACGTACTGTATTTTTCAATGATATAACGTCCTTTCTAATGAAAACAGTTTTAGAAATGCGGAAGAGAGTGGTGGCTGCAGAGGGTAGGAGGGAAGAATGGGGATGAAGTTACGAAGGGGCAACATCAGAGATCTGTGCAGTGTTGGAACTGCTGTTAATTTACCATGACAGTGGATATGCCGACCACCATCAGCCAACACACACACACACACACACACACACACATGAGTGACAGTGGATATGCCGACCTCCATCAACCAATAACCTAATCACACACACACACACACACACACACGCACACACACGAGTGCCAGTGGATATGCCGAACTCCATCAACCAATAACCTAATCACACACACACACACACACGAGTGTCAGTGGATATGCCAACCTCCATCAGCCAATAACCTAATCTCACACACACGCACACACATGAGTGCCAGTGGATAAGCTGACCTCCATCAGCCAATAACCTAATCACACATACACACACACACACACACACATACGAGTGCCAGTGGATAGGCCGACCACCATCAGCCAATAACCTAATCTCACACACACGCACACACACGAGTGCCAGTGGATATGCCGACCTCCATGAGCCAATAACCTGATCACACATACACACACTTACACACACACACGAGTGCCAGTGGATATGCCGACCACCATCAGCCAATAACCTAATCTCTCACACACACACACACACACGAGTGCCAGTGGATATTCCAACCTCCATCAGCCAATAACCTAATCACACACACACACACGAGTGTCAGTGGATATGCCGACCTCCATCAGCCAATAAGCTAATCACACACACACACACACACACACACACACACACGAGTGTCAGTGGATATGCCGACCTCCATCAGCCGATAACCTAATCACACACACACACACACACACACACACGAGTGTCAGTGGATATGCCGACCTCCATCAGCCAATAACCTAATCTCACACACACACACACGAGTGCCAGTGGATATGCCGACCTCCATCAGCCAATAACCTGATCACACACACACACACACACACACACGAGTGCCAGTGGATATTCCGACCTCCATCAGCCAATAACCTGATCACACACACACACACACACACGAGTGCCAGTGGATATTCCAACCTCCATCAGCCAATAACCTAATCTCACACACACACACACACACACGAGTGCCAGTGGATATACTGACCTCCATCAGCCAATAACCTAATCACACACACACACACACGAGTGTCAGTGGATATGCCGACCTCCATCAGCCGATAACCTAATCACACACACACACACACACACACGAGTGTCAGTGGATATGCCGACCTCCATCAGCCAATAACCTGATCACACACACACACACACACACACACACGAGTGCCAGTGGATATACTGACCTCCATCAGCCAATAACCTAATCACACACACACACACACACGAGTGTTAGTGGATATACCGACCTCCATCAGCCAATAACCTAATCACACACACACACACACACACACACAAGTGTCAATGGATATGCCGACCTCCGTCAGCCAATAACCTAATCACACACACACGAGTGTCAGTGGATATGCCGACCTCCATCAGCCAATAACCTAATCACACACACACACGAGTGCCAGTGGATATACTGACCTCCATCAGCCAATAACCTAATCACACACACACACACACACACACACAAGTGTCAGTGGATATGCCGACCTCCATCAGCCACTAACCTAATCTCACACACACGCACACACACGAGTGCCAGTGGATATGCCGACCTCCATCAGCCAATAACCTAATCACATACACACACACACACACACACAAGTGTCAGTGGATATGCCGACCTCCATCAGCCAATAACCAAATCACACACACACGAGTGTCAGTGGATATGCCGACCTCCATCAGCCAATAACCTGATCACACACACACACACACACGAGTGTCAGTGGTTATGCCGATCTCCATCAGCCAATAACCTAATCACACACACACACACACACACACAAGTGAAATCTGGGAAATCTGAGTAAGACTGGTGGGTTTAATCAATGTTAACATTCTGATTTTAAAATTATAATTTTGCCAAAAGTAACCCTTAGTGAAAACAGAGCAAAGTGTATGAAGTGTTTTTTCTGCTTTAATACTACAAGCTGCATGCAACTCTACCATTATCACAAAACATTTTCACTTAAAAAAAGAGTAAAGTTGTTCTAGATCCATGACTCCTCCCTCCTAGTAATAGCGACTTATTTCTCAGAGAAAGAGCTCTGCCTTATGACAATGCTAAAAAGAACATTTAGTTAGTCAGCTCTCAGGATGGAAACATTTGTTAATGCTCAGTCGTGATGTACAATGCCCTATGGACTAAATGCCACAGGCTGAGCCACATTTCACTTTTGGGAAATGCCATTTCGTTCATATGAGTTAAATGCTAAGCATATATAATTATGTCCTCTTCAAGAAATGGTCTTAAGGAAAGTTATTATAGGAATGAACAAGCAAGAAAGACAGGTTGGGAGGAGGCAGGTTTATGTGCATTTGATTTTTTTCAAGAATCAAATATTTTGTCTTATGATGGTCATAGCAAAAGGGAATTTCAGTTCTCAGTAGGTCAGTTTCATCCTAATATGTTAATATAGGCTGTAATCCTAACATTTTGGGAGACCTCGGTGGGAAGATTGCTTCAGGTCAGGAGTTTGAGACCAGCCTGAGCAACATGGCCTCTCTACCGGCCCTGTCTACAAAAACTAGAAAAATTAGTTTGGCCTGGTGGCACCTACCTGTAGTTACAGCTACTTGGGAGGCTGAGGCAGGAGGATGGCTTGAGCCCCTGGAGGTTGAGGTTGCAGCGAGCTGTGATCATGCCACTGTCTTCATGGTTTGGTGACAGAGTGAGACTCTGCCTCTAAAAAATTAAAAAAGAGACAACAAAGAAATGTCAGTACAGGCGTCATTGAACATTTTCTTAAACATGGTGAATCTTCTCATTTTGCCATTTCATAAGTGTATTCTATGTTTGGAGCTAAGCCAAGGATGAGCTGGACCTGCTCTGCCCCCTGCCCCCTCCAGGGTCTTCTTGACCTCTGTCTCCAGATGCCACAGTCCTGATGACAGCCTGGTGAGAAAGACACCGGGGCGGGTGCAGCTCTCATTAAGGACTGGACCAGCTGACCCATTCTGATGTATGATGTCAGTCCTAAAAATAAGTGTCAAACACACACAACACACATGTACATGCATGCATGGAAAGTTCTAGAAGAATCCGCAAGGCAGTGCAAGCCAGAGAAACAAAACCACAAAGATGGGAAAAGAGCCAAAAAGTAGGGGGCAGTGGAGGAAGCAGCAGAACCAGGCAGGAGTGTTGGGAGAGCACAGAGCCCTGGGCCACAGCCTCGAGGTGGTACCGGTGAGGCCTGCACTGCTCAGCTACTCAGTGGGGGCCCCGAAGAGCTATGGACACTGGAGCTGTCAATGTCCTTGGTCAGATCTTCACAATCTCCTATTTTGACCACTTCTATCTAGGGCCTCCTAATGAGACTCTTCACCTCAGTCTATCTTCTGTTCCTCAACTATGGAGGTGAAATCTGGTGGTGCTGGGCCTCCTGCCTATGGTCCCCTCCACCCCGTGATATGAAGCCTGGAGTTTAACAGGGCACACCGGGCTCCCCTCATGGTGCCTCCGAGTCGGGGAGCGGTGCTGAAGATGTCTCCTTGGGCCTCCTCCCCAGGGACTCTGATTCTGCTGGTTTCCGAACCCTAAGCATCTGTAAGTTTTTTGTTTGTTTGGGTTTTTTTTTGTTTGTTTGTTTGTTTTGAGACAGAGCCTCAAGCTGTCGCCCTGGGTAGAGTGCTGTGGCTTCACAGCTCCCAGCAACCTCCAATTCCTGGGCTCAAGCTATTCTCCTGCCTCAGCCTCCCAAGTAGCTGGGACTACAGGCACCCGCCACAATGCCCAGCTATTTTTTGGTTGCAGCCATCATTGTTGTTTGGTGGGCTCAGGCTGGATTCGAACCCATCAGCTCAGGTGTATGTGGCTGGCACCTTAGCTGCTTGAGCCACAGGCGCAGAGCCATCCATAAGATTTCTTCTTTAAAATTTTATTTTATTTTTTTGTCAGCACCTGTGGCTCAAAGGAATAGGGTGCCAGCCCCATATACTGGAGGTGGCAGGTTGAAACCCGGCCCCAGCCAAAAACTGCAAAAAATATATATATATTTTTTTTATTTTTAAGCAAATAAATATTCACATTGTTTAAAAATATAAAGTATTAACAATTTCAAAAGATCCACCTCCCGGCTTTAGATTCAGTCATTTATTTTCTTTCCTTCTCTGTCCCTTAGTTTCTGGTTTATGTATTTTGTGCATATATTTGACAGTGTAAATAATATATTGTTTTCTTTCCTGTGATGCAAGTGCATGTGGTTCACATAGGCTGAACCCCAAAATTCATGTGCTTTCTGTTCATCCATAATTCCCAATCCTCCTTCCTCCAAATGGTTACATAATGGTATCTTTCCAGAAAAATATTAAAAGAAAACAAATGCAAATGACAACAATTAACAAAATAAAATCAATAAATATCTTTGAGAGAGGAACACTAAAGGCATCTCTCATTTGGAAGAAAAAGCATTTTGCTCTTTCTAAAATCTAAGATACATGTGAATTTGTGAATTAATATTCTTTTTGTAATAGGAAAAATGAAGCTAAAGTAATTTATAATTAAAACAAAGGCCTTACATACAAGAAGGCCAGGAATATAATTTGCTTATATTTCCTGATAGAAAACACAGTGGCTGGCACGTTGTAGGTGCTCAATAACAGTGGTGGTAGAATCATAAATGAATGAATAAACAGTGGGCCCAGGCATTTGAGATAGATGGGCCCAACAACATAAAAATCATAAAAAATCAGTAGGACCTGGTGAAAGGCACTACTAAAGCAGTTGTCATTCTAATGTGATGCCGTAGTTGTCCAACCTGTGTTAAAAATCATTTTATATTGTAGTTCAATTCACAATTGCCAAGACATGGAAGCAACCCAAGCGCCCATCAACCCATGAATGGATTAACAAGCTGTGGTATATATACACCATGGAGTACTAGTCAGCCATAAAGAAAGATGGAGATTGTACATCTTTTGTGTTTACCTGCACAGAGTTGAAGAACAATCTTCTTAGTAAAGTATCACAAGAATGGAAATGCAAGTATCCAATGTATTCAATACTAATATGAAACCAATAGATAAATAGCTACACACCCACATGAGAGAAAAACAAAATTAAATTCAAGCAAGTGGGAGGCAAACAAGGGGGGGTTTGTTTGCTCTCACCTAGTGGGCACATTGTAAGGGTCTACAGCACACTTCCTGTGTGAGGGGCTCAACTACAACTTGAAGTTTACCTAACAAGCACAAACAACGTAGCCTAATCATTTATACCCCCATTTAAAAAGAATAAGAATCAAACCCTCCCTTAAAATTCACACAAGAATGTATATGTGAGTTAAGAATGGTCACTACTGAGTTGGTCGTATCCCTGGCCACTTCCTACACCCCACTTGTACTCCTGGATGTGACTGTGCTGCCTCTGAGAACATGAGTAAACCCTGTGCCTGAGACCAGCCGGCAGGTCAAAGCCCTGTTCTCCCCTCAGTGGACCAACCCATCCGTGGTCCTAAAAGCACCGTGCAGGACACTGATGAGGACTTGGGAAGGACAGAACTGCCTGAGAGGAGAAGGGACAGGCCCAGGCTCTCTAGGGATCTCGTGCCGCCCAGCTCCTGCCCCCTCCCGACTTCCTGATTGGTCCTGGGCAGCACAGCGTTCCATCCCAACAGGCTCAAGGAGAAAAGTCTCCAGTTTATTTCCTGTCCCAGACTGTCCCTAATCCCTAGACAAGTGATATGATGACCATTCCCTTCCACCTCTACCATACTGCAGGGTACGGTCGACTCTGGGACCCGTGAACATTCAGCCAGCTCAGGATTACCAGACTCAGGAAACCCAGGGCACAGTCCGGGAGGCACAGAATTGTGGACATTTCCTTGCTAGCTTCACTTTGTCAGGGGTCCCAAGCATTTGGCCCACAGCAGCCACACATTCAGGACCTACAGAGAACTAAAACTTGGGCATGAGTGACGGCAGCAGCTCTGGTGCCAATGGCTGTTTGGGGCCCCCACCGAGGAGCTGGGCTGGGCAGTGCAGACGTCCCGGGCACCACCCCCAGGCTGTGGCCCAGGGCTCCACACTCTCCTCAACACTCCTGCCTGATTCTGCTACTTCCACAACTGCCCCCTATTTGTTGACCCTGCTCCTTTCTTTGTAGTTTTGTTTCTCTGGCTTGTACTGCCTTGAGCATTCTTCCAGAGCTTTCCACGCATGTGTGTACACATGTGTTGTGTGTGTTTGACACTTATTTTTAGGACTGACATCAGGCATCAGAATGGGTCAGCCGGTTGAGCCCCAATGAGAGCTGCACAGAACCCACCAAAAGAATGGCAAAAAATGAAAAGATTTAGCATATTTGCATGAATTGGTCCATATGGGGCAAAGTTTCCCCTTCACGGTAGCACTGGGGCGTGTGTGCTCTCTCTGCATGCTGCCTACTCTCCCTCCATGTCCCGTGAGACAGTCTCTTCCTTGCTGTCTATATTAGAGCACATTTCACGTTTTGCCTGGAATCAGACTTATTGATGTTTAATTATTTCACCCTATGGACTGAAACATTTTTAGGGTTCATGATGTTATTTTGTATAGCACCAACTAATAGACTGACACACAGGACCAATTACATAAATATACATTGCATTGATTTATCTCACTCCTACCTCTTCCCTCACCACCACCCAAATTTATTTAGGAAAAAAATACATGTTAGAAGTACTATTTTTTTCCATCTCAGTACTGAGGCTACTACAGGCCTGCCCATCTAAAGTCTGCAATATTGCTGTGGGCAGGGCAGCTGTGGGCCTGGAGGAGAGAGCAGCAGAGGAGGCTGGGCAACAGACCCTTCGGGATAGGTGTTAGCTGCCTATAGCTGCAAACACACCATCTCAAAACTTAGTAGCTTTTAACAACCACCGTATGGTATTTCTCACAATTCTATGGGTTGGTTTCTTGCTGGCTTTGCCCGGGATCACTCATGCAGCCACACCAGGTTAGGGTCGTCAGGGCTGCTAGGCCCACTACAGCCAGACTCACGTGCCTGGCAGCTGCTGGTGGCTTCTGGCCAAATGCCTTGGTTCTCCTTTGCACTGCTCACCTCCTGCAGGTCAGATGGGCCCATGGGCAGCATTCTGCAAGGGGGAAGGTAGGAGCTGGATGTGCCTGGGCGGCCACATATTGCTGGTCACAGGAAGTCACACAGCCAGCCCAAGTGCAGTGAAGCAGAATCCACCTTGGTAGGGTGATGGGGAAAGCCACGTCTCAGGCCCACCAGCATGCAGAGAGAGTATGGATGATACTGAGCTCACACAGTGTCCATGTGTGACACGCCAGCCCCTGAGCCAGCTCCAGAGCCTCAAGGGGCCACCCCAGGGCACAGCCGCAGCCCTCACTCCACGCAGCAGCCGCCTGTAGACCCAGTTCAGACCTAGCAAGGCCCTGTCTAGGCTCCATTCCCCTGCACAGAAAGAGCAATGAGCCTGGCCGGTTACTACGCAAAGGGTGACGAACCATTCAAAACGGCATCTTTCTCCCTAGACACAGGCAAATAGCCCTTCAGACAGTGTGGCAGCCGCCCGGGAAGGATGATGGGCACATGACGGTCCCCGGAAACATCTCCTTCCCTTCTGCGGCCCTCGTGTCGGGTTGGGTAAGGATTTCCCCTTCCCCTAAGTGAACAGAAATGGTAACGTAAAGTGAGTCCAGGAGGATGAAGTTGCTAATTCACCATCCCCCGTTTCTGGGATTTCCCCCAATGCCTTCGTCGGACTGGCTGGTGTAACAAACGGCTCCAACCACGGGAACGTTTCCCTGACAGCGCGGGGTCTGCCAGGGGCCGCTCCCCGGGTCGTGGGCAGCTCTGTGCCCTGGCGCGAGCAAGGGGACCAGGTGGCTCTCCAGGACTTCTGAACAAGGGCACGGAGCCTGTCATGGGACATAACCACCCGTATGGCACCATCTGCTGGTCTCCTCACACGGGGGATTAGGCTCCAGCAGTGAGTCTGGGGCACACACGTTTGGAGCGCGGTCCCCAGCAGCACCTGCGGCCTCCTGCGCCCACTGCCACATCCAGCCCCGCGCCCCGCGCCGGCCTCAGTTCAGCCTCAGACACAGTTCAGCCTTATTTCCTCCGTGCTGTGCTTGTGTCTTCTTCTAATTATTTTGCTTTTCTCATCCCTGCCACCTCCTCGGACACTGTGGAAAGTATCGTGTCATTTTTCAGCTGCCTGCCAAAGTTAATCCCTCTCCTGGGCGCCTCCACACCAAGCCTAATCTTCTCTGATGGCGTGCCCCAGCACCGGGTCTGAGAAAGATGGACAGGGCAGGGCCAGCCATAGAGCCCGGGGCCAACGAGCTGACCACGCTGAAAGCCTCAGCTTCCACCTGTACTGTTGAGTTCACGGTAACTCCGCAGTGACTGTCGCCAGGACTCCGCCGGCCGGCCGCACAAATCCCGCAGCAAACAGCGCGCATCCCGGCGACAGCCCGGGTTAGTGGCGGTGGGAGCAGCAGCATAATGCTAGTAGCACGGGCACCAGTAATACTGACTAGTACTTGTCCTGAAGCAGTGATGAGAGCAATCACTCCGGTAGTAGTGTAGAAATATGATTCCATCTTAGCAAATCTACCAGCTGTGACTCTCAGACATTGTTAACCTGCTGCTCCAGCTCCCTTTCCTTACCAGGAACTGGGAATGCGGGTCATTCTAATTCCTCTCAGTCCCTGCTTATTTCCTCCTGTCCAGCCAGCTCATCCAGGAGAGAAATCTGCGTGTATTAAACCAATCACGCAGGTCATGCTTCTACCACTGGGAACAGACAGTTTGCATTCTGGAGAAGGTGAGAGGCCCCTAGAACGGGGGTTGCTTTTTTCACAAAGGTTTTCTTTCATGGCCTCCTAAATTCTCTTTTGTTCTTTTCCTTTCTCTCCTATTTTTCACAAAACGCTGACTCGATCCCTCCATATGCAAAGCATTACAAATAAAAAGGTTAGCACACTTCCTTTCCTCTAGGACTTCATAGCCTGAAGGATGAGGCTGACAAAGAAATCAGTATGTTAGTTGTCACCATCAGTTCAGTAATGGGGTAGAGATGTGCCCACAGGAGCCGGGAGAAGGACCTCCAGCGAGTTTAGGGATCACAGCGCTCCAATGTTTCAGAGTACTGATACTCCCAGACTGTTTATTCTTTGCAGTAACATTAAAATGAAAGATTGACTGAATCAATCCTTATGTCTCTCCTTCCTTTCTTTCAAAACTCTTTTAAAAACAGATTTACTTAATTCTCATGCAATAAAATTCACTCCTTAATCTACATAACTCAATGTTTTTTAATTTGTTTTTTTGAGACAGTCTCACTATGTTGCCCTCGGTAGAGTGTCATGGCATCACAGCTCACAGAAACCTCAAACTCTTGGGCTCAAGCGAATCTCTTGCCTCAGCCTCCCAGGTAGCTGGGACCACAAGTGCCCATCACAAAGCATGCCTATTTTTTGTTGCAGTTGTTATTGTTTTTAGCTGGCCTGAGCTGGGTTTGAACCCAGCTCCCTTGGTGTATGTGGCTGGTGCTGCAACCACTGTGCTATGGGGTGCCGAGCCAATTCAATGCTTTTTATTATATTTACAAAGTTATTCAACCATCACTGCAATATAAGTTCAGAATATTTGTATCACCCCTAAAATTAATGCTGTACATATTAGAAGTTGGTCTCCATTCTGGCCCACCCCCAGCCCTTGGAAACCACTAATTTCCTTTCTGTGTGTATAGGCGTGCCTATTAGGGACTCTCGCATGAATAGAAGTATAGATGTGTGGTCTTTTGTGACTGGCATCTTTCACTTAGCACGATGTTCTCCAGTTTCATCTATGTTAGCCTAAGTCACACTTCTTTCCTTTTTATGGTTGTATTAGTTTTCTGTTGTTGCTTGCTATGGTTTGAACGAGTCCCCTCCAAATTGAGCTGTGGCCAACGCGATGGCATTAAGAAGTGGGACCTTTAAGAGTTGATTAAGCCTGGGGGCTCCTTCCCCCTTACTGGGAGTTGTGCACTGGGTCTCCAAAGCATCGGGTCAGCTCAGGCTGCTGTCCTATGAGGGCACAGCAAGAAGGCCCTCACCAGACACCAAATGCTGGCACCTTGATCTTGTACTTCCCAGCTCCCAGAACTGTAAGAAATAAATTTCTGTTCTTCATAAGTTATCCAGTCTGTGATGTTCTGTTATAGCAGCACAAAGTGGGCCAAGACACTGCTGTAACACATCATCACAAATTCAGCGTTGAAACAACGCAAACTTACTACCGTATAGTTCTATAAATTAGAACTCTGACACGGATCTCACTGGATCAAAACCAAGTTGTCAGCAAGGCAGACTTCCACTTGGAGGCTCGAGGAAGTATCCATTTTCTCCCCTTCTCTAGATTCTGAAGGCTTCTCACATTCCTTGGCTAGTGGCCTTTTGCATCCATCATCAGATCCAGCAATCTTGCAACTCTCTGGCCATCCTTCCATAGTCATATCTCCCATCAGCTCTCTTCTCCTTCTCCTTTCCACTTTGAGGACACTTGAAGGTGATAATATTGACCCCACTCAAATAATTCAGAAAAAATTTTTGTCATAAAAATCCTTACCTTAATCCCATCTGCAAAGTCTCTTTGCCATGTAAGATAAGATATTTAATTCAAAGATTCTCAGAATAAGGTTGCAGATAACTCTTCGGCACTGGCATTATTCTGCCTACCACAATTGCCAAGTAATATGCTGTATTTTATTTATCCATCATCATTTGATTGATATTTGTGTTGGTCTAACTTTCCTGTATTATAAAAAACGTTTCTTACAAATATTCTTATACAAGCTTTTGTGTGAGCATGTTTTCCTCTCTCTTGGATATACAGTATACTGAGGAGCAGGGATTCTGAGTCACATGGCAATTCTACGTTTAACATTCTGAGTAACCACCAAACTGTCAGAGACTCGGACACAACACTGATGTTGAAATTATCACAGAGAAAATTTAAAATAATTGTCAGATAAAGATGAAAATAATTTTAAAATACAATAATTTAAAATGATCATGTTAATATGATAATATATTTAGGACACCAAGAAGAGAGATAATGTACATAGGGATGGAAACGCTGGGGAAGAATCAAAAAGAAATACAGAAATTAAAAATACACTGATAGAAATGAAAAGTGCTTTTGATGGGCTCATTAGTAGATTGGACATGAATAAGGGAAGATAGAATCAGCAAGATGGAAGATCTGTCAATATAAATTTCCAAAAATGAAAGACAAAGAGAAAAGCAAGAATGAAAAAAAGAGCACAATATCCAGAAACTGAGGGACAATTTGAAAAAGTGTAAGATATGTATCATCAGAGTACCAGAACAGAATTCACTCAATTAATTATTTGTAACAGCTAAGAACTTTAAAAAAATAACGATGAACGCAAATCACAGAACTAAGAAGCACAGAGGACACCACGCGGGACAATTATCTTTAAAAAACAACAACAAAAAGACACCTGTGCATACCATCATATTCAAACTGCAGAGAAACAAAGGCACTATATACAGAAGCCAGAGGAAAATAGTCACCTTCTCTATAGAATAAGAATGGAAATTAGTGTCTTAAAAACAGTCCAAACACAGATAAAGTGGAATAAAGTATTTAAAGTGTTGAGAGAAAAAATACCAACTTAAAATTCTATATTCAGAGGAATTATTCTTCAAAAATGAGAGGGAAATAAAGACTTGTTCCAAATAAACACTGAGGTAGTTTGTCGCCAGCAGACTTGCCCTACAAGAAATGTTAGAATTTCTTCAAGCACAAGGAAAATGATACAGGTCAGAAATTTGGTTCTATATACAGAAAGAAAGAGCTCTGGAGTTGAAATGAAATGTTTTATTTTTCTTATTCTTAATTGATAAGTGAAAAAATAACTGTTTCAATAAATAATAGTATCAGAATTGTGGCAAATACAGAATGTACGTAGGTGAGATGACAGGCAGCAATGTCATAATATAATTTAAATCTGTCTGATGTATTCCCATGATTAGAGAAAGATTAGGAGGTTTTGAAAAAGATTCATTCTGATCCCTTATGGTAGGTAGTTTCCTGTAGGCTTCTCCGAAAGTTTCTGTTTCTTTTGCTATGCTCAATTATTTTTTTTTTATGTTCTTGCTTATTTTTTTATTTATTTGCTTTGTTGTTGTTGTTGAGACAGAGTCCCACCCTAAGCCCTGAGCAGAGTGCAATGGTGTCATAGCTCACTGCAACCTCAGACTCTTGCTGTGGGCATCCTGCTGTCTCAGCCTCCATAAGCTGCTGGGATTACAGGCTCTCACCTTGGCGCCTGGGTTTTTTTTTTTTTTTTTTTTTTTTAACGAGTTTAGGTCTCACTCTCACTCAGGCAACTCTGGATCTCCTGAGTTCAAGCAATTCTCCCTCCTCAGCCTTCCACAGTGCTGGGATTACAGGCATCAGCCACTGCGCTCTGCTATGCTCAATTATTTAGAAACAAGACTAAGTCCAGCCTGCAGTCAGTGGGAAGGAAATTAAGTCCACCTCTTAGAGAGGAGAAGATTTACATGTATTATTTGTAATTCTTCTTGGTAAATGATGTCTATTTGTTTCATTCCTTTGAGGTCTCTTTTTTCCTCCTTTACTAATGTATCTGAGCTTATTTGTATGACTCCTTTATAAGCTTATTTGTATTTAATTTGTAATAGTTTTAGAAGTTGGCCTAGTGATTAAAATATTCATTTTAAAGTAATCTAGTATGTTTACAATGTCAGGGTCATGAAGAAACTTTAATAGATAAAATAATTTGAATTTGTGTTTCGATGACATTTTCACACATAGTGTGTGGAGTGAGCATCTTGTAGGGGTACATTCCCCTTCTCTCTGCTCATCCCTTGTACATTTCATTCCTACATGTGTAAGAAACATTCAATACATTGTCATTAGAGGAAGGCAAATTCTTTAATAGTCTGTTATTTTTAGAGCAACTTAAAATTATAAAAATATTTTATCTCACCTCTATTTATTTAACCTTTTTCCACAAATGTGTGCATTTGTTTTATAAATTGCTACATAAAGTTATATTGCTACATAGTACTTATAATATTCAAGACAATGTTTTGAAGTGTGCAAACATTGTGGAATGGATAGATGTAGCTAATTAATGAATGCGTTGCCACAAATAGTTATCATTTTTGTGATGAGAACACTTAACATTCACTCTTTTAGCATTTTTCTTCATTAACTGTAGTCACCATACTGTCCGATAGATTGCTTGAATTCAGTCCTCCTGGATAGCTGTAAATATGTATTCTCTGACAAGCATCCCCCCAACCACCCTTTTCCTAACCATCCCAGCTTAGGAGCTCTGGTAACCTCCATTCTATTCTCCACTTCTATGAGATCAACTTTTTTTATTAAATAGATTCCACACATGAGCCAGATCACACAATATTTGTCTTTCGCTTCTTTCTTTTTTTTTTTTTTTTTTTTTAGAGACAGAGTCTTTGTTGCCCTCGGTAGAGTGCCATAGCATCACAGCTCACGGCAACCTCCAATTCTTGGGCTTAGGCAATTCTTTTGCCTCAGCCTCCCTAGAAGCTGGGACTACAGGCACCTACCACAAAGCCCAGCTATTTTTGTTGTTGCAGTTGACATTGTTGTTTTAGCTGGCCCAGGCCAGATTTGCACCTGCCAGCTCCGGTGTATGTGGTGGGCACCCTACCCACTGAGCTACAGGCACCGCCCTTGCCAGAATTTTTTAAACAACTTTACTGAGATGTAATTTACATACAAAAATGTTCACCCATTTAAAGTGTACAATAGTTTTTAGTATACTTACAGCCTTGCAACCATCTCCACAATGAAATTTCCAAACAATTTTATTGTCTCCAAATAAAAATTCCACCCACAGTAGCAATCACTCCCATCCTCCTTCCCTTTGGCTCTCCCACCAGATGGAGGCAACTGCAAAAACATTCCCCCCCCATCAAATTTGTTCTAGCTATTTCATATAGATTAGATCATGATACGTGGGGTCCTGTATTAGCTTCTTTCACTCAGCATGAAGTGTTGAGAGTTCAGCAGATGTCAGTACTTTATTCTTTTTAACGCCAAGTAGTATTTTATTATAGATATACTATAATTTATCCCTTCATTTATGGACATTTGGCTTGTCTCCACTTTTTGGCTATTATGTATAATGCTCCTATAAATATTCATGTTTAGGTTTTCGTGTTTGCATATGTTTTCATTTCCTTTGGATAGACACATATATTTAGGGTGGGAACTGCCAGTATGTGGTAAGTCTCTAGTCAGCATTTTAAAGCATTGCAAAACTGTTTTCCATAGAAGTTGGACCTTTTTATGTTTCCAACATCAATATATGAGAATTCCAATTTCTCCACATCCTCACCAGCACTTGTTACTGTGTATATTTTTTATTCTAGCCATCATAGTGGGTGCAAAGTGTCATCTCATTGTGGTTTTGATTTATACTTTTAGTAATGATCTTAAACATCTTTTTATGTTGCTTATTAGCCATGAATGTTTTTATTTGGGCCATTTGTCTTTCATTATTAGTTATAAGTATTTTTATATGTTCTGGATTTAAGTTTATTTATAGATATATGGATGGTATATATTTTTTCCCAACACATGGGTTTTCTTTTCTATTCTTTTTTGCCTTTTAAAGCACAATTGTTTTTAAGTTTTTAATTTGAAGAAGTCTAATCCATCCAGACGCCTTGATATCACTTGTGGTTGGGGATTATATCTAAGAAATCATTTTGTAAACCAAGATATTGAACATTCATTCCTATGTGTTTTTCTAAAATTTTTAAAAGTTAGCTTTTACATTTAGGCCTATTATCTACTTTGTGGTAATCACAAAAGACCATGAGTAACCAAAGCAATCTTGAGCAAAAAGAACAAAGCTGGAGGCATCACACTACCTACTTTCACAATATATTACAAAGCTATAGTAATTGCAAAAGCTATTTACACTATTGGCATAAAATATGGACCAATGAATAGAGTCCAGAAATAAATTCACATATATATTTCAATTGACATTGAATTGAATTCAATTAACTTTCAACAAAAATGCTCAGAACACATAATGAAAAAGGGATAGTCTCTTTAGTAAATGGTATTGACAAAACTAAATATCCACATGCAGAAGAATAAAATTAGGCCCTTATCTCATATCATATGCAAGAACTACCTCCAAATGAATTAGAGGCCTAAATTTAGACCATAAACTATAAAACTACTAAAAGAAAACAGGGGGAAAGCTCCATGACATTGGTTTGGGCAATGATATTTTGGATATGATCCCAAAAGCACAAGCAACAAAAGCAAAAATAGACAAATAAAACCTCTGCACAGTGAACAAAAGAATCAACAGCATGAAGTGAGAACCTACAGAATGGGAGACTATGTTTGGAAACCATGCATCTGATGAAGAGCAAACATTCAAAAATATTTAAGGAACTCAAACAATTCAACAACAAAAAAAAAAAATGATTTTTTTTTGCACGAGGATATATAGTTGGCCCAAACACATTTCTTGAAAAGACTGTTTTTTCCACCTTGAATGGTCTTAACTCCTTTGTTAAAAATTAAACAAGTTGAAATGTAAGGAGTTATTTCTGGACTCTGAATTCTATTTCATTCATCTGTATGTCTGCTTTATGTTAATATCACTATATTGATTATGTATCTTTGTAGTAAATTTTGAAATTGGGAAGCATGAGTTCACCTATTATGTCCTTCTTTTTGAAGACTTTTTTTTGTATTCTTTTTGTCTTGCAAGTCCATATGAATTTTAGAATCCTTTATGGAAATTTTCTCTATAAAGATCATGCAATTTTTGAAAAATAATGGCTTCACTTCTTTTTCATTTTGACTGCCTTTTCTTCTTTTACTTGATTAATATCTCTGATAAGAACCTCTGTTACACTGTTGAATAGAAATGGAAAAAATGAATATATGAGAGGAAAAGCATTCAGTTTTTTACCATTTTATATTTTGAAAAGTGGGTATATGAGGGTAAAAGCACTCAATTTTTTATCATTATATATTTATTAGCTGTAGACTTTTTCATGATTCCTCTTTTGAGTTTGAGATCACGTAGGACTCCTACTTCATTGAGTCATGTTATCATGAAAGAGCATTGGATTTTGTCAAATGCTTTTTCTGCATCTATTTAAAAATCATACAGTTTGTACTTTATTCTGTTAATATTATATAGTACAATAACTTGAGGAATGTTAAACCATCCTTGCTTTTCTGGGATAAATTCCAGTTGGCCATGGAGTATAATCTTTTTTTATATTTTGACAGATTATGTTTACCAGTATTTTTGATGAGTATTTTGCATTTACATTCATAAGAGATACTGAACTAAAGGTTTCTTTTCTTGTGATGTCTTTCATTTTGGTATGAGGGTACTACTTCTTACCTCATAGAATAAGAAGAAAAGTATTTATACTTTTTGTTATTTTATGGATGAGATAGCAAAGGATTGGTGTTAATTCATCTTTAAATATTTAATATAATTAATCAGAGAAAGCATTTGTCCCTGAGCTTTGCTTTGGGAGAAGCTTATAAATTATTTTCTTTACTTATATAAGCCTTTTCAGATTTTATATTTCTTCTTGATTTAATTTTAGTAATTAAAACCTTTCTAGGAATTTATTTCACACAGGTTATCTAATTTGTTGGCATATAATAACTCATAGGATTCCCTTATTATCCACTGTATTTCTGTAGGGTCTGTAGTCATGTGCCTTCTTAATTCCTGATATTAGTGATTTTTGTCTCCTTATTCTTCTATCATCAGTTTAGCTAAAGATTTTTCAGGGTTTTTTTACCAGCCTTTAGTCTCATGTGTGTTGTCTTTGTCTGTTTGCTGTCTATTCTAGTGATACCTATTTCCTCTGCAATGGAAGCCTCTGAGGTTACTCTTCACAGGACTCAGCCTTTGGTATTCACATTGTTTTCCTGCCCACCAGAGGTGACTGTAATTTTAGCTGTGTTCTTTTCACTATCTCCTACCCTCATTTTCTCATTCAGCAACTGGTTGGTCTGCATCTATTGTTACCATACTCAGCCTTAGCTTCCACCAATTGCTGGCTAATGTATTATTTTGATAATGCCATAGAGCATAAGTTGTTTTACAGTCTGATCTGATTGAAGCAACCCCCTTGGCAAGAGCAAAGAATTACCCTCCCTGGGGCAGAATCTCCATGCTGTGGTGCAGGATGTGAGTGGAGGCAGAATTTTGCTCTTTGCTAGCTACTTCACATAGATGCTCTCTATGCAGCAAGCTCGGGGGGCGGGGGTGGTGGTGATGTTATCATCTATTACCATGTCACCCACTATGGGTCTTCCACTAGTTGGGCAGAGAAGGTGAAATGGAGGAATGTTTTCTGGCTGCCAAATCTACTGGGAACAGATTTTCTGCCTTAGGGATCCGGGAGAGATGGGAGCTAGCACTGGACTGGCACTCCCACACCCAGAGGGATACAACCTTGCAGCACAGAGCTGAGGGAAGCAGGACTGTACTCTTCCAGCTGCCCTTCCCAGATCCTGCTGCTGGTGCTCATGTGATAAAGCCCATCTTTAACACTAAGCTGTGGAATTTTCCAATGTTTAAGGGCTGCCAAGACCATCAAGCATAGCCCCTACTCTAGCTAGACTCCCTAGGTACCCCCCAAGGGAGCTAGCTAGGTATAGACTGCAGCTGGGTCACAAAGCACAGCCGAGGGAAATGGGCAGTTCCTAGCCCAGATGGCTCCCTCCCACAGCTCCAAGTAAATGGCTCTCAGCTTGTTATGACTGGTTCTCCATTAGTTTTAAGCCCTTGATTACACTCTCCAAATATTAAATGATTGTCTTCACTACTTTTAACAACTTAATATGTGTCTCTACAGGACAGGCTTCCTCAAACTCCTTATATCACTATTGTGAGAGTATATTTTCTCCTTATTACAATTTTTGTATAGTACCTTTTCATAGAGTAACATTAATAAAGACAGAAACATTTGCAAGAATATTTTTAATGTTATTATATAAATGCTTTGTCTCATCCATCTGAGCCACTGAATTTCTGGGTTCTGGCATTTATTTTCCTAAATTATTAAGATCCCCACCCCAACACACACCATTCAGAGCACACACCCCCTTCTGATATTTGTAAGCTCTTGTGCCACATTCCCTGTGTTACCTGCATGTTCTCCAGCTCCAGCTGTGGTCTGCCTCCACTTAGGGTGTAATTATTAGCAGAGGCATTCCTGTCCTGCCAGGCTTCCTTCCATACAGGCTGCATATGTGAGCGACTTTTTATTTCATTTTATTTTTGCACCATGCAACATTGAGACCCTAGAATTTTTCTGCTAGCTACTCTGAAGGCTTCTTCACACATCTACTTTTAAAATAGCCAACATACAATTTTTTATCTTTACTCTGTTATTATTTTCAATAGGATTTATCATGATTTCCCAAAGATATAATTTTGCTGGCCAAAAAGAATCTCTAAATTGTTTGCGTACCAATGCATTTCAGTATATTGGTTTGCTAGGTAGCTGTAACAAAGTACCCCAAATAGAGTAACTCAAACAACAGAACTTTGCTCTCTTATAGTTCTGCAGCCTAAAAGTTCAAGATCAAGATGTCAGCAGGGTTGGCTCCTTCTGAAGGCAGGGCGAGAGAATCTGTTCCATGACTCTACCCCAGCTTCTGGTGTTTGCTGGCAATCTTTGTGTTACTTACTTTGTAAAAGCATCATTGCAGTCTCTGCTTTTATCTTCACAGGTTTTTCTCCCTGTAAACTGTCTGCATTCAAATGTTCCCTCTTTAAAAGAACACCAGGCATTTTGGATTAGGGACCCAGTCCACTTCAGAAAGACCTCACCTTAATTATATGTGCAATGACCCTGTTTCCAAAAAGGTACGGCTCGAGGTCCTTGTGGTGAAGATTTCAACTTATAAATTTGGGGGGGGTGGGAATAAATTCAAACTCATAACGTTCAGCCACTTAGCTTATGTATTTTCCCAACTTACTTTGTATTCTTCTTTAGGCCTTCGACTAACAGTGTCAATAATGAAACTAAATGTGAGCCCACAGACTAGAAATTAAAAAAATAGTATTAACTGATCACACTGAATTTTCTCTATAGTAAGACTCCTCTAAACACATTTTAAAAAATCAAATAGAAGCCTCAGGGTTCACTGTGCCTTATGGATATATGTCTTGTGTCTCCTGGAAATCTGTGCATTCACATGGGCATTGGAAAGGCCCCACATCTACAGTGGCTCATACCTATAATCCCAGCACTCTGGGAAGCCAAGGCAGAGGATCCATTGAGCTTAGGAGTTTGAGACCAGGCTGAGCAAGAGTGAGACTCAGTCTCAAATAAAAATAGAAAAATTAGCCAGGCATTGTGGTGGTTACCTATAGTTTCAGCTACTTGGGAGGCTGAGACAGGAAGATTGCTGGGGCTCTGGAATTTGAGGTTGCTGCGAGCTAGGCTGATGCCACTGCTCTCTAGTCTGGGCAACATGGTGAGACTTTGTGGCCCAGATATGACTAGAAGCATCATTCACTTTTTCCTCAAAGCAAACAATAGTGACTTGTAAAGAGAACTTGCACAATTCACAAGAATCGTTACCCAATTAAATAAATCACAAATCCTTACTTCTCATTGTTTAACATGCTTAGAAAATCCATTACTAAATCCTTACTTCTCATTGTTTAACATGCTTAGAAAACCCATTCAGGTTGTGAATTATCAAGTGAGCTCACACTGATAAATGGCTCTAATAATTGCCAAATTTCTTTTCTTCCATGACTTTTTTTGTTGTCTTAAAAATAGAATATTAAAGTAAGTCCTCCAGGTTCTAGAGATGGGGAAGACATACCTTTATTTTCTACTAACTCAGCAAAAAGTTTTGGCAAGGACACAAAAGCAGCTACTGGAAACCGAGAAGTAGCCGTGAGCAGATCAGAGAATGCAGAATCAGAAATACCCCTAAAAACCGTGAGCTTCATCAACACTTTGGGGTCTGGTATCCCTAGCCTGCTACATAGAAAAGAACGCTGTGGAGAGGATACAGTGAGACACATGGAATCCTCTAGTGTGGGCAGGAGCGGCAGAAAAGGGACCCCTACAACTCAGAGACAGCGGGAGGAATCTGCAGGGTCTTTTCTTCTCTTTTTCTCCATTCTCCCACACACTATCTAGCACTGACTATGGCTTCCCCCCTCACAATGAGAGGACTGAGGTGTTGTAACCAGACAACCTACAAAACCAAAAACACTTACGTGGTGTGTTGTAGGGAAAAGTTTCCCGACCTGTGATATTGAATACTCCATTCTGCAAGTATACTACAACTTTATCACCTACCTCGGGTTAGCTTTTGTATGTTTCTTTGTTAGTATTATAAATTATGCTGCTGTAAATTTATCCATATGTGTCTCTTGGTGGATATGAGTAAAGTTGCTTAATACCGTTTACCTTGAGAAATGTTGCAACATGGAGTATTGCTACATTGTAACTTGGCCAATTTCTAATTTCTTTTCACATTTTCTTCCTCAGACTTTCTTAAAAGTAAAATTTATTTTTATTATGAAAATAATAGAAATATGGAAAAGCTGAGGGAAAAAATTGTCTAGGGTAGAAGTCGGGCAGATGTTCGTCAAGGATACAAAATTTCACTTAGGAGCAGTAAACTCAGGGGGTCTATTATATAGGCCAAGTGCGCCTGTCCAAAATGCTCGGTTCCAGGAGTGTTTCAGATTTTACTTTTTTTTTTTTTTGGAATAGGTAATTTAATTTAATTTACTTGTTTCCTCCACAAGTGACTATTGCAAACATCATAAAATATATTCACTAATAGTCACTAAAGGGGGATTTATTGTACATTTCCTGTTTCTACTGAGGTCTGCCTATAATTCTCCCAGGTAGACAAAACACAAGAGACATTTATTTATTTATTTGCCATCTGAGAAGAGATTTTTATTTCCCCTTGCACTTTCTATTCTCCAGGCTGACATTCTCAAGTTCTTTCAACACAAATTCTTGTCCTGTTGGCATCCTGCTTCTCTTTTCTGAACACATCTCTATTTGCCTGAATCCTTTTCAGCCTTCAGAGAACAACACAGGTCATGTAAATTGAGACATAAAGGAAAAATAGGACAGTCACTTCCTGTACTCCTTAACCAAAAACACTCATCAGGTTTCTGTTAAGATGGCCCAGACCTGCACATTTATCACATGTAGTTTTAAGAGGTTTTCTGGAAGATACAGACAATTTCCTTAGTAGAATCGGGGTTTGTGGATAGGCTTTTGCTACTCTTAATCCCTGTTACTATATATATATATATATTTTAGGGTAGCATGTCTATCCTGTATTCTCAAATACTTCTACAAAATATATACTGTGTGTTAATTTTTTTTAGATTAAAGTTCAATATACAAATATCCATTGTATACCATTAACAATTAGAGAATTAAAGTTAACATTTTCTACATAAACTTTGATAAGGAAAATTTCTAATTTTAACAGAACACGATATACCTATTTATTTTAGTAAGTACAATGTTTATCTCACTCAAGAAGTTCTTTTTTATCACAAGGTTAGAAAGATGCTTTATGATGATTAATTTTATATGTCAACTTGCCTGGGCTAAGGGATGCCCAGAGAGCTGGTTATTATTTATAGGAGGAGGGGGGTTGCACAGGAGATTGGCCTTTGAATGTGACTGAGTAAAGAAATTGCACTCCCCAATGTGGCTGAGCATCACTCAATCTATTGAGGGTCTGAATAGAACAACAAGGCAGAGGGAGGGAAAACTTACTTTCTCTGTTGGATTTAAGGCATCCACTTTCTCCTGCCCTTAACTCAGCATGGCTAAGCACCCCAACTCCAATCCTCTGCCCCAACTCGGCTTCTCAGGCCTTCAGGCTTAAACTGAACTAATACAGTGTGCTTCCCTGGTTCTCCAGCTTACGGAGAGCGTAGCATGAGACTTGGGAACCTCCATAATCAGGTGAGCACATCTCGGAATAAATCTCCTATTTGTTCTCCTGCTGGTCCTATTCTCTGGAAAGCCCTGGCTAATAAATGTTGGTATTCTCATTTTGTCACCAAAAAAGAAAAAAAAAAAGCAAGTCTTCGTGTTTTGAGTGGAATTGTTTTAAATCTCTAGATTAATTTGGGGAAATGCCATCATTAAGATATTGATTGCACCCATACTTTTATTGTCCACAGACAGGGTTGTTATTATCCACATTTTTTCCTACGTAATATTTAAAAAATTGTCATTGGCCCAGAACAACAGGTGTGAATAAAGGTAGAGGATAATGATGAAGATGAAATACATAAGGGATTGAATCCTATTTTGAAATGGTTGATATTTTGTTTTCCAAAATTTCATTGCTCATGCTACTATATTTGCCTGGTTCCTTCACTCCAATGTCACTCTTTGGTTTTATGTTAGGTGGTTAAAGAAAACACCGTATCTAACAACTTTTGAAACTATCACAACATACAAGATTTAGAGGTCTTTAGAGGTAGAATGTATGTCATTAGTTTTAACTACGAAGCAATTGAGTTTTTCAAAATTATTTGACAATCGAATATAAACAAAAATGCTCATCCTATAAAGACAGTCCTCCTTCTGGCTGCAACCTCCCGTGAGACTCCTGCCTCTAATCACAACACAGTCAGAGTATCTTTTGTGTAACTATTATAATACCTTCTTATCCAATGTATATGCCGTACGGAAACTGATTGGCCTCCGTGTTTTATTTTCAGATCACATTTTGACTACAAAAAAAGAGAAAGAAATTATTCAAATCAAATAACATAATCTCAAAACTCATTATCCTGTCTCTAGAAGTGTAATATGTTCTTAGAAGCTCAAATATTTACCACCTCTAAATGTGTCCAGGGCCCCAAAGTCATCTGTGAGAAGGCATTTCTAGGCATTCTGATGAAGGCTGCTGCTGTGGGATCAGTGCATGTGGACCCTACCACGATGACTCCTTGGGGAGGACAACATTCACTTGGACAAACGCATTGATTGATCCGTTCTAGAAAGCAGCCCCTTACAGCTGCCATGTCATGATTGCACCAGAGGCAGGAATTTAAGCGACTTGGAAGGCCTGACGCACCCACAGTCACGACAGCAGGGGCTCTCAAGTATCTATTCAGCCGTGAAAACGTGTCTGGGATGCCTGCCTGGGGGTGAGGCCTCATGCTGGGCTGAGGGCTGGCCACAGCAGGGAACAGGAAAGACCATCTCTGCCCTCCTGCTAGCGGGAAAGAGATGGCAGAGGACGTGCTCCTGCAGCGACAGCCAGCAGGGCAATTGCCGAGGAATAATTGCTGGGTTAGGGTTAGGGTTAGTGGGGTAACAGTCCAGCAGAGATCCAAAGGCAATGAGGGAGAGACTAACAAAATAAGCTACAGATCACCCCGATTTCCTCAGCCATAGTGTCTTAGGTACTTTTTTTTTAACCTCCCCTTGATAATACTAGAGGCTCACCTTTTCAGCCTTTTTGCCAATGAGCGGAGCAGGTATACAAGTTTAGAGAACTGCCAGCCGGCCGTGCACGCTTGTTCTCTGGTATCCGTCACACTCACTGTCTTCTCACTAATTTGTTTGAGTGTGTCATCATCCACAGCAAGGCTCAGAGGATTACATGCCACCCTTGCCACACAGCTCACCAGGGCGGGGAATGAGGAATTCTGTTGAGGGGAATAATGGTTTACTAGGGAGAAGGAATGGATCTGGGAACAGAGATGAACTTATAAATCATTGTCTTTGACAGCGAAAGGGTCTGTGCATGTGTGGTTAAGGAGAGGAAGAAATACAATTGTTTTTTGTGGTCAGGACCAGAGGTTTCCAAATTCTTTTCTGATGTACATTGAAAGAATAAAAGTTGACTTAGGCCACACAGTAAATACGCAAATGCTGACAAAAGCTGATGAGGAAAAGAAAAGGTCTGTGTATACTTTTCGCAATGTCCGACACCCCAGAGAAGCAAAACAGCCCCCAGACAACCTGCGGGGGACCCACTGGCCTACAGGTTGGACACCCCTGCTTACGCAGATGAAGGAATGCCAATTTTATCCTGTGCTTTGGGACAGCACTGGGGGGGAACAGAAGGTCAGGGGAGGCTTAAGCCTTCGTCTTCAGTTCAACAAGCTGATGGGCCACATTTGGGGATACTAATACCTGAGCCCCAACACCAGCATATGCAGGGGCCGACAGAAGCTTTCCCTTCACCCTCTGAAGGTTTGCTGAAAATCAGTGGACAAAAGGCAGATTAATAGGAGAAAAAGCTTACACAATTGTATTCGTCATGTCTGGTACAGGATAGATGCGGTGGAATGATTGCCCAGTAACCCAGTGGGGAGAGAAAGTTATACACCCTTTTTCATAGGACAGGGGAGATGGGAAATGTAGAATACTCTTTTGAGGGGCAGTAAATGATTATTAGGGAGAGTGAATGGGCCCTAGAGGCAGAAATTAACTTAGAAATGATTTTCTCTGGAATTTGATAGATAATGACATTTTAGCCCACGGGCAGGAGTTACCTTATGAAAATGTCCATCTGGGCTTGGTGGTGGGAGCACATGCAGTGAAAATGAGATGTGCCAAGATGACACAGGGCTCCAGGAGGGTTAGGGCCTACGCAGCCGTCACCTCCTGTCCCCATCCTTGTTTTGTAACTTCAGCTTTAACCTGAAAGTGTATATCTTGAGTAGTTTAGGGCAACTGATTCAGCAGATTAACTTTTGACATGGAATGTTGATATATGGCTCATGGATTATGTCAATTATTGTTTATTATGGGTCATGGGTTATGGTGATTAGTGTTGTTTAAGATTTGTTAATTAGTGCTGTTTAAAATAAGTGTTAGTACAGTCCTTGCTTTTAACTTGTAAGTATAAAACTGCGATTTTAGAAATGGAAGAACAGAACAGTCTTTGAAAGGCTGTTCTCCAAAACTGGCGGCCTTCTGACAAAGTGTGGCGGACCCACCCCAGTCTCGGTGTATCTGGCTGACAGCGACAGGCAGCTGGATCCTTTGTGTCTGGTAACAGGAGCTTCCTCAGTCCTCTGTGATAGATAATGACATTGTAGGGAAGGGACTAATGACAATAAAGAAGATTACTTGATCGGATAACAGAATCCCAGACAGCCCTTCCATGTACTTTCCAGACAGCTGTTGAATTAACATTCCTAAAGCTGTTATCACAAGTTGCACCATGTGACGCTCACCTCTTAGCTTCATGTTCCTGGAATTTGTGAATCAAAGAAAAAACCCTTGTAGCCAATCAATAGTTTCTGTTGTTTTAATGAACCAATGTAAAAACTAGCCCTTCTTTTTCTTTCTGTAAAAACCTACTAGTAACTGCTGTTAATCAGACTGTATATCCAGGCAAGCTCAAATTTCCGTCTGCTGGGCTGTCCTCACACTTGGCCCATAGACACTCTCCACTTATATTAATTTTGCCTCAGTTTCTATCTTTAGGTTGACACATTTTTAAATTGCCATCATCGTCCATTAAACATGTATGTGGTTCCCCTGTGTTTGAGAAAAGCGTTCTGTAAATGAAGCACTACGAAAGTTTATCACGTATAAACCACATTACCAAAATAGAGGTCTGATGTTAAAATCTTGAAATGTCTGGTTTCTGTGGCATCTTGTTCTACAGGAAAAAAAAAAAAAGTCATGTTCTTTTCACTTAAATATAGAGAAAGTATCCACACTTTATATTTCATATAGTGAAAAATCTTGCTTTTGCCAAGATCTTTGAAATGTTTACTTTCTGACAACTCACAGGAGGATTTAAGTTTCTATTCTTTTTGAAGAATTGCAGGTCTTATCAAACCAAAGGAAAAGGATTAGTAACTATGCTGGTGCTGGTTCAACTAATTGTAACAGAATGATTAAAACTTTCTGTTGGAATAGTGCCATGGCTACAGGTAATGCTGTGAAATCATGTAAGTTAAGATTAGCCCTTGTTACCTGCTTCTGTGTGCAAGCAGGGTCCTCCAGGTCGGGGGCTTTGGACAGGAGCCTGCTTATAAGATGCCCTTCCCCTGTTCCCGAGTGAAAGAAGAGGCAGCAGTGACCTCTGGATTGAATCATAAGGGCAAGTTGGAGGCCCTGAATCATGGCCTCATCGGTGGGAACTTCCCTATGGAGGAGACCTGTATCGCCCAGGGGGTCTCTCCCGGATGCCAGTTCCTCCTCACCTGTACTGTCAGTTATTATATCAGTTCTATAATTATATACATCTAAGTATTAAACCATTTCCCGACTATAGTCCCTGCAGTGACTCCTATCTCCTGCAGTGAACCTTGACCCTTTGACAGGGACCTAGACATTGTCCATTTTCACTACCCTGGACTCAGTCTCAGGAAACAGTAGGGATGATATTTTTCTGAGGTATTAGACAAGAAGACTTAAACTATGACAGTTCCTGGAGTAATCACACATGATGCACCAAGCGATAAACATCTCCTGTATGTAAAGACATGTTAAGAAATGAATTGCAGAACTTTCTGGTCCTACATTTGAGAGTTAGTGCCTAAGTTAGCTTTCTGTATACATAAATTCCTTAAGAGGCTTTCAAGGCCACAGGAGAACTTTGGGTTGAAGAAGAAAGCTCCTGAGGACAGGCTAGAAGGATTCTCCTCCCTTCGTTATGCAGAACTTCCACTTTACTCCAAACTCATGAGGGGAAATGGTTTTTATTGAATTCCAAAACTGGATTTTAAAGCCTACAAGAAGAGACAGTGAGGCAAAGACCAATCTTTTGACTCCAGAAAAGTTTTTTTTTTTTTTTTGATGGACAGTTCATTATTTTAATAAGGGTGATGGTTTTATAGATACAGACGTATGTTAAAACTTATCCAACAACCATAAACTATAAATATATGCAGCTTATTATAACTCAATTGTACATCAAAAAAGCTCTTTAAAACTATTGTATGGGTCTATTCCTGGAGTCTCTATTCTCTTTCATTTATTTCTGTGTCTACCTTCTAGTCAGTTCCATAGTGTTATGATCACTATAGTTTTATTTTATGTCTTAAAATTGGGCAGTATGGATCTTTAATTTCGTTCTTTTTCAGAATTGTTTGAGTATTCTAGTTCCTTTACTTTTAAATGTAAATTTTTTTTTATTTTTTTTTTTTATTGTTGGGGATTCATTGAGGGTACAATAAGCCAGTTACACTGATTGCAATTGTTAGGTAAAGTCCCTCTTGCAATCATGTCTTGCCCCCATAAAGTGTGACACACACCAAGGTCCCACCCCCCTCCCTCCATCCCTCTTTCTGCTTCCCCCTCCATAACCTTAATTGTCATTAATTGTCCTCATATCAAGATTGAGTACATAGGATTCATGCTTCTCCATTCTTGTGATGCTTTACTAAGAATAATGTCTTCCACTTCCATCCAGGTTAATACGAAGGATGTAAAGTCTCCATTTTTTTTAATGGCTGAATAGTATTCCATGGTATACATATACCACAGCTTGTTAATCCATTCCTGGGTTGGTGGGCATTTAGGCTCTTTCCACATTTTGGCGATTGTAAATTGAGCTGCAATGAACAGTCTAGTACAAGTGTCCTTATGATAAAAGGATTTTTTTCCTTCTGGGTAGATGCCCAGTAATGGGATTGCAGGATCAAATGGGAGGTCTAGCTTGAGTGCTTTGAGGTTTCTCCATACTTCCTTCCAGAAAGGTTGTACTAGTTTGCAGTCCCACCAGCAGTGTAAAAGTGTTCCCTTCTCTCCACATCCATGCCAGCATCTGTAGTTTTGAGATTTTGTGATGTGGGCCATTCTCACTGGGGTTAGATAATATCTCAGGGATGTTTTGATTTGCATTTCTCTAATATATAGAGATGATGAACATTTTTTCATGTGTTTGTTAGCCATTCGTCTGTTGTCTTTAGAGAAAGTTCTATTCATGTCTCTTGCCCATTGATATATGGGATTGTTGGCTTTTTTCATGTGGATTAATTTGAGTTCTCTATAGATCCTAGTTATCAAGCTTTTGTCTGATTGAAAATATGCAAATATCCTTTCCCATTGTGTGGGTTGTCTCTTTGCTTTGGTTATTGTCTCCTTAGTTGTACAGAAGCTTTTCAGTTTAATGAAGTCCCATTTGTTTACTTTTGTTGTTGTTGCAATTGCCATGGCAGTCTTCTTCATGAAGTCTTCCCCCAGGCCAATATCTTCCACTGTTTTTCCTATGCTTTCTTTGAGGATTTTTATTGTTTCATGCCCTAAATTTAAGTCCTTTATCCATCTTGAGTCAATTTTTGTGAGTGGGGAAAGGTGTGGGTCCAGTTTCAGTCTTTTACATGTAGACATCCAGTTCTCCCAACACCATTTATTGAATAGGGAGTCTTTCCCCCAAGGTAAGTTCTTGTTTGGTTTATCGAAGATTAGGTGGTTGTAAGATGTTAGTTTCATTTCTTGGTGTTCAATTCGATTCCAAGTGTCTATGTCTCTGTTTTTGTGCCAGTACCATGCTGTCTTGAGCACTATGGCTTTGTAGTACAGACTAAAATCTGGTATGCTGATGCCCCCAGCTTTATTTTTGTTACTAGGAACTGCCTTAGCTATACGGGGTATTTTCCGGTTCCATACAAAACGCAGAATCATTTTTTCCAAATCTTGAAAGTACGATGTAGGTACTTTGATAGGAATGGCATTGAATAGGTAGATTGCTTTGGGAAGTATAGACATTTTAACAATGTTGATTCTTCCAATCCATGAGCATGGTATGTTCTTCCACTTGTTAATATCCTCTGATATTTCCTTTCCGAGGAGTTCATAGTTTTCTTTAAAGAGGTCCTTTACCTCCTTCATTAGGTATATTCCTAGGTATTTCATTTTCTTTGAAACTATGGTGAAGGGAGTTGTGTCCTTAATTAGCTTCTCATCTTGACTGTTATTGGTGTATACAAAGGCTACTGACTTGTGGACATTGATTTTATATCCTGAAACATTACTGTATTTTTTGATGACTTCTAGGAATCTTGTGGTTGAGTCTTTGGGGTTCTCTAAGTATAAGATCATGTCATCAGCAAAGAGGGAGAGTTTGACCTCCTCTGCTCCCATTTGGATTCCCTTGATTTCCTTGTCTTGCCTAATTGTATTGGCTAGAACTTCCAGCACTATGTTGAATAGTAAAGGTGACAGAGGACAACCTTGTCTGGTTCCAGTTCTAAGAGGAAAAGCTTCCAGTTTTACTCCATTCAGTAAAATATTGGCTGTGGGTTTGTCATAGATAGCTTTAATCAGTTTTAGAAATGTGCCACCTATGCCTATACTCTTCAGTGTTCTAATTAGAAAAGGATGCTGGATTTTATCAAATGCTTTTTCTGCATCTATTGAGAGGATCATGTGATCTTTATTTTTGCCTCTGTTAATATGGTGGATAACGTTTATGGACTTGTGTATGTTAAACCAGCCTTGCATCCCCGGGATAAAGCCTACTTGATCAGGATGAATGACTTTTTTGATGATAAGCTGTAATCTATTGGCTAGGATTTTGTTGAGAATTTTTCCGTCTATATTCATGAGTGAGATTGGTCTGAAGTTCTCCTTTTTGTTTGGGTCTTTTCCTGGTTTTGGTATCAGGGTGATGTTTGCTTCATAGAATGTGTTGGGGAAGATTACTTCTTCCTCAGTTTTTTGGAATAATTTCTGC